>NC_058418.1:14673319-15033076 GCF_002201575.2 Neomonachus schauinslandi | reverse complement strand
GAGAAACCTTATGAATGTAAAGAATGTGGCAAGGCCTTTGGTAGTGGTGCAAACCTTGCTTACCATCAAAGAATTCATACTGGGGAGAAGCCTTATGAATGTAGTGAATGTGGAAAGGCCTTTGGTAGTGGCTCAAACCTTACTCATCATCAGAGAATTCATACTGGTGAGAAACCATATGAATGTAAAGAATGCGGGAAAGCCTTTAGTTTTGGATCAGGCCTTATTCGACATCAGATAATTCACAGTGGTGAAAAGCCTTATGAGTGTAAGGAATGTGGGAAGTCCTTTAGTTTTGAATCAGCCCTTACTCGGCATCACAGAATTCATACAGGTGAGAAACCTTATGAATGTAAGGATTGTGGGAAGGCCTTTGGCAGTGGTTCAAACCTTACTCAACATCGAAGGATTCATACTGGTGAGAAACCTTATGAATGTAAAGCATGTGGAATGGCTTTTAGTAGTGGTTCGGCCCTTACTCGGCATCAGAGAATTCATACTGGTGAAAAACCATATATATGTAATGAATGTGGGAAGGCTTTTAGTTTTGGATCAGCCCTTACTCGACATCAAAGAATTCACACTGGTGAGAAACCTTATGTATGTAAGGAATGTGGGAAGGCTTTTAATAGTGGCTCAGATCTCACTCAGCATCAGAGAATTCACACTGGTGAGAAACCCTATGAGTGTAAGGATTGTGAGAAGGCCTTTAGAAGTGGTTCAAAACTTATTCAGCATCAAAGAATGCACACTGGTGAGAAACCCTATGAGTGTAAGGAATGTGGGAAGGCCTTTAGTAGTTGTTCAGACCTTACTCAACATCAGAGAATTCATACTGGTGAGAAACCTTATGAATGTAAAGAATGTGGCAAGGCCTTTGGTAGTGGCTCAAAACTTATCCAACACCAGCTAATTCACACTGGTGAAAAACCGTATGAATGTAAAGAATGTGGAAAGTCCTTCAGTAGTGGTTCAGCTCTTAACCGGCACCAGAGAATACACACTGGTGAAAAACCCTATGAATGTAAGGAATGTGGAAAGGCTTTTGGGAGGAGTTCAGAGATTCAGCAACATAAAAAAAGTCATACTGGTGAGTAGCTCTGTGAATTGGAAATTTATGTTAGAATTATGTGGTTAAGGAAGGACACATAAGAAAACTCATATTAGGGAGTGTCACTACAAATGTAACTAAGGTACAAATGCCTTACTTGTGCTTTACCACTTCATCTGAGAGAATTTATACAGGAAAAGAAAAACCATTCTGAAGAACTCTATCTATATTCATTCTTTCATTATTTTTAGAAAATTCATACTTGTGAATATTAAAAATTTAAAAACTGCTTATTGTATTTTGCCTTTATTTTAAACATCAAAAAATTCATTTGGGGGCTCACCCTGCTACTTTTGTTTACTGATCCATCTCAAAATTATTTTAAATTATTTATTGAGGGTCTAAATTTGTCCCTCCCTGTTTCTCATTTGAATACCATTTATTTAATAACCATATCTATTTTTGTATTTTTTATTGCCTGTTTGATGGTGAGTTATATTTTTATACATATGAAGCATGGATATCAGGTCAGTCTTCGTTTTCTAAATTTGCATATCTGTGTATCTGTGTTCCATTTTGTTTGTGTTGTTACTGTTACTTTTAAGTATCCTTTAATATCTTGTGGATCTGTATCTTTTGTTTTGGAATATTGTTTTACTTTACTTTTATAAAGTCTATACTCTTTTTGCAAAACAGTTCTTCTCTATATTAATGTAGATATGAACAAAAATAGTCATCTGTAATCATACCAACCATAGACAATCACTGTCGAACTTTTGTAGCAAACCCTTTAAGACTATGTCATGGTTTTTGAAAGAAAGTGTGATTCTGCTATACTATAATCAGCCTTTAATATTCTTTGTAAATATATTGTTACTCTTCTGTTGGCTTGAAGGTATTCACCTGTCTTTTTCAAGCCCCTATTTTGTCAAATATGGAAAATTTTGCCATTATAAAGAGTTACCTTGACTCCTTTTAAATGTGTCTTTTATTTTTTATTGTTCATTTCAGAGAAAATGTATGGGGTCTTTTCTGCTTTTAAAGATTTATACCATAATGTATAAGCTCTGCTTCCCTTGACCAACATTCGTGACCCTAGTTATTTCCCCAATGTTAACCAACTTACTTATTCTTCCAGGTCCTTTTATATGCATATATAATGTGCTTATGGTAATGTGGGCATAATTAGCTCATTTCAGAGGCTTGTTATGTGGATTCTACAATTGTGCCTATCACATAATAAAACTTGCTTAGTATTAGCCTTTGTCATTATTATTATCTTTTCAATTTTGTTATGGAAAAACTTTTAACTAGTGTCCATGTTTTACTGAACATCAAAGACATTATAATGGAAAAAAGACATTCATGTAAATGAATATAAGAAAAGTTTGACCAACATGTATTTCTTATGACAAGAGATAATTCATCTTAAAGAAAAATATGTGATGGTAAAGTGTAAGAAGGAAAAATTCATACCAAGGTGAAAATAAAAATTCTTCATAGAAATTTGAATTTTGAGGAAAGACATCAGCATCATGACAGCATAAGATGCCTACCCTCATTTGGCCCCTCTGTGGTTGTTGTGGGATCCAACACCATAAGCCCTGAGAGGAGTCTCACCCACATCAAGTAATAAGCTGACAGTCCTTGATACAGGCTGTGAAACCAGCAGGAGTCTGAACCAGCCCCAGCCCCTTTTGGCTGCATTAAGGGCAAATCTGGAGAATGCTGATTTGAGCAGCCACTCACAAATGAGAGAGCCTTTGTAGAACTCCAGATTTCCTGAGGAGAGAGTCTAGCACTGTGTTGGAGAAAAAGAAAAAAAAAAAAAAAAGGAGGGGGTAAGATGAACTTTACCAGTGCCACCCCTTCCCCAAGGTGGCATACCATGGAGCTGAACTAGCCAGCAATGACTTCTTCTGTAGGGGAAAACAGTGGGTGATTGCCCAGCTTCCCTACCTGTATAGGATACTGCTAAAGAAACTTGTTTCTCTCCTGCAGCACCCACAGTATTGAGACAGTACCTGCATGACTGCAGGTAGAGGAGATGAGGATATAAGAATATCAGAATGTATTAAAGAAATACAATTCCTACCAGCTGCATCCAGGATGCCAGCAGGAAGCCCACCACAAGCTGCTGGGAAAACCTTGCACAAGGATCCCCCACTTGGCTTGCAGGCACCCCCAGTGCCCCAAACGTTAAGCCCACAGCTCCCTCAATTCTTCAACTAGCTCTTTGTGTACGCTCCCAAGTAGGGCAGTAGGGCCAGTTTTGGTAGACAGAGAGCATGCAGAAAACAGGCCAGAGTCTGTGGTGAGGGAGAAATCACAAACGAGCTATAGTATTTATCTTAGGAAAAACAAAAGAGGTTTCCAGCAGCCAACCTGGTGAGTTGTAAGGTTGAGAGAAGACAAAGAAGCTTAAGATTTCTGCCACAAGGGGGCAAGAAGCAGGGAGCACATGTATTCTACAAGGACAGAGAAAGCCTCAGTTATAAGCAGGACCAATAAAAAGTATCTCTGACCTGAAGGCATCTAGTAATATTTGGAGGAGGTGACTACTTCAAATGAGAAAATGGCAATGCAAAACTCCAAGAAACATGAGGAATCAATGAAACATGACATTACAAAAAGATCTCAATAATCCTCTAGTAACTGAACTCAAAGACAGAATTCTGTGATTTACCTGATAATTCAAATTAGCTGTTTTAAAGAAACTCAATGAGCTACAATAAAACATAGAACTCAACAAGCAGGAAAGCAATACATGAGTAAAATGAGAAATTCAACAAAGAGAAATCATAAAAACAAACCAACAAATCTGGAGCTGAAGAATGAATGAAATGAAAAATGCAATAGAGAACATCAACAGGAGAATAGACCAAGCAAATATAAAATCAGAGAGATAGAGGATGGGGGCTTTGAAATACCCCAGTCAGAGGAGAACAAAGAAAAAAGGAATGAAAGAGAGTGAAGAAAGCCTACAAGATGTGTGGGACACCATAAAACAAACAAGAATATAAAAAATAACTACTGTTCAGAATATAAAAAGTAAAAAATGGTAAAATCAAAAACATAAAAGGGGCAGTAAAAGAGTAGAGCTTTTGTATGTGATTAAAGTTGCTATCCATCAGCTTAAAATGGACTGTTTTAAAAGATTTTTAAAAAGATTTATTTATTTTAGAGAGAGGGCAGGGGAAGGGGCAAAGGGAGAGGGAGAGAAAAAATTCTCAAGCAGTCTCCTCACTGAGTCCAGAGCCTGACACAGGGCTCGATCCCAGGACCCCAAGATCATGACCTGAGCCAAAATCAAGAGCCGGCCACCTAACTGACTGAGCCACCCAGGTGCCCCTATGTTTTATGTAAGTCTCACGATAACCACAAAATTATTAGATTCACAAAAAATCTATTAGATTCACAAAAGATAAGTGAGGGGAGTCAGAGCATACCACCAGGGCAAAGAGAGGGAAAAAAGAACAATGGAACTACAAAATAGCCAGAGAGTTATTAATAAGATGGAATTAGTAAGTCTACATATTAATAATTTCTCTAAATGTAAATGAATTGAATTTACCAATCAAAAGGCATAGAATGGCCAGATGGATAAGATTCAACTATATGCTACCTACCAAAAGGCACTTCAGCTTTAAGGTCATACATAGGCTCAAAGTGAAGAGATGGAAAAAGATATTCCGTGGAAGCAGAAAGTGGGATTGGCCTTGCAGGGTTGGCCCATACTTATATAAGACAAAATAGACTTTAAGCCAAAAATTATTATGAGACAAAGAATGTCATTATAGAATGATAAGGAGGTCAATTCATCAAGAAGATATAACAATCATAAATGTTTATGCACCCAATATTGGAACACCTAAATATGTTAAGCAAATACAGATCTGAAGGGAGAAATAGGCAATACAAGAACAGTAGGGGATTTCAATACTTCACTTTAAGTAACAGATGGATCATTCAAACAGAAAATCAATGTAGAAACATTTGACCTGAATCATACGTTAGACCAACTGGACCTAACAGAACATTCCACTCAACAGCAGCAGCAGAATACACATCTTCTCAAATACACATCTATCCAAGATGGATCGTATGATAAGTCACAAAACAATTCTTAGGAAATTTAGACTGACATCATACCAAGTATCTTTTCCAACCACAATGGTATGAAACTAAAAATCAAAAAACAAGAGAAAGCTGGAAATTTTACAAATATGTGGAAACTAGGCAACACACTCCTGAATAACCAATGGGCCAAGGAAGAAATCAAGAGGAAAAAAAAAATTCCCAAGCAAATGAAAATGGAAACTCAACAGACAAATACATAAGTGATGCTATAAAAGCATTTCTTAGAGGGAAGTTTATAGCAATAAATGCATGTGTAAGGGAAAATGAGAGATTTTAAATAAACAACTTTAAATGTCAAGGAACTAGAAAAAGAAAAACAAAGGCCAAAGTTAGCAGAAGGAAATAAAGATCAGAGCTGAAATAAATGAGATAGAGACTAGTAAACCAATAGAAAAGATTAGCAAAGCTAAAATCTGTTTTTGAAAAGATAAAATTGACAAAACTTTAGCTAGACTAAGAAAAAAGCAAAAAGGGGCACCTGGGGGGCTCAGATGGTTAAGTGTCTGCCTTTGGCTCAGGTCATGATCTCCAGGTCCTGGGATTGACATCGGGCCTGCTCAGTGGGGAGTCTGCTTCTCTCTCTCCCTCTGCCTCTCCCCCACCCCCACTTGTACTCTCTCTCAAATGAATAAATAAAATCTTAAAAAATAAATAAAATTATTCTAACAACACATTATATATAAAAAAAGAAGAAAAGCAAAAGGACCCAAATAAAATCAGAAATGAAAGAGAAAACATTCCAACTGATATCACAGCAATACAAAAGATCATAAGAGACTACTATGAACACTTGTATGCTAACAAATTGGATAATCTAGAAGTGGATAAATTCCTAGAAACATATGACCTATCAAGACTGAATTACGAAGAAATAAAAAATCTGGAGAGACCAATTTCCAATGAAGAAAAGCCCAGCACCAGATGGCTTTGCTGTTGAATTTTATCAAACATTTGAAGAATGCCAATTCTCAAACTCTTACAAAAAACTGAAGAGGAGGGAACACTCCCAAGCTCATTTCAAAAGGTTAGCCTTACTCTGATGCCAAAACCATACAAGGACACCACAAGAAAAAAATTACAGGCCAATAATCCTGATGAATATAAATGCAAAAATTCTCAAGAAAAATATTAGCCTACTGAATTCAACAGGACATTAAAAGAATCATACACCAGGATCAAGTGGGATTTATCCCTGAGATACAAGGATAGCTCAACATATTCACATCAATAAATGTGATATACCACATTAATAGAATGAAGAATAAAAATCATATGATCGGGCGCCTGGGTGGCTCAGTTGGTTAGGTGACTGCCTTGGGCTCAGGTCATGATCCTGGAGTCCCTGGATCGAGTCCCGCATCGGGCTCCCTGCTCGGCAGGGAGTCTCCTTCTCCCTCTGACCCTCCCCCCTCTCATGTGTTCTCTCTCATTCTCTCTCTCAAGTAAATAAATAAAATCTTAAAAAAAAAATCATATGATCATCTCAACAGGCGCAGAAAAGCATTTGACAAAATGAAACATCCCTTAATGGTAAAAACACTCAACAAATTTGAGTATAGAAGGAACATTCCTCAAACAATAAAAGCCAAATATGACAAACCCATAGCTAACATCATACTTGACAGTGAAAGGTGGAAAGTTTTCCTTCCAGTTCAGGAATAACACCAGGATGTCTACTCTCACCACTCCAATTCAACATAGTACTGGAATTTCTAGCCAGGGCAATCATATGCGAAAATAAGTATAAGGCATCCATATCGGAAGGGAAGAAGTAGAATTGTCTCTGTTTAGATGATATGATCTTATATAGAGAAAATCCTAAGGACTCCACCTTAAAACTGTTAAGAGCTAAGAAAAAACTAAAGTTGCAGGATATAAAATCAACATACAGAAATGAGTTGTGTTTCTATACACTAGCAACAGAATACCTGAAAAATAAATTTTAAAAAATCTTATTCACAATAGCATCAGAAATAATAAAATATGTAGAAATAAATGTAACCAATGAGGTGAACAATCTGTGTGGTGAAAACTACAAGACTGATTAAAGTAACTGAAGAAGACACAAGGGCGGGGGGGAAAGATGGCGGAGGAGTAGGGGACCCTATTTCAACTGGTCCCCAGAATTGAGCTGGATATCTACCAGACCACTGTGAGCACCCACGAAACCAGCCTGAGATGTAAGAAGATCTGGATCTCTAAAAACAGAATATCGCAGGCGGTTGGTTTTGAGGTATGAAGCGGGGAGCCATAATTCCGCGGGCAGATATCGGAGGATAAACGACAGTGGGAGGGTGCCTGGCCGTGGGGATCCTACACAGCCGGTGAGCAACAGCCTCGCACGCTGTGGACGGGGCACAGACTCGCAGACCGGTAGCAGTGGGGAAAGGACTTTTGGGCAGCCCCTGGGACAGAAAGCCGGAGAGGCGGGGTCGCGGGCGAGCACGAACTGGGAGCGGCTGGCGGTTTTAGAAGCACAAAGGGCAGAGACATGCCCCGACCTGGAGGCAGGACTGGGAGTGCTGCGGATGGGTGCACAACCCAGGACGCTGCAGTTTATAGCACGGACAGAAGCAGAGACGGTGTGACCTGGAGAGCTCACTGAAGAACAGACTGCGATCTCTCTGCTCTGAGGCAGAGGGTTGGAAACGGTCTCTTCTGCTCTGACTCGCGGAAGAGACGCGGAAAGCCCCCAGGGTAAGCCGCCAGAGAACAAAAGCCCCAAAGACTGATTCCCATTGAGCCCATCCCCCGCCACAGGGGGGCAGGGCAACTCCACCCAAACAGGGTTGCCTGAGTAACAGCGCAGCAGACCCCTCCCGCAGAAGACAGGCTGGGAAAACAGGAGGCCAGCAACCCTAAGGCCCCAAGAAAACAGGTGCATCTTGCTTAGGTTCTGGTCAATAATTTGGACGCTATACATTCCCTCAAACACCCATCAACAGAATGACTAGGAGGAGGAGCCCCCAAAACAGAAAAGACTCAGAGATTATGACTTATGCTGCAGATTTACAAATGGATGCAGATATAAAAGATGTCGGAGATGGAATTCAGGCTAGCAATTGTGAAGACAATGGCTTGAATGGAGAAATCAATTAATGGCAACATAGAGTCTCTAAGGGCAGAAATAAAAGGTGAATTGGCAGAACTTAAAAATGCTATCAATGAGATCCAATCCAATCTAGATAATCTAACAGCTAGGGTAACTGAGGCAGCAGAACGAATAAGCAACCTGGAAGACAATATAATAGATAAAAAGGGAAAAGAGGAGGCCACGGAAAAACAACTCAGAATCCATGAAAATAGAATCAGAGAAATAAGTGACACCATGAAGCGTTCCAATGTCAGAATAATTGGAATCCCGGAGAGAGTGCAGAGAGAGAGAGGACTAGAAGATGTATTTGAGCAAATCGTAGCTGAGAACTTCCCTAATCTGGGGAATGAAACAAACATTCGCGTCCTAGAGGCAGAGAGGACCCCTCCCAAGATCAAGGAAAACAGGCCAACACCCCGGCATGTAATAGTAAAACTTGCAAATCTTAGAACCAAGGAAACCATCTTAAGGGCAGTTAGGGGGAAGAGATTCCTTACATACAGAGGGAGGAACATCAGAATAACGTCAGACCTATCCAAAGAGACCTGGCAAGCCAGAAAGGCCTGGCAAGACATATTCAGCGTACTAAATGAGAAGAACATGCAGCCAAGAATACTTTATCCGGCAGGGCTTTCATTTAAAATGGATGGAGAGATGCAGAGCTTCCACGACCGGCAGAATTTGAAAGAATATGTGACCACTAAGCCGGCCCTGCAAGAAATATTAAGGGGGGTTCTATAAAAGGAGAAAGACCCCAAGAGTGATATACAACAGAAATTTACAGGGACAATCTATAAAAACAATGTCTTCACAGGCAACATGATGACAATTAATTCATCTTTCAATAATCACTCTCAAGGTGAATGGCCTAAACGCTCCCATAAAATGGCACAGGGTTGCAGATTGGATAAAAAGACAGGACCCATCCATATGCTGCCTACAAGAGACTCATTTTGAACCTAAAGATACATCCAGACTGAAAGTGAAGGGATGGAGATCCATCTTCCATGCCAGCGGACCTCAAAAGAAAGCTGGGGTAGCAATTCTTATATCAGACAAATTAGATTCTAAACTAAAGTCTGTAATTAGAGACACAGAAGGACACTATATCATTCCTAAAGGGTCTATCCAACAAGAAGATCTAACAATTGTAAATATGTATGCCCCCAACATGGGAGCAGCCACCTACATAAACCAACTGTTAACCAAAATAAAGAGTCATATTGATAACAATACGTTAATTGTAGGAGACCTCAATACTCCACTCTCAGCAATGGACAGATCATCTAAGCAGAGAATCAACAAGGAAACAAGAGCTTTGAATGATACGTTGGACCAGATGGACCTCATAAATATTTATAGAACATTCCACCCTAAAACAACAGAATACTCATTCTTCTCGAGTGCACATGGAACTTTCTCCAGAATAGACCACATACTGGGTCACAAATCAGGTCTCAACCGATACCAAAAGATTGAGATTATTCCCTGCATATTCTCAGACCACAATGCTTTAAAACTGGAACTCAATCACAAGAAAAAATTTGGCAGAAATTCAAACACTTGGAAGCTAAAGACCACTCTGCTCAAGAATGTTTGGGTCAACCAGGAAATCAAAGAAGAACTTAAACAATTCATGGAAATCAATGAAAATGAAAACACATTAGTCCAAAACCTATGGGATACTGCAAAGGCGGTCCTAAGGGGGAAATACATAGCCATCCAAGCCTCACTCAAAAAAATCGAAAAATCCCAAATTCACCAACTAACTCTACACCTTAAAGAACTAGAGAAAAAGCAACAAACGATGCCTAAGCCACGCATTAGAAGAGAAATAATTAAAATTAGAGCAGAAATCAATGAGTTAGAAACCAGAAACACAGTAGACCAGATCAACAAAACTAGAAGTTGGTTCTTTGAAAGAATTAATAAGATTGATAAACCACTGGCCAGACTTATCCAAAAGAAAAGAGAAAGGACCCAAATTAATAAAATTATGAATGAAAGGGGAGAGATCATGACTAACACCAAGGAAATAGAAACAATTATTAGAAATTATCAACAACTATATGCCAATAAACTGAGCAATCTGGATGAAATGGAGGCCTTCCTGGAAACCTATAAGCTGCCAAGACTGAAACAGGAAGAAATTGACAACCTGAATAGGCCAATAACCAGTAACGAGATTGAAGCAGTGATCAAAAACCTCCCAAAAAACAAGAGTCCAGGGCCTGATGGATTCCCTGGGGAATTCTACCAAACATTCAAAGAAGAAATAATACCTATTCTACCGAAGCTGTTTCAAAAAATAGAAACAGAAGGAAAACTTCCAAACTCATTCTATGAGGCCAGCATTACCTTAATCCCCAAACTGGGCAAAGACCCCATCAAAAAGGAGAATTTCAGACTGATATCCCTGATGAATATGGATTCCAAAATCCTCAACAAAATCCTAGCTAATAGGATCCAACAATATTAAAAGGATCATCCACCGCGACCAAGTGGGATTTATCCCCGGGATTCAAGGGTGGTTCAACATTCGCAAATCAATCAATGTGATAGAACACATTAATAAGAGGAGGGAGAAGAACCATATGGTCCTCTCAATTGATGCAGAAAAAGCATTTGACAAAATACAGCATCCTTTCCTGATTAAAACTGTTCAGAGTATAGGGATAGAGGGAACATTTCTCAAGTTCATAAAATCCATTATGAAAAACCCACAGTGAATATCATCCTCAATAGGGAAAAGCTGAGAGCCTTTCCCTTAAGATCAGGAACACGTCAAGGATGCCCACTCTCGCCACTATTGTTCAACATAGTAGTAGAAGTCCTAGCAACAGCAATCAGACAACAAAAAGAAATAAAAGGTATTCAAATTGGCAAAGAAGAAATCAAACTCTCTCTTTTCGCAGATGACATGGTACTTTATGTGGAAAACCCAAAAGATTCCCCCCCGCCCAAATTACTAGAACTCATACAGCTATTCAGTAATGTGGCAGGATACAAAATCAATGCACAGAAATCAGTTGCTTTCTTATACACTAACAACGCAACTGTAGAAAGAGAAATTAGAGAAACGATTCCATTTACAATAGCACCAAAAAACCATAAGATACCTCGGAATAAACCTAACCAAAGAGGTAAAGGATCTACACTCTAGAAACTACAAAACACTCTAAAGAAATTGAAGAAGACACAAAAAGATGGAAAAAGATTCCATGCTCATGGATCGGAAGAATAAACATTGTTAAAATGTCTATGCTACCCAGAGCAATCTATACCTTCAGTGCCATCCCAATCAAAATTCCAATGACATTTTTCAAAGTGCTGGAACAAACAATCCTAAAATTTGTATGGAATCAGAAAAGACCCCGAATCACCAGGGAAATGTTGAAAAAGAAAAACAAAGCTGGGGGCATCACGTTGCCCGATTTCAAGCTGTATTACAAAGCTGTGATCACCAAGACAGCATGGTACTGGCACAAAAACAGACATATAGACCAATGGAACAGAATAGAGAACCCAGATATGGACCCTCAACTCTATGGTCAAATAATCTTTGACAAAGCAGGAAAAAACATGCAATGGAAAAAAGACAGTCTCTTCAATAAATGGTGCTGGGAAAATTGGACAGCCACATGCAGAAGAATGAAACTCGACCATTCTCTAACACCATTCACAAAGATAAACTCAAAATGGATGAAAGACCTCAATGTGAAACAGGAATCCATCAAAATCCTAGAGGAGAACATAGGCAGTAACCTCTTTGACATCGCCCACAGCAACTTCTTTCAAGATACATCTCCAAAAGCTAGTGAAACAAAAGCAAAGATGAACTTTTGGGACTTCATCAAGATAAAAAGCTTCTGCACAGCAAAGGAAACAGTCAACAAAACAAAGAGGCAACCCACAGAATGGGAGAAGCTATTTGCAAATGACACTACAGATAAAGGGCTGGTATCCAAGACCTATATAAAGAATTTCTCAAACTCAACACCCAAAAAACAAATAATCAAGTCAAAAAGTGGGCAGAAGATATGAAGACACTTCTCCGAAGAAATACAAATGGCTAACAGACATATGAAGAAATGTTCATCATCATTAGCCATCAGGGAAATCCAAATCAAAACCACATTGAGATACTACCTTACACCACTTAGAATGGCAAAAATGGACACGGAAAGAAACAACAAATGTTGGAGAGGTTATGGAGAAAGGGGAACTCTCTTACACTGTTGGTGGGAATACAAATTGGTACAGCCACTTTGGAAAACAGTGTGGAGGTTCCTCAAAAAGTTAAAAATAGAGCTACCCTATGACCCAGCAATTGCACTCCTGAGTATTTACCCCAAAGACACAGATGTAATGAAAAGAAGGGCCATATGCACCCCAATGTTCATAGCAGCAATGTCCGCAATAGCCAAACTGTGGAAAGAGCCGAGATGCCCTTCAACAGATGAATGGATAAAGAAGATGTGGTCCACATAGACAATGGAATATTACTGAGCCATCAGAAAGGATGAATACCCAACTCTTACATCAACATGGATGGGACTGGAGGAGATTATGCTAAGTGAAATAAGTCAAGCAGAGAAAGTCAATTATCATATGGTTTCACTTATTTGTGGAACATAAGGAATGGCATGGAGGACATTCGGAGAAGGAAGGGAAAAATGGGGGGAAGGAATTGGAGGGAGAGATGAACCATGAGAGACTATGGACTCTGAGAAACAAACAGGGTTTTAGAGGGGAGGGGGGAGGGGGGATTGGTTAGCCCGGTGATGGGTATTAAGGAGGGCACGTACTGCATGGAGCACTGGGTGTTATACGAAAACAATGGATCGTGGATCACCACATTAAAAACCAATGATGTATTATATGGTGACTAACATAACAATAAAATTAAAAAAAAAAAGAAGACACAAATAAGAGATATCCCATGTTCATGGATCAGAAGAATTATTATTGTTAAAATGTCCATTCCATGGGGCGCCTGGGTGGCTCAGTCATTAAGCGTCTGCTTTCGGCTCAGGTCATGATCCCAGGGTCCTGGGATTGAGCCCCACATCAGGCTCCCTGCTCGGCGGGAAGCCTGCTTTTCCCTCTCCCACTCCCCCTGCTTGTGTTCCTTCTCTTGCTTTGTCTCTCTCTGTCAAAAATAAATAAAATAAAATAAAATTAAAATAAAATAAAATAAAATAAAATAAAATAAAATGTCCATTCACCCAAAGCCATGTATGGATTCAATGCCATCTCTATCGAAATTCAACTGGCATTTTTCACAGAAATAGAAAAACAATCCTAAAATTTGTATAGAGCCACAAAAGACCATGAATAGCCCAGGTAATCCTGAGTAAGCAGAACAATGCTGAAGGCATCATACTGCCTAATTTCAAACTATACTATAAAGCTATAGTAACTAAGACGGGTTGGTACTGGCATAAAAATGGACATATATTCCAATGGAACAGAATTGAGAACCCAGAAATAAGCCCTTGCATATACAGTCAGCTAATATTTGACAAGGGAGCCTAGAATATTCATTGGGGGAAAAGATAGTTTCCTCATTAAATAGTGTTGGGGGCGCCTGGGTGGCTCAGTCGTTAAGCGTCTGCCTTCGGCTCAGGTCATGATCCCAGGGTCCTGGGATCGAGTCCCACATCGGCCTCCCTGCTCTGCGGGAAGCCTACTTCTCCCTTTCCCACTCCCCCTGCTTGTGTTCCTACTCTCGCTATGTCTCTCTCTGTCAAAAAAATAAATAAAATCTTTAAATGAATAAATAAATAAATAGTGTTGGGAAAACTGGATATTCACATGGGAAAAAAATGAAATTGGACCCATATCTGTACCACCCACAAAAATTAACTCAAAATGGATTAAAGACTTAAACATAAGAACTAAAATCCTAAACCTCCTAGAATAAAACAGGAAAAACCTCTTTGACATTGGTTTTGGTAATGATTATTTGGGTATGGCACCAAAAGCACAAACAAAAGCAAAAATAAATGTATGGTACTAAATAAGTGAAAGTTTCCTGCACAGCAAAAGAAACAGTCAACAAAATTAAAAAGCAACCCATGGAATGGAAAAAAATTTTTTTGCAAATCATGTTTCAAAATAAGTTAATATTCAAAATATATAAACTCATACAGCTCAGTAGTTTAAAAAACCCAATAAATCTAACTAAAAAATGGGCAGAATCGAGGAGACACTTTCCCAAGGAATACATAAAATAGGTAACAGGTACATGAAAAGATGCTCAACACCACTAATCATCAGGGAAATGCAAATCAAAACCACAATGAGATATTCCCTCACACCTGTTAGAATGGCTATTATCAAGAAGTCCAGAGTTAGGGGCACCTGGGTGGCTCAGTTGTTAAGCGTCTGCCTTCGGCTCAGGTCATGATCCTGGGATCGAGCCCCACATTGGGTTCCCTGCTCTGCAGGAAGCCTGCTTCTCCCTCTCCTACTCCCCCTGCTTGTGTTCTGTCTCTTGCTATGTCTCTCCCTGTCAAATAAATAAATAAAATCTTAAAAAAAAAAAAGTCCAGAGTTAACAAGTGTTGGTGAGGATGTAGAGAAAACTAAATCCTTATGCACTGTTGATAGGAATGTAAGTTTGTACAGCTACTATGGGAAAGAGTATAGAGGTTCCTTAAAAAATTAAAAATAAAACTTCCGTATGATCCTGCAATCCCACTTCTGGGTATATCAAAGGAAATAAAAACAGATATCAATGAGATATCTATACTTCCATATTCTTTTTTTTTTAAATGCTATATATATTTTTTAATGCTATATTTCTTTTCTGTTTCAAGTTTTTATTTAAATCCTAAGTTAGTTAACATATAGTGTAACATTAGTTTCAGGAGTAGAATTTAGTGATTCATCACTTACATGTAACACCCAGTGCTCATCACAGTAAGTGCCTTCCTTAATACCCATCACCCATTTAGCCCGTTTCCCTGCCCACCTCCCCTCTAGCAACCCTCGGTTTGTTCTCTATACTTAAAGAGTCTACTTTATGGGGGTGCCTGGGTGGCTCAGTCATTAAGCATCTGCCTTCAGCTCAGGTCATGGTCCCAGGGTCCTGGGATGGAGTCCCTCATCGGGCTCCCTGCTCAGCGGGAAGCCTGCTTCTCCCTCCCCCGCTCCCCCTGCTTGTGTTCCCTCTCTCTCTGTGTCTCTCTCTGTCAAATAAATAAATAAAATCTTTAAAAAAAAGAGTCTACTTTATGGTTTGCCTCTCTCTTTTTTTTCTTTCTCCTATGTTCATCTCTTTGGTTTCTTAAATTCCATATATGTACACGTCCATATCCTTGCAGCATTATTTACAATAGCCAAGATATGGAAACAACCTGAGTCAGTCAATGGATGAATGGATAAAGAAGAAGTAGTATATATACAGTAGAGTATCATTCATCCGTGAGAAAGAAGGAAATCTTGCTATTTGTGACAACTTGGATCAACTCTGAGGGCATTATGCTAAGTGAAATAAGCCAGAGAAAGAAAAATAATAAAAAATAATATAGAATACAATAGGTGAACTCATAGAAACAGTATAGTGGTTGTTACCACAGAGTGGTGGGGGAGATGGGGAGATGTTGGTCAAAGGGTACACACTTTCTGTAATAAGTTCTAGGGATCTAATGTACAGCTTGGCGACTAAATACTGTATTATATACTTGAAAGATGCTAAGTGAGTAGATAGTAAATTTCTCACTGCAAAAAAGAAATGGTAATTATGTTACATGATGGAGGTGTTAGCTAACCCTGATGCTAATCATTTCATAATATATGTGTATCATATCAATATGTTGTACACCTTAAACAGTATTATAGTCAATTATATTAATACAATTGGAATTAAGTTTAAACATTTACAATCTATACAAAAATAAAATCACGTATCTTGAATTAATAGGGAGAAATTATATTTTATGTATATGTGTATGGCCTTTATTATGTTGAGGTATTTCTTCACTATACCCCCCTCATTAAGAATTTTTATCATAAATGGATGTTGAATTCTGTCAAATGCTTTTTCTGCACCTCTTGGGATGATTATATGATTTTTATCCTTTATTTTCTTGAGATGGTGTTTCTCATTGATTTTTGGATGTTGAGCTATTCTTGTATCCATGGAGTAAATCCCACTTGATAATATTTGTGAATTTTCCAGTTTTCTTCTTGTAATTGATTTCTAGTTTCATAACATTGTGGTGAGAAAAGATGCTTGATATGATTTCAGTCTTCTTAAATTTATTAAGACTTGTATTGTGGTCTACCATATGATCTAGGGAATGTTTCATGTGTGCTTGAGAAGAATGTGCATTCTGTTTCTTTTGAATGGAATGTTTTGTATGTCTGTTAAGTCCATCTGGTTTATGTTTAAATCTTTAATCCTTTCTCAGTTATTTTTTGTATATGGTGTAAAACAAAGGTCCAGTTTCATTGTTTTGCATGTGGATATCCAATTTTCCCAACACCACTTATTGAAGGAGACTATCCTTTCCCCATGTTATATTTGTGGTGCCCTTGTCAGAGATTACTTGACCGTATATGTGAGGGTTTATTTCTGGGCTATTCTATTCCATTGGTTTATGCACACGTTTTTGTGCCAGTACCATACTGTTTTGATTACTGTAACTTTGTAATGTGTTGTGAAGTCAGGGAGCTTAATATCTCCTGCTTTGTTGTTCGTGCTCAAAAATGCTTTCACTATTCAGTGTTTTTTTTGTGGCTCCAAATGAATTTTATAATTGTTTTTTTCCTATTTTTGTAAAAAATGCCATTGGTATTTTGATAGAGATTGTACTGGCTGTAATTTCTATGTATTTATAAATTTTCCCATTTTCTTTCTATTACTGACATATGGTTTTATTCCATTGTAATAGGGAAAGATGCTTGGAATAATTTCCAACCTTCTTAAATTTATTAAGACTTGTTTTATGACTGCATGTGATGTATCCTGAATAATGTCGCATATATGCTTAAGAAGAATGAGTAATCTGCTGATGTTGGGTGGCATGCTCTGTATGCGTGTGTTAGATTCATTTAGTCTATTTTGTTGTTCAGTTCGTTTTTTTATTGGCTTTCTGTCTGGATGATCTATCCATTAATGACAGTGGGATGTTGAAGCCTCCAATGATTATTATATTGCTATTTTTCCCTATAGATCTGTCAATATTAGCTTTATATGTTTAGATGCTTTGATATTAGGTGCATATATATTTATAATTATATATTCTTGTGTATTGTCCCTTTTATCTCTTGTGAACATTTGTGTCTTAGTCTATTTTGTTGATATAAGTATAGCCTCCCCTGCTTTCTTTTGTTACCCTGTGCATGAAATATCTTTCTTCACCTCACACTTTCAGCCAATGTGTGTCCTTAATTCTGAAGTGAGTCTTTTTTTTTTTTTAAAGATTTTATTTATTTATTTGATAGAGAGAGAGACAGCGAGAGAGGGAACACAAGCAGGGGGAGTGGGAGAGGGAGAAGCAGGCCTCCCGCTGAGCAGGGAGCCTGATGCGGGGCTCGATCCCAGGACTCTGGGATCATGACCCGAGCCGAAGGCAGACACTTAACGACTGAGCCACCCAGGCGCCCCTGAAGTGAGTCTTTTATAGACAGCATTTATTTGGGTCTTGTTTTTCTTTTTCTTTTTTTCAGTCTATGTTTTTTCAGCCACTCTATGTCTTTTGGTTGGGAAGTTTAGTCCATCTACATTTAAAGTAATTATTATTTTTAAATTATTTTATTATTATCATTGAACACTACATCAAAAACTAATACTATATGCTGGCTAACTGAACATAATATTTAAAGTAATTATTAATAGGTAAGGACTTCTTTTAATTTTGTTAATATTTTGTCTGTTTTGTAGTTCTCTTGTTCCTCTCTTGTTTTCTTCATTGTAGTTTGATGATTTTTTGTGCTGATATGCTATGATTCTTTTCTCTCTAAGTTTTGTTTATCTACTATAAGTTTTTCCTCTGTGGTTACCATGAGGCTTAAATCAAATAATTTATAGTTGTAACAGTTATTTTAAGCTACTAACAACTTAACTTCAATTGCATACATAAACTCTACACTTTCTCTCCATACACACTTTATGTAATTGATGTTAGATTTTGCTTTTTTTATATTGTATTTCCATTAGCAAATTTATGTGGTTATGGTTATTCTAATACTTATTATATCTTTTAACTATTTTACTGGTGTTAAAATATACATGGCACCATTAACAGTATTGCAATATTTTGTCTTTGTCTTTTCCAGTGAGATTTACATTTTCATATGCTTTTTAAAATTAGTTTCAGAGGTAGAATTTAGTGATTCATCAGTTGCATATAATACCCAGTGCTCCTTACATCAAGTGCCCTCCTTAATGGCCATCACCCAATTATCCCTTCCCCCCACACACATCCCCTCCCCTCCAGCAACCCTCAGGTTGTTTCCTAGAGTCTAGCATTTCTTATGGTGTGCCTCCCTCTCAATTTTCATCTTATTTTATTTTTCCCTCCCTTCCTCTATGTTTATCTGTTTTGTTTCTTAAATTCCACATATGAGTGAAATCATATGGTATTTGTCTTTCTCTGACTGACTTATTTTGCTTAGCATTATACCCTCTAGTTCCATCCATGTCATTGCAAGTGGCAAGATTTCATTTTTTGTTGGCTGCATAATATTCATACACACACACACACACACACACACACCACATCTTCTTTATCCATTCATCTGTTGATGGACATCTGGGCTCTTTCCATAGTTTGGCTGTTGTGGACATTGCTGCTATAAACATTGGGGTCCCTGTGCCCCTTCGAATCATTATGTTTGTATCATGTTGCTTTTTAATATCATTTCATTAAAACTGTAAAACCTCCTTTAGCATTTCTTGTAAGACAGTCTATGATGACAAAATTTGAGTTGTTATTTCTTGGCACATGGCTTCTTCATAGATTCACACCCACCTATTGCTGCTGGTGTGTGTGTGTGTGCGTGTGTGTGTGTGTGTAAGACTATTTTTTTAGAGCAGTCTTAGATTCACAGCAAAATTGAGAAGAAAGTACAGATGTTTCCCATATATTCTCCTGCCGTACATGCATAGCTGCCCCCATGATCAACATCCCTCACCAGAGTAGAACATTCATTATAATTAGTGAGCCTACATTGCCATATCACTATCACCCAAAGTCCACAGTTTATATGAGGGTTAGCTCTTGGTGTTGTACATTCTGTGGTTTAGGACAAATAGATAATGACACATGTCCATTGTTACAGCATCCTATGGAGTATTTTCACTGCCTTAAAAATCTGTGTTCTGCCTATTCATCTCTCTCCCATTGCCACAACTCCTGGTAATCACTGATATTTTTACTGTCTCTATAGTTTTGCCTTTTCTAGAATGTCATATAATTGGAATTATACAGAATAAAGTCTTTTCATTTTGGCTAAGTCTTTCACTTAGTAATATTCACTTAGAGTTCCTACATGTCTGTTCCTGTCTTGATAGTTCATTCCTTTTTAGTACTGAATAATATTATATTGTCTCAATGTACTATAATTTATTTACCCATTCATCTACTGAAGGACATCTTGGTTGTTTCCAAGTTTTGGCAGTTGTGAATAAAGCTGCTATAAACATCCATTTGCAGGTTTTTGTGTGGACATAAATTTTCAACTCCTTTGGGTTAATACCCAGGAGCCCAATTTCTTTCTTTCTTTTCTTTTCTTTCTTTCTTTTCTTTTCTTTTCTTTCTTTCTCTTTCTTTCTTTCTTTCTTTCTTTCTTTCTTTCTTTCTTTCTTTCTTTCTTTCTTTCTTTCTTTCTTTCTTTCTTTCTTTCTTTCTTTCTTTCTTTCTTTCTTTCTTTCTTTCTTTCTTTCTTTCTTTCTTTCTTTCTTTCAAGATTTTATTTATTTATTTGACACAGAGAGAGAGAGAGCACAAGCAGGCAGAACAGCAGGCAGAGGGAGAGGGACAAGCAGGCTCTCCGCTGAGCAGCGAGCCCAATGCGGGGCTCAATCCAGGACTCTGGGATCATGACCTGAGCTGAAGGCAGCCGCTTAACCGACTGAGCCACCCAGGCGCCCCCAAGAGCCCAATTTCTTGATCATATATTAAAAGTATGTTTGATTTTATAAGAAACCACTAAAGTGTGTGAACCATTTTGCATTTCCGTTAGTAATGAATGAAAGTTCCTGTCACTTTCCATCCTCACCAGCATTTGGTATTGTCAGTGTTCAAGATTTTGTCCATTGTAATAAGTGTGTAGTAGTATCTGATTGTTATTTTAATTTGCATTTCCCTGTTGACTTATGATGTGGAGCATTATTTCATGGGCTTATTTTCTATCTGCCTATCTTCTTTGATGAGATTTCTATTAAGGTTTGGCCCACATTTTTAAATGTGGTTGTTTATTTTCCTATTGAATTTAGTGTTTTAAAAAATATTTTGGACAATAGTCTTTTATCAGATGTATCTTTTGCAAATATTTTCTCCCACTCTGTGGCTTGTGTTCTCATTCTCTTGAAATCATCTTTCAACAGAACAGTTTTTAATTTTAATGAAGTCCAGCTTATCAGTTATTTCTTTCATGGGCCACATCTTTGGTGTTGTATCTAGAAAGTAATCACCAAACCCAGAGTCTTCTAGATTTTCTACTATGTTAACTTCTAGGAGTCTGATAGTTTTACATTTTACATGTAGATCTATTGCCCATTTTTAGTTAATTTTTGTGCAAGATGCTCTATCTAGATTCATTTTTGCATGTGGATGTGTAGTTTTTCCAGCACCATTTGTTTAAAAGTCTGTCTTTGGTCCATTATATTTCCTTTGCCCCTTTCTCAAAGATTGGCAATTATATTTATGTGTTATTTATATATTTATATAAAATAAATTTATATTTATTTTATTGAATAAATTTGACATGTAATATTGCCTAAGTTTAAGGTGTACAGTGTATTACTTTCATACATTTATATATTGTAATATGATGGCTAATGTAGCAATATCTATCACATAATTATAGTATAATATTGTCTATATTCATTATTCTATGCATTGGATTTCTTTTTTTTTTAAATATTTTATTTATTTATTTGAGAGAGAGAGCACATGAGAGGGGGAAGGGACAGAGGGAGAAGCAGACTCCCTGCTCAGTGGGAGGCCTGCTTCTTCCTCTCCTACTCCCCCTGCTTGTGTTCCCTCTGTCGCTGTCTCTCTCTGTGTGTGTCAAATAAATAAATAAAATCTTTAAAAAAAAAATAGAAGGATATCCTTTCTCGTGACTGAATAATATTCCATTGTGTATATGTACCACATCTTTTCTATCTGTTTATTTATTGAGGGGTATTTGGGTTGGTTCCATATCTTGGCTATTGCAAATAATGCTGCAGTAATCATGGGATTGTGTATATACAGTCAAAATCTTGTTTTCATTTCCTTTGGCTGTATACCCAGAAGTGGAATTGCTGGATCATATAGTAAATCTATATTTAATTTTTTGAGGAACCTCCTTATTGTTTTCCATAGTAGTTGGATCAATTTACACTTCCACCAACAATGTATAAGGGTTTACTTTTCAGCGCGGTCTCACCAGCACTTGTGATCTATTCTGGAGAATGTTCCATGTGCACTTTAAAAGAATGTGTATTCTGTTGTTTTGGGATGGAATGTTCTATATATATCTATTATGTCCATCTGTTCCAATGTACTGTTAAAGACATTGTTTCCTTATTGATTTTCTGTCTGGATGATCTGTCCATTGATGTAAGTGGGGTGTTATAGTTCTTTACTATTATTGTATTACTATCAATTTCTCCCTTTATGTCCATTAATACTTGCTTTATATATTTAGGTGCTCCAATGTTGGGTGCATATTTAGAATATTATATCCTTTTGTTGGATTGATTCCTTTATCATAACATAATGCCCTTCCTTTGTCTCTTGTTACAGTCTTTTTTTTTTTTTAAAGTCTATTTTATTTAATATAAGTATTGCTACACTGTTGTTGTTTTTTCCACTTCCGTTGAAGTGCAACAGATTTGTCGATATTAATTTTCAATCCTGGGACTTTACTGAATTCATTTATCAGTTCTACCAGTTTTATGGTGGAGTCTTTAGGGTTTTCTATATATAGTATCATGTCATCTGCAAAGAATAAAAGTTTTATTTCTTCCTTAACAATTGGATGCTTTTCGAAATAAGTCAAACAGAGAAAGACATGTATCATATGATCTCACTGATATGAGGAATTCTTAATCGCAGGAAACAAACTGAGGGTTGCTGGAGTGGGGGGTGGGGTGGGAGGGATGGGGTGGCTGGGTGATAGACACTGGGGAGGGTATGTGCTCTGGTAAGCGCTGTGAATTGTGCAAGACTGTTGAATCTCAGATCTGTACCTCTGAAACAAATAATGCAATATATGTTAAGAAAAAAAAAGAAGAAGAAGAAGAAGGTAGCAGGAGGGGAAGAATGAAGCAGGGGAAATCGGAGGGGTAGACGACATGAGAGACGATGGACTCTGAAAAACAAACTGAGGGTTCTAGAGGGGAGGGGGGTGGGAGGATGGGTTAGCCTGGTGGTGGGTATTGAGGAGGGCACATTCTGCATGGAGCACTGGGTGTTATGCACAAACAATGAATCATGGAACACTGTATCTAAAACTAATGATGTAATGTATGGGGATTAACATAAGAATAAAAAAAAACAATTGGATGCTTTTATTTCTTTTTGTTGTCTGATTGCTGTGGCTGGGATTTCCAGTACTATCTTGAATAAAAGTCGCAAGAGTGGACATCCTGATCTTAAAGGAAAAACTCAGTTGATGTTAGCTGTGAGTTTTTCATATATGGCCTTTATTATGTTGAGGTATGTTCCCTCTAACCCTAGTTTGTGAGGTTTTTTTTTATCATAAATGGATGTTGTACTTTGTCAAATGCTTTTTCTACATCTAATGAAATGATCATATAGTATCTATCCTTTTTCTTATTGATGTGATGTATCACGTTGATTGGTTTGTGAATATTGAACCACCCTTGCATCCTGGGAATAAATCCCTCTTGATCGTAGTAAATGATTTTTTTAATGTATTGTTGGATCAACTTTGCTAGTATTGGTTGAGAATTTTTGCATCTATGTTCATCAGGGATATTGGCCTGTAGTTCTCTTTTTTAGTGGTTTCTTTATCTGGTGTTGGTATCAGGGTAATGCTGGCCTCATAGAATGAATTCGTAAGCTTTCCTTCCTCTTCCATTATTTGGAGTAGTTTGAGAAGAGTAGGTTTTAACTCTTCTTTAAATGTTTGGTATAATTCACCCATGAAGCCATCTGGTCCTAGACTTCTCTTTGTTGGGAGAGTTTTGATTACTGATTCAATTTCTTTGCTGGTAATCAGTCTATTCAGATTTTCTATTTATTCCTGATTCAGTTTTGAGAGGTTCCACTCCCTTTCTCTTCCTTCCTTCCTTCCTTCCTTCCTCCCTCCCTCCTTTCTTTCTTTCTTTCTTCTTTCTTTCTTGGAGGTTATATGTTTCTAAGAATTTATCCATTTCTACTAGGTTGCCCAATTTGTTGGTATGTAATTTTTCATAATATTCTCTTACAATCCTTCATATTTCTGTGGTATTGATTGTTATTTCTCCTCTTTCATTTCTGATTGTTTAAGTTCTCTTTCTCTCTCTCTCTCTCTATCTCTCCCTCTGTCTCTCTCTCTTCCCCTGGCCCTCCCTCCCTCCCTTTGATGAGTCTGGCTAAAGGTTTATCAATTTTGTTGATCTTTTCAAAGAATCAGCTCCTGGTTTTATTGATCTGTTCTACTGTGGTTTTTTTTGGTTTCTATTTCATTTATTTCTTCTCTAATCTTTATTATTTCCTTCCTTCTGTTGGTTTTGGGTCTTGTTTGTTCTTTTTCTACCTCCTTTAGGTGTAAGGTTAGGTTGTTTATTTGATATTTTTCTTGCTTCTTAAGGTAGGCCTGTATTGCTATATACTTCCCTCTTAAGACCATTTTTTCCTGCATCCCAAAGGTTTTGGACTGTGGTTTTCATTTTAATTTGTTTCCATGTATTTTTTATTTCTTCTTTGGTTTCCTGGTTGACCCGTTCATTATTTAGTAGCATGTTTTTTAACCTCCATGTATTTGTGGTCCTTCCAATTTTTTTCTTGTGGTTGACTTCAAGCTTCATAGCATTGTGGTCAGAAAGTATGCATGGTATGATCTCAATCTTTTTGTACTTGTTGAGGCCTGATTTGTGACCTAGTATCTGATCTATTCTGGAGACGTCCCATGTGCAGGTGGAAAAAATATGTATTCTGCTGCTTTAGGATGAAATGTTCTGAATATATCTGTTAAGTCCATCTGGTCCAGTGTGTCATTCAAAGCCATTGTTTCCTTGTTGATTTTCTGCTTAGATGATCTGTCCATTGCTGTAAGTGTGGTGTTAAAGTCCCCTACTATTATTGTATTGTTATCAATGAGTTCCTTTATGTTTGTTATAAATTATTTTATATATTTGGGGGCTCCCATGTTGGTGCATAAATATTTGTAATTGTTAGTTCTTCTTGTTGAATTGTCCCCTTTATTATGATATAGTGCCCTTCTTCATCTCTTGTTACAGTCTTTGTTTTATTTTAATTTTTTAAAAAGATTTTATTTATTTATTTGAGAGAGAGAGCATGAGATGGGGGGGGTGGTCAGAGGGAGAAGCAGACTCCCTGCTGAGCAGGGAGCCTGATGAGGGACTTGATCCAGGGACTCCAGGATCATGACCTGAGCCGAAGGACCCCACTTAACCAACTGAGCCACCCAGGTGCCCCACAGTCTTTGTTTTAAAGTCTTTTTGTGGGGCTCCTGGGTGGCTCAGTCAGTTAAGCATCCACCTTCAGCTCAGGTCATGATCCCTGAGTCCTGGGATCAAGCCCTGCATTGGGCTCCCTGCTCAGTGGGGAGTCTGCTCCTCCCTCTCCTTCTGCCCCTCTCCCTGCTCATGCTCTTTCTCTCCAATAAATAAATAAAATCTTTAAAAAAATAAATAGTGTCTTGTTTATCTGATATAAATATTGTTATACTGGCTTTCTTTGGACAGCCATTTGCATGATAAATGGTTCTCCATCCCTCAATTTCAATCTGCACGTGTCTTTAGGTCTAAAGTGAGCCCCTTGGGGGCACCTGCGTGGCTCAGTTGGTTAAGTATCTGACTTTGGCTCAGGTCATGGTCTTGGGGTCCTGGGATCAAGCCCCATGTTAGGCTCCCTGCTCATTGGGAAGTCTGCTTGTTTCTCTCCCTCTGCCTACAGTCCTCCCTCTGCTTGTGCTCTCTCTGTTTCTCTCTCAATTAAATAAATAAAATCTTTAAAAATAAATAAAATGAGTCCCTTGTAGGCAGCATATAGATAGGTCTTATTTTTTTTTATCCATCTTGACACCCTATGTCTTTTGATTGGAGCATTTTAGTCCATTTACATTCATAGTAATTATTGATAGATATGTATTTAGTGCCATTTTATTACTGGTTTTGTCATTGTTTCTGGAGATTTTCTCTGTTCCTTTCTTGGTTTTGTCACTTTTGGTCTTTCCTTTCCACTCAAAGAGTCCCTGTTAACACTTCTTGCTGGACTGATTTAGTGGTCATGAACTCTTTTAGTTTTTGTTTGTCTGGAGAACTCCTCCTATTCCGAGTGGTAGCCTTACTGAATACAGTATTCTTGGCTGCAGATTTTTCCCATTCAGCATGTTGAATATATCATGCCATTTGCTTCAGCTTGCTAAGTTTCTGTTGAGAGATCTTCAGCTAGTCTTATAGGTCTTCCCTTATAAATTAAGGACTTCTTTTGTCTTGCAGCTTTTAGGATTTTTTCTTTATCACTATATTTTGCAAATTTAATTATAACATGTCTTTATGTTGGCTTGCTTTTGTTGATTTTGATGTTAGTTCTCTGTGCCTCTTTTTTTTTTTTTTAAAGATTTTATTTATTTATTTGAGAGAGAGAATGAGAGAGAGAGAGCAAGAGCATGAGAGGGGGAGGGTCAGAGGGAGAAGCAGACTCCCTGCCGAGCAGAGAGCCTGATGCGGGACTCGATCCCGGGACTCCAGGATCATGACCTGAGCCGAAGGCAGTCACTTAACCAACTGAGCCACCCAGGCGCCCTCTCTGTGCCTCTTGAACCTAGATGTCTGTTTCCTTTGCCAGATTAGGGAAGTTTTCAGCTTTTTTTCTTCAAATAACTTTTCTGCCCCCTTTTCTCTCTCTTCTTCTGGGACTGCTATAATGCAAATGTGATTACATTTGATGGACTCACTGAGTTCCCCAAGTCTATTCTTGTGTTGCATAATTCTTCCTTCTCTCTTTTGTTCAGCTTCATTACTTCCCATTACTTTGTCTTCTATATCACTAATTCATTCCTCTGCTTCTCTCAGCCCACTGTTCATTACATCAAGCATGTTTCTAATCTCATTTATTGCACTCTTCATCTGTGATCAATTCCCTTTTAACTCTTTATCTCTGTGGTAAGGGTCTCATTGATGTCTTCTATTCATTTCTCATGCCTAGTAGTATCCTTATGATTGTTGCTTTAAATTCTCCATCAGGCATATTATTTATATCTGTTTCATTTACATCCCTTTCCCTGGCCTTATCTTGTTCTTTCATTTGGGATAAATTCCTCTATCTTTGTGCTTTGTCTAGGTCTCTGCCTTCTTGTCCATGTTAGAAAGCCAGTTATATCTCCTTCTCCTGAAAGTAATGACTTTCTGAAAGAGGTCATGTAGTGCCTAGGGCCTGGTGCTTCAGGGAGGTCTCTGGTGTGTGCTGAGTATGCTCTGCTGTTGTGTTTTGGCTGCTTTATCCTTCAGGCCAGTCATCTGCAGAGGCTCTCCTTGCCTGCTGTGAGCAGTGTTTGGCCCCTGGCCTCAGTGTAATGAGTTTTAATTAGGTGTCCTCTGGTGTGCTTGTGAAATCAGACCTGGCACTACTTCCACCAGAGCTGATGTCTTACAGAACTCTCTGGTTGGGAGACATGGTGTGGTCAGGGGTCTGTGCGGGTCTTCTGGGGGAGGGACCTGCTGCACTAGGACTGAGGCAGACATGACTGAGAAGGGCAATCTCTCCCGAGCACAGGGGGTAGGACTTGGCGTTTTCAAGTTAGGCAGCCAGTAGTAGAGCTGTGGTGCTTCCCACGGTTGGCTCTGTGTTTATGCTGAGGGGCAGGGGAGGGAAATGGTACTGGCCATTTGTTTACAGAGAGGTGTCTCTGTGAATGCTGTGTCTTATTGATGCACTCTGAGAAGAATGAATAATCTCCCCATTCTGTGCCCCAGGTGTTCTTCAAATCACTGTTTCCATGCTGTCTGTCCCTGCGTTGTTTGCCTGCCTTCTCTCCAGGAGCAGTATGGTGCCCTCCAGGCTCTATCCCAACCAAGCCTGCTGACTTGTAAAACTCCAGGCTTTAAGCCCCACTGATTGCAAGAACTCCTGAAATTCAGCCCCTCTTGTTTTCCAAGCCAATGGCTTTGGGGAAACTTTCTCCTTATGTGTTCCCTTGTGTGCTCCTCTCTCTCACCCTTCTTTATAATCATGGCTCCCTCCCCTCTGCAGCACCAGTGATCTGTTTCTCCCATGACGCATGTCTCCATACTTCTACCTTGTTCAATATGGCCTTGTTTCTCCCTTTAGTTGTGGAGTTTGTTCTGTCAGTCTCCAGGTTGATTTCTGGATATTTAGGATGATCTGATAGTTATCTACTGTGTTCATGGGACCAGGTGAGCCTAGGATCCTCCTACAGTGCCACCATCTTCCTCTGTCTGTGATTCTATTGAGAGTTTTATCATGAATGTTAGATTTTGTTGAAAGCTTTCTCTACATCTATTGATATGATCATGTGATTTTTTTTTTTTCTGTTCATGTGATGGATCACATTAATTTATTTTCAAAGTTTGAACCAGCCTTTTGTACCTGGGATAAATCCCATTTTGTTATGGTGAATAATTCTTTTTATATATTCTTGGATTCAATTGCTATTATTTTGTGAGGATTTTTACATCTATGTTCATGAGAGATACTGGTCTGCAGTTTTCTTTTTTTTGTAATGTCTTGTCTGGTTTTGGTGTTAGGGTAATAATGACCTCAGAATGATTTAGGAAGTAATCCTTCTGCATTTATCTTCTGAAAGACATTATAGAGAATGGGAACAATTTCTTCCTCAATTGTTTGATAGAATTCACCAGTGAATCCATTTGGGCCTGGTGCTTTCTGTTTTTGAAGGTTATGAATTATTGACTCAATTTGATTTATACATTTATACCTATTCAGATTGTCTACTTCATCTTGTATGAGTTTTGGTATATTGTATCTTTCAAAGAATTATTCCATTTCGTCTAGTTATCAGATCTGTGGGCATAGTTGTTCATGGTATTATTTTATTATCTTTTAATATTTATGCAATATGTAGTGCTGTCCCCTCTTTCATTTCTGATATTAGTAATTTATGTCTTCTGTATTTTTTCTTAGTTAGCCTAGCTAGAGGGCTTATTTATATTATTGATATTTAAAAAATATCTTTTGGTTTTGTTGATTTTCTATATTGATTCCCTGTTTTCAATTTCATTGAGTTCTGCTCTCTTATTATTTTTCTTTTTCTGCTTCCTTTGGATTTAATTTGTTCTTTTTCTAGTTTCTTAAGGTGAAACTTAGATTTTTGGTTTCAGATCTTTCTTCTTTTCTAATATATACATTAATTGCTATAAATTTCTGTCTGAGCACTGATTTTGCTGCATCCCATAAATTTTTATAGTCTGTGTTTTCATTTTCATCTAGTTAAAATATTTTTAAATTTCTCTTGAAATTTCTTCTTTGACCTATCTATTAGAAGTGTGTTGTTTAATCTTCATATATTTTGGGATTTTCTAATTACCTTTCTGTTAATCAATTTCTAGTTTAATACCTTTGTTGTTTGAGAGTAGACATTGTATGATTTCTATTCTTTTAAGTGTTAGGGTATATTTTATGGCCCAGAATGTGGTCTATCTTGGTGAATGTTCCATGTGAGCTTGAATAGAAGGTAATATATTTTTTTAAGATTTTATTTATTTATTTATTTATTTGAGAGAGTAAGAATGAGAGAGAGAGAGAGCACATGAGAGGGGGGAGGGTCAGAGGGAGAAGCAGACTCCCCGCTGAGCAGGGAGCCCAATGTGGGACTCGATCCTGGGACTCCAGGATCATGACCTGAGCCGAAGACAGTCTCTTAACCAACTGAGCCACCTAGGCACCCAGAAGGTAATTTTTTTAAATAATGCAAGTCCAGGTGTCCCTTGTGGAAAAGATTGACAAGTATCACTTTTTACCTGTCCTACAAGTGACGAACTATGATACATTTGTAGCAAATTATAACTTACTACTAATCTCAATAAGAGAAAAACATTAACCTCATTAAGAATTGGCCAGAATATTAAAAAAAATAATTCATACTATAAGAACTGCAGTAAGAACTAGGCAGAAGTAATCAACCTTATAATATTATAAAAATAATTATCAGTATAATTTGAAATATAAATGAGAACTTCCATTTTTACTACTCATATTGGCAAAGATATAGAAATTAGGTATTAACTATACCAGCTATAGTGTGGGGAAGAATATTCTCACACCCTCCTGGTGGGCAGGGTGAATTGGTAGGTACTGCCT
The DNA here is from genome assembly GCF_002201575.2 of Neomonachus schauinslandi. NCBI lineage: Eukaryota > Metazoa > Chordata > Mammalia > Carnivora > Phocidae > Neomonachus > Neomonachus schauinslandi. The sequence continues at coordinate 15,003,093 of NC_058418.1, read as the reverse complement.
CAATAGGGGTCAATTGGAAATTTCTTTCCAACTTTAAAATTCAGGTAGGACTACATCAAACTAAAAAGCTTCTGCATAGTAATGGAAACAGTTGATAAAATGAAAGGGCAATGTATGGAATGAGAAAAAATATTTGCAAACCATATATCTGATAAGCCATTAATATCCAAAATATATAAGGATTTCTATAACTCAACAGCAAAAAAACCCCAAATACGCTGATTTATAAATGGGAAAAGGACCTGAATAGACATTTTTCCAGGAAAGATATACTAATGGCCAACTGGCATATAAAAGATGCTTAACCTCACTAATCACTAGGGAAGTTGAAGATTGCAATGAGATATCATCTCACACCTGTTAGGATGGCTTTTACCAAAAAGATAACAGATAAGTGTTGGTGAGGAAGTGGAGAAAAAGGAACATTTGTACACTGTTGGTTGAAATATAAAGTGGTACAGCCACTATGGAATACAGTGTGGAGATTTCTCAAGAAATTAAAAATTGAACTACTGTATGATTCAGCATTCCTACCTCTGGATATATATCCTAAGAAATCAAAATCAGTATACTGAAGAGATATCTGCACTACCATGTTCATTTTCACTGCATCATTTACAATAGCCAAGTTATGGAAACAACCTAAGTGTCCACTCACCACTGATGAGTGATGAATGGATAAAATAGATGTGAGATATCTTTATAGACATCTAAATAGATAGATAGATAGATAGATAGATTAGATAGATAGATAGATAGATAGATAGATAGATAGATAGATAGATAGGCAGACAGTGAAATATTATTCAGCCATGAGAAGGAAGGAAATCCTGCCATTTGCAAACACATGGATGGTGTCTAGAAGACATTATGCTAAGTGAAATTAGCCAGAGGAAAGCAAATACTGTAATGATCTCACTTATATGTGAGATTAAAAAAAAAAGTCCAATTCACCAAAACAGAATAAAGTGGAGTTTACGAAGGACTGGGTTAGAGGAGATAGGGATATGCTGGTCAAAGAGTACAGGCTGTGTTATGTACTTGAAATTTGCTGAAAGAGTAGACCTAGGGCCATCTGGGTGGCTCAGTTGGTTAAGCATCTGCCTTTGGCTCAGGTCATGATCCCAGTGTCCTGGGATCAAGCCTTGCCTTGGGCTCCCTGCTCAGCAGGGAGTGTGCTTCTCCCTCTCCCTCTGCCCCTCCCCTCTGCTTGTGCTTTCTCTCTCTCTCTCTCTTTCTCTCAAGTAAATAAATAAAATCTTAAAAAAAAAGTAGACCTTAAGTGTTCTCACCACACACACACACACACACACACACACAAGGTAACCATGTGAGGTGATGGATGTATTAATTAACCCAATTGTGGTAATCATTTCACAAAGTATACATATGTCAAATCATCACGTTGTATACCTTAAACATATAGGATCCATTTGTCAATTATACCTCAATAAGCTGAAAAATCTGTTTTATTTATTTATTTGAGAGAGAGAGAATGAGAGAGAGCACATGAGAGTGGGGAGGGTCAGAGGGAGAAGCAGACTCCCTGCCGAGCAGGGAGCCCGATGCGGGACTCGATCCAGGGACTCCAGGATCATGACCTGAGCCGAAGGCAGTCGCTTAACCAACTGAGCCACCCAGGCGCCCTGAAAAATCTGTTTTAAATAAAAGAATAATGTACTACATGTTGGCTAATTGAATTTAAATAAAATAAATAAATAAATAAATAATAAAAGAATAAAAAACAACAAAAGAGAAAAGGTACATAGGAGATACATATTTGATTCTTTGCTTCTCTAGAAATGTATTACACAGCCCTACATTTGTGTGAATTTTGGCTGGATAAATGACTCTAGTCAAGGGTTCATTCTCAGTAGTGCAAAATTTGTTACATTTTTAATTTTGTTTTGTTTCTTCATTTCAGGGCACTGTTGAGCAGGGCAATGTGTTTCTATTTTCTGGTACCTTTCACATGATCTGCTTTCTGATTGTTGAAAATGTCAAGATCTTCTTTATATTCTTATTATTCTAAAATTTTATCCTCTGATACACTTCCAAGAGTTTACCAAGTATTTATAACTTGATTTTTCAGGGGGGAAAGGGAAGCATAAGTGTACTTCTCTTTACTGAGAATATACTATATACCAGTTAGCTGTTTAATTGGATATTCCTCTTAATTAGATTTAGTATGTTTTTAAACGAGAATGGATCTTGGAATTCCCTCATTGTGCGCAGGAGTTTTTATCTGCAGGAGTTGGGTTGTGTGAGGCCTGCTCATTGATTAACACTAACTCTAGTTTTCACCCACATCACAGGTATTGAGCCCAACCTGTTTGTGATCCATTTCTCTCCTTTCCTGTAAAACTCTCCTTTACTTCTTCTTTTATGTTTCTCATCTCTCCTTCTACCTTGAAGTCATTTATTTTCATTACATGAGTATAACTCAGGATTTTTGTTTCAGGGATTTGTGCTATTCAGGGATGTGTCTATAGACTTTTCTCAGGAAGAGTGGGAATGCCTGGACTCAACTCAAAGGAATTTGTACAAATATGTAATGTTGGAGAATTATAGCAACCTGGTCTCAGTCGGTAAGTATACCTTTCTCCAAAAACTCTAGAGCCCTTTGGAATATTTGCTTCCCCTGAGAAGATTTTCTCAACTCCTTTCATATATCCTACGTGTTTCTTCTCCCTATTCCTAAAGACATGCTTGAGCTTTGTAGAGTTGGGACTGTGTAGCTTCATTGGGCCTAAGGCCAAAACTCCACCTTCTCTCCTTTTTTGTGGCCCTGCCAATTTATTTGCTGATCATAGGATAGGATTTGTGTCCTGGGACACCTACAACATAAAAAGTCTCCTTTCTTCTCTTATGAGTAGGTCTTTGCATTCCCAAGCCAGATGTGATCTCTTTATTGGAGCAAGGGAAGGAGCCTTGGAGTGTTTTTGACAGTGAGCTGACAAGAGGCCTGTACCTAGGTAAGTGATTGATGATTATACAAAGGAAGAGGAATGTAGGATATAAACCAGCTGCTCAGTAAGGAGATCACATCTTTGAGATGTTTGGAGGAATCTCCCCTCAAAGGCCTACAACTATTAAGAAAAGTAAACTCATCATGAACTTCCAAATGCCCACACCTTTACCTTCAACCTTTTTCATGTATGCATGAGTCTTTAATGACCTTCTTGTTTTCTGGCACAAAAATATGTTTCAGTCTCATCTTGTATTTTTCTTTCCCCAACTTGGAATTAGCCAGCTCATTAAGAAGCCTTATTTTCTCGGGGCGCCTGGGTGGCTCAGTCGTTAAGCGTCTGCCTTCGGCTCAGGTCATGATCCCAGGGTCCTGGGATCGAGCCCCGCATCGGGCTCCCTGCTCTGCGGGAGGCCTGCTTCTCCCTCTCCCACTCCCCCTGCTTGTGTTCCCTCTCTCACTGTGTCTCTCTCTGTCAAATAAATAAATAAAATCTTTAAAAAAAATTAAAAAAAAAAAAGAAGCCTTATTTTCTCTTAATAGGGAATGGTGTTCATCGACCAATATCAGTGTTCAGTGCACTCATTGCTACTGGATTTTCATTGCTTTTATATCTATTAAGTACAAAGAGACAGGGAACATATATTTTATAAGTGAATCATACTAATAACTGTAATTGAAGTCCAAAAGGCAAGATTCTGTCTCACTTTTCTACATCTCAGTTTTGTAACTTTTTCTTGAACAGTGGAAAACCCTATTTCCCACAACACGAGTATATTTGTTCAAGCCTTCTGTTCCAAATGCCACAGAATACTTTCAAAATTAGAATACCAGCACAACTACTGACTGGAAAACCTACCTGAAGTCATGTTCAAGATTTATTACAGTTTCCTTTTCCTTTTTCCCTTAGAATAGGTTACACCAAGGATTTCCAGAGTACAGTTCGTAAAGTTGCTAGATTAATTCTTTTTTGTGCATTTTCAACTTAATATACCTATCTTTTTTTAAAGTCATATTAAGTATTATGACCTATTTTTTTAAAGATTTTATTTTATTTATTTGACAGAGAGATAGAGAGAGAGCACAAGTAGGCAAAGTGGCAGGCAGAGGGAGAAGAGGAAGCAGGCTCTCCGCTGAGCAGGGAGCCCAATGTGGGGTTAGATCCCAGGACCCTGGGATCATGACCTGAGCCAAAGCTAGCTGCTTAACCAACTGAGCCACCCAGGTGCCCTTAATACACCATTTATCTTAACTGTTTAGATTATTTTTAGTTTAGAATTGGAATATATAAAACATTTATATGCTTTAAAAGTCAATATTAAAATATACTTAGAGAAGTTATGTTTGCAACCCTATCTGCTTCATTCATTGCCATCCTCACTCTAGGTATTTGGTGGTAGGGGGAGGGGGTTGGTTGAGGTAGTCTGATTAATCCTTTCTGCCTTTATTTTTTCAGAAATAGAGCATGTTCACATTTATATTCCCAATTCTCCTTCCCTCTTGTACATGGGATAGTATTCTCTCTGCACTCTTTTTTTTTTTTTTTTAAGATTTTATTTATTTATTTGACAGAGAGAGACACAGTGAGAGAGGGAACACAAGCAGCGGGGAGTGGGAGAGGGAGAAGCAGACTTCCCGCGGAGCAGGGAGCCCAATGCGGGGCTCGATCCCAGGACCCTAGGATCATGACCTGAGCCGAAGGCAGACGCTTAACAACTGAGCCACCCAAGCGCTCTCTCTGCACTCTTTTTTACTGTCCTGTTTTTTTTTTCTTTTTTGATTGAGCGAGAGAGAGCGAGAGCGCATGCGCGTGTACACATGCAAGTGGGGGGGAGGGGCAGAGGGAGAGAGAAAATCTTAAGCAGGGTCCACTCAATGTAGAGCCTGACGCTGGGCTCCATTTCATGACCCTGAGATTGTGACCTAAGCCGAAATCGAGTCGGATGCTCAATTGAGCTACCCAGGCACCCCGTTCTGGTTTTCTTTTAATAATTATTAACAAGTTGTTGTGGAAATCATTCCATATAGATACGTTGGCAAAAATAAAAAAGATGTATAAAATTGACTTATCTTTCTTGGTGTTATGTGTTGATTTTTGCCATATCTCATTAATTATTGGAATTGTTAATAGTAAAGTTTCCAAGCAGACAGTCACAAAATTTGTAAATATTTTCAGTTTTGTTTCTTGCTTTTCTATGCTTGCAATTTTGATACTCCTTTTAGTCTTATTGCTGTGGCTGCACTGTTCAGGAAGTGTTCAATAGAAATAGCACTACTATGTGTTTTCATCTTTTTTCATGATTTTTATGGGCATGACTTTTTCTTCTTTTAAAAAAAAGTTTTTTTTTTTAAAGATTTTATTTATTTATTTGAGAGAGAGAGAATGATAGAGAGCATATGAGAGGGGTTAGGGTCAGAGGGAGAAGCAGACTCTCCGCCAAGCAGGGAGCCCGATGCGGGACTCGATCCAGGGACTCCAGGATCATGACCTGAGCCGAAGGCAGTCGCTTAACCAACTGAGCCACCCAGGCACCCTAAAAATTTTTTTTAGTTTTGGAATAATTTTATATTTACCAAAAAAGTTGCAAAAATAGTATAGAGAGTTCCTATATTCCTCACCTAATATCAATTTCCTCTACATTTTTGTGGCATATTTGAATTTACCTCATCCCCATCATTTTAATTCCCTCCAACATAGTATATCTGTCATAAACTTCATGATTTATCCTTCCTTTGGTTTGCTTAATGTGAGCCCTTATGTATATATCTTCATATATCCCCTTTCTTTTATAAATGGTAGCAGCATATACATACAGTTTACTCCTACCTTGTTCTTCTACTTTAAAAAGTCATGAAGATCATTCAATAGGAATATATAGATACTTCTCATTTCTTTATTAAGTTACTTAGAACTCTATTGTGTGCATTTACGATACTGAGTTCAAGTAGTATTAAGTTGGTGGCTATTTGGGTTTGTTATAGTCATTTGCTCTTACACAAATAGTTCTGTAGTGGATAACCTTCTGCATAAATCTCTTCAGATTCTTTCCAGAAAGTATAGTTTGGGTTCCTAGAATTGGGATTGCTTTCTCAAGGGATAAATACTTATATAATTTTGCTAGAAACTGGCAAATATCCCCATATGGTAGTTGTACCATTTTTATTTGCTACACTGAATGTGTGAAAGAGGTTACTTGCCTATAGCCTTCTAACAGATTAGGTTATCAGATTTTTGGGTTTTTGCCAAAGCATACTTTGAATTTATTCCAAAATTTAAGAATCATTGACTTCATCTTTTTCTGATCCCCTTCCCCCATGTCTTTCTATGTCTCTTTTCAATTTCTATACTTTATCTCTCAAATTGCACCACCATATAAGAACTGTAAATCCTATTTACATTATAAACATTGATGTCAATGTAATTCTGCCTTTTCTAAGTTTTGTGTCTTCTCCCTCCCAAAAAAGTGAATGTTTTTGTCTTTTCTTTCAGAATATAAATCTAGGTGTGAGAACAAGAAATTATCTCTGAAAAAGGGTAACTATAAAATAGATTCATCCCAGTGGATTATAATGGAAGGATTTACAAAGCATGGACTTAAACAGGGATCTCAGGAAAGACATTTTAGCCAAATCTCATGTACCTCTGAAGACATATCCCCTTTCATTCAGCAAACATCTCTCCCTCTACATCGAACATTTAATACCAAAGAGAAATCTTATGAATGCCAAAAACATAAAAATGCCTATGGACAGGACTCAAAACTTACTACACATCAAGAAGATCATAATGGCGAGAAATTCTATGACTATAAGGAATATGGGAACACCCTTAGTAGAACTTCAAAACTTAGTTCATATCATTCAGTGCATATTGGTATGAGACCCTATGAATGTGAGGATTGTAGGAGGTCTTTGAATAGTGACTCGGACTTTATGCAACATCAGATAAATTTTACTAGGGAGAAATCTAATGAGTTTAGGAAAAGTGGGAAGGCCTTTACTAATGCCTCACAGTTTTTTCTACATCATAGCATTCATACAAGTGAGAAACACTTTAAATGTAAGGAGTGTGTTAGAGAATTTAGTAATGGTACAGCCCTTATTCGTCATCAGAGGATTCATACTGGTGAAAAACCTTATGAGTGTAATGAGTGTGGAAAGGCTTTTAGTACTAGTTCAATATTTAGAGTACATCAGAGGATTCACACAGGTGAGAAACCCAATGAATGTAAAGAATGTGGAAAAGCCTTTCGTCATTCCTCATACCTTACTCAACACCAAAGAATTCATACTGGTGAGAAACCTTATAAATGTAAGTATTGTGTTAGAGCATTTAGTAATGTTTCAGCCTTTATTCGGCATCAGAGGATTCATACTGGTGAGAAACCCTACAAATGTAAGGAATGTGGAAGAGCCTTTAGTACTGGCTCAATACTTACAGCACATCAGAGAATTCACTCAGGTGAGAAACCCTATTTATGTAAAGAATGTGGGAAGGCCTTTCGTCAGTCTTCAGACCTTACTCAACATCACAGAATTCATACTGGTGAGAAACCCTATGAGTGTAAGGAATGTGGAAGGGCCTTTCGTCGTTCATCAGAACTTTCTCGACACAAGTTAATTCATGCTGATGAGAAATTGTATGAATGTAAGGAATGTGGAAAGATATTGAGTAGAGATTCAATACTTATACAACATCAGAAAATTCACACTGGTGAGAAAGCCTGGGAATGTAATGAATGTGGAAGAGTTTTTACTTGTGCAACATACCTGACCCGGCATCAGCGAATTCATACTGGTAATAAACCATATACTTGTAACAAATGTGGAAAAGCCTTTCTTCGTTCTTCAGACCTTATTCTGCATCAAAGAATTCATACTGGTGAGAAACCCTATGAGTGTAAGGAATGTGGGAAGGCTTTTGCAAGAGGCTCAAATCTTAATCGCCATCAAAAAGTTCATAATGGTAAGAAATAGTATGAAAGTAAGCTTTATAAGACCTTTAAGCATGTCTTTCAGGTAACATGACATGAAAGAGAAATCTTAGAAATGTAATAGGAGTTGGGGCGCCTGGGTGGCTCAGTTGGTTAAGCGACTGCCTTCGGCTCAGGTCATGATCCTGGAGTCCCGGGATCAAGTCCCGCATTAGGCTCCCTGCTCAGCGGGGAGTCTGCTTCTCCCTCTGACCCTACCCCCCTCATGTGCTCTCTCTCTCTCTCTCATTCTCTCTCTTTCAAATAAAAAAAAAAAAGAAATGTAATAGGAGAAATCCTAAAATTTATTGGTAAGAAAATATAGAAATATAATTAATATGAGAATGCCTTATGTGTTTCACAGTTTAACTATCATAAGAATAAAATGAATATTGGAAGTCCTCTATCAATAGCTCATTCCTTTCTAAATTTTAAAAACTTTCTAATCATGAGTGGAGAAAAGTGAAAAATCTTTTTTGTTGCATTTTTCATATTTTAAAATACTTTAAATCCGCTTTATTTTTTATATAGCTGTAAGTAGTTCGGTTTATGCATAGCTAAAATACTATATTATTATGTTGTACATTAAATTTTTGAATTTATTTTGTTCTCACCAAAACTCTTATTACAGCACAACTTATTCAGTAACTATTTTCTGAAGCTATTTATGCACAGTTTTGTGACATTTTATATTTTTAATGTTATAAGCTTGGATATAATGAGTCTTTTTATACCCCAACATCCAATTTGGAAACTCTTTACTTGATCTTTTTATAATAAATTTATACCTGCATATCTTTGCATCTGTACTATTTTATTTATTTATTTATTTTTAAAGATTTTATTTATTTATTTGACAGAGAGAGAGACAGTGAGAGAGGGAACACAAGCAGGGGGAGCGCGAGAGGGAAAAGCAGGCTTCCCGCCGAGCAGGGAGCCCGATGCGGGGCTCAATCCCAGGACCCTGAGATCATGACCTGAGCCGAAGGCAGATGCTTAATGACTGAGCCACCCAGGCGCCCGTGTACTGTTTTATTTAAAATATCATTACTTTAAGGGGTGCCTGACTGGCTCAGTCAGAGGAGCATGCAACTCTTGATCTCGGGGTTGTGAGTTTGAGCCCCCATGTTGGGTGAAGATGTTACTTAAAAATAAAATCTTTTAAAAATAAAATATCATTACTTTAAGATATATATTTTAATATTGATAAAGTGATTATTTGTATATATAAATTAATATTTTTATTTCATAAATGTGATATTTTATTGTAATAATTTTCTCTAAATTTTTAAATTCTACAAAGAAGCCAATAAAGTTAGCTTTCATCCCCCAAAGGGGCTATAACTATGGTCAAATTGTTGGAACAAATCCTTTTATAATTTTTTAAAGCAAATGTAATCATATTATTCAAATTGTCTCATAAATTGTCTTCTTAATGACAAGATATGTCATATAGGACATTCCATGTGATTAAGTGCATTAATAATGTTAATATATATGACTGTACCATTATTTTTACCAAACATCTATGGTCAAATAATATGACTGACTCCACTTTTTTTTGTTTGTAAGGAATGCCATGTTTAGCATCCTACTTGGCACCATGTACTTGGTTGTCTTCTCTTCATTGTTTTTGAAATCTCTGCATACCTTTTGACATGTACATATTTTAAACATGACAGATTAAACTGGCTTCCTTTTTGACCATACTGTACTATGCCATTTTTCTCTCCTTCCCTCCATGTTACTTATCCTTGTGGAGTTTTTCCTAATGATTTTGCCCAAATATAATGTAGGGACATTTAATTTTTTAAAAAATAATTCATTTCCATTTCAACATATTTATATTAAAAACACATTCCTATATGTTATTATAGTTTATGTGAAATGGCATGGCTATATTCACTAGTATATGTGGGTTTGGTAAGGATCAAATGAGTTAATTTACACAAATGCTTATAATTAAGACTTTAACATGCTCAGTAAATATAATCCATTATCAAAATTATTTTTTTCCTTTGTCTATTTTATTATTTATGGAATGGCTCTTAACTATGGTGTATATTTTATTTAATATCAGAAATTTAATATTGGAGAAGAATGTTAAGCCTCTAGTGAATATAGCAAAGTCATCATCATTCATTCCTTCTTGGGCGTGAGATGATCCATCCTGAAGGAAAAAAACATAAGAATATAATGAATAATGGGGCGCCTGGGTGGCTCAGTTGGTTGGGCGACTGCCTTCGGCTCGGGTCATGATCCTGGAGTCCCGGGATCGAGTCCCGCGTCGGGCTCCCTGCTCGGCGGGGAGTCTGCTTCTCCCTCTGACCCTCCCCCCTCTCATGTGCTCTCTGTCTCTCTCATTCTCTCTGTCTCAAATAAATAAATAAAATCTTTAAAAAAAAAAGAATATAATGAATAATGCCTTTATTTGTATCTAACCTTATATGTTGAATCCTAAAATTTATGTCAGCATACAACATTATTGAGAATATTATTGCCCACATTATCTGACTGATTAAAAAATAATATTGGATTGTAGGAACATCTGACTCTTGATCCAATGCATGTTTAAGCCAACATTTGGCTAAGGATGAAATATGAACAAACTACAATTTTTTTGAACATAAAGGTTGCTGAGTATCCTACGCAGCAAAACCTGTGGGAGGTGGGCAGAATTACTCACAGAACTTATAACTCTAAATCCAGACATGTAAAAAAATAAAAATAAAAAAATAAATCCAGACATGTATTACAATAATTAATACTTGAAATCTGGCACTGGTGCTACAGGGATGTAGAGGAAGCTTCCATGTATCTGGGACTCAGACTGCCTCTAGAGTGGGGTTTAGCTTGGCTAGTGCTGGTGTCTCTGCGGAGGTATGATACAGGTGGATCTGAGAAGTTTGGAACAACTGTGAGCTAGAATCAACAGCTTCTACTGGGAACTATGGCCACTAATAGGGCTTATCACTTTTCTATTGCTGCATAACAAATTGCCACAAGTTTGGCAGCTTAAAGCAATACACAATTATTATCTCAAAGTTCTCATGGGTACATGTGAGGGCCTGGCTTAGCTGGGTCCTTTGCTCAGGGTCTTACAAGGTGGCAATTGAGGTGTCAGTTGGGGATGGTGTCTCACCGAAGGCCCAGGGTCATCCTCCAAATTTACATGTTTGTTGGCAGAATTAATTTCCTTGAAGCGATAGTAATGTTGGCTTGTTTCTTCAAGGGTGGCAGAAGACATTTTTACTTCTGTCTCTGACCTATAGATCTTTTAAAAGGCACATCTCTCAGAATCTGCCCATTCAGGATAATCTCCCTTTTGACCCACTTAAACTGTTTAGGGACCTTGATTGTATCTGCCAAAATCCTTCACCTTTGCCATATAACTTAACATAATTATGGAAATGATATACCATCATACCATCATTTTTGCCACATTTTATTCATTAGAAGCAGCGTATGGAGGTGTTAGGGTTGAAGTACGGAGATAAGATACTACTTCAGTGGCCTCATTGCTTGTTTTTGAGGCAAGGGGAAAGCAACCATCTTTTCCTTCGTGAAAGTGGGAATACACCACACAAAACAACAATTTTTGTTACTGGGTCCCTTGGTTCTTGTCCCAGATGCACCAAAGAATTGGGAAACCTGAGACCAGAATGGGGAGAGAGAGTTTATTGAGTAGATAAGTGTAGAACACTCAAGAGAGAGAGCAGGCTAGGGGCGCCTGGGTGGCTCAGTTGGTTAAGCGACTGCCTTCAGCTCAGGTCATGATCCTGGAGTCCCTGGATTGAGTCCCGCATCGGGCTCCCTGCTCGGCAGGGAGTCTGCTTTGCCCTCTGACCCTATCCCCTCTCATGTGTTCTCTCTCATTCTCTCTCTCTCAAAATAAATAAATAAAATCTTTAAAAAAAAAGAGAGAGAAAGCGGGCTAGTCCCGGAGCAAGAGTGGCAATGGCCCTGAGAAGCTCTAGCTGCATCCTTTTAAGCCTGTTTTCTGCATAGGTAAATTTGGCTTTGATTGACAGCTGGTGGTTATAGAACATTCTGGCTTCTGTGCACGTGCCTACCCATGATGCAGTCTGTAATAATTGTATTTATTTATAATTGTATTTATTTACAAATGTATGAGTTTCTAGTGAGCTTTTGCTGTGAACTTAAAGTTACTTAACGGAAAGTTGCACCTTTTGTGTTCATGCTCAGTTCTTGGACGTCCCCTTGTGGCTTTTGAGCCAGCTCTGTGGCTAGGCCTTTCCTGTTTTGTTAGCCCTTGGTGGTGGCTCTGAAGGTGTGGCTGTTAACTCTTGGGGGTGGCTCCGAGGGTGTGCCCAGCATCTGCTTAATCCCTCCTTGCTCATGCCTAACCAACTGCCAAACACTTTTAAGTAATTCTTATCTCAAAGACAGTCCCACTTTTCATCATCTTTGACATCTTTACTCTTCAGTGTCCAATACATTAACCAGTAGACACATGTAGTTACTTAAATTTAGATTTAAAGTAATAAAATTTAAAATTCATTTTCTCTGTCTCATAGGCACATTTCAAGTGCTCAACAGCTGCATGCAGCCAGTGGCCATTGTATTGGGCAGCATATTATAGAACATTTCTGTCATTGCAAGAAATTATACCGCACAGTCCTATGACATAAATGACCTTTCAGTTATTGAATTATAGGAGAAAACTTGGTGTTCATTGGCTCTGTTGCATACCCTGCAGTGATATCCACAGACAGAGTTGGCACCAGTTATTTTGTGGCTTCATCTAGATCCAGGAGAAAAAAAGTTGTATTTTATCACCCTTTTGCACATTAAACTATGATGAGAGACCAATCTGAAGTTGCCTTGGTAGAAAATTAACATAGAGAAGTCAACAAACCCATGTACAAATATTCTTTTTTTTAATTTTTAAAAATATTTTATTTGGGGGCGCCTGGGTGGCTCAGTCGTTAAGCGTCTGCCTTCGGCTCAGGTCATGATCCCAGGGTCCTGGGATCGAGCCCCGCATCGGGCTCCCTGCTCAGCATGGAGCCTGCTTCTCCCTCTCCCTCTGCCCCTCCACCTGCTTGTTCTCTCTCTCTCTCTCTCTGTCAAATAAATAAATAAAAAATCTTTAAAAAAAAATTTTATTTTTGCGAGAGAGAGAGCATGAGGGAGGGGATGGAGGGCAGAGGAAGAATCAGACTCCCCACCGAGTGGATGTGAACTCTGGGATCATGACCTGAGCCGAAGGCAGACGCTTAACCGACTGACTGAGCCACCTAGGTGCCCTCATGTACAAATATTCTTAAAAAATAGAAGATCCAATAGAAAAAAAACCAAACTGCTTTTATGGTAGTCACAAAAAAAAAAGCTATCAAGAAATAAAATTAAATAGAAATGTCCATAATCATTATGGAAAAATACTAATCCCTCCTTGCTCATGCCTAACCAACTGCCTAACACTTTTTAAGTGTGGAAAATAAAAATTTTCCAAAGCAATCGGGAAATGAAAAAATAAAAGGATATAACATCTGGGATTGCAGTACTGACATCGTTAAAAAATCATAATTCTTTAGGTTATAAATGTGATGCAATCTCAATTAAAAATACCCAGGAATTTTTTTAGATATATGAGCTAATTCTAAAGTCTATATGGAAAAATAAAGAAATCAGAATAACCAGTACAATTCTGAAAGAGGAGAATTGGATAATTGGAACCATCAGATATTAAGACATACTATAACTCTATAATAATTAGGAGTATAGCTCTAGCAAAAATATAATAGAACACTAGAACTACTTAAAAGTCCAGCTATAGATCCAAACACATAGGAAAGATAGTATATGATAATGAAGGCATTTTGGATCATTTAATACCCTTTGAATCTTGAGGACTTGGATGTATTATATGTATATGTTACATATAGGTTTTTCAACAAATGTTTTTAGTAGCCACATGGAAAAGATAGGACAAATTTGTATCCATATTTATTCAAACAGTCTGAAAGCGCCACTCCATAGTTTACTCAAAAACAAAAAGAGAAGATACAGCTTTAAATAGGACTGTTGACTACAGCCTTAAGGAAATAAATTAACATCAGGAATGGGAAAAAGTGACATCAAGTGGCCTCTGATATGATACATTAAGAAGGACACAATATCACCCATGGAGTATTCTTGTCAAAATATTTAGCCTAGGGGCCCCTGGGTGCCTCAGTCGGTTAAGCGGCTGCCTTCGGCTCAGGCCATGATTCAAGGGTCCTGGGATGGAGCCCCGCGTCGGGCTCCCTGCTCATCGAGGAGCCTGCTTCTCCCTCTCCCTCTGCCTGCCTGCCGCTCCCCCTGCTTATGCTCTCTCTCTCACCATCTCTGTCTCTGTGTCAAATAAATAAAAATAAATTTTTAAAAATATTTAGCCTGAAGTTCAACAAGACTTATATAATTTATCTTTTATTTAGCCTATGCAAAAATTAATCAACCATGGACAAAAATTTTAAATCATTAAAAAAACCAGTCTTGGGTCGTAATCCGTTTCTAGTCTCTGGTTGTCACTAAACTTTTTTGACTCTGGTTTTCAAAGTCTATAGAACAGAGTAATGATTCCCCAGATGGGATCGAGTGAGCCAAGGGCATTGGCAGCCTTCTGCCACTCAGGCAGTGGTCACTAAATAACATTAACTTCTGATTAGCAACAGTACTCTGGAGAACACCGACCCATCCCACAGCGCTGGTTCACCAAGGAGGGCAGTTGGCCCTAGGCACAGGCAGCAAGAGCCGCCGTGGCGCCGTCAAGGGTAGAGTGCGCTCAAAGGATTCTGGAGATTGTAGTTCAGGCCTCGCGAACGCCTCCAAGTCGCGCAGGCGCAGATGCAATTTGGTAAAGTGGAATCAGTTTTGTCGTTGGCCTTGTTGATACCCTTGCTTGTGGGGTCTGCTGAGCTCCAATCCCTTCTTCGCACCAGGGCGCCGGACTTCTTGGGGCTGAAAGGCTCACTGGTCCGAAAGGGCATAAGCATAACCTTGCGATTGAAGGCCTTATATCCGGTAAGCTTGTGCATTTTTCGCCGCGGAGTTAGCAAGTTGGGCTCAATTATCAGCGAGCTGCACCTTTAACATCTGGAGGTTGATTTACGTGTGGGGGCGACCGGGATTGACCAGCTGTGCTTCCGGGAGCCACCGCCTTCTTGAGGACAGATGCGCCCTCGGGTCTTTGATATGGGACCTGAATTGGGGCACGTCTCTGGCTCAGGGTCTTGTCTGAGGCGGGCTTTTCTGCTGTAAGTCTAGTCTCCGGAGTCCTGCTCCTGGAGGGACAGAGGAATGCTCAGAGCAAGGTGGTGCGGGGTAGGGGGCATTCGTGCCCGCTTCTCCAGACACTGCCAGCTTCCCAGAGGCCATTCTGCTGCAGCCGGAGCCTTGGTCTCGGGCGGAATTAGTCCATTCTCTCTCCCATCCCTGTCAGTGTATCTGTGTGAAGTGGAGAGAGTTGACAATGGGGAAGCAGGGTAAAGGACTGCCCTTTGAACCGGGTTGTTCTGGGAACCGAGGCCAGCGTTGGTCTGCTAGCTCTGCAGTGTCAGGACTCTGCCCTTTTACAGAAGGGGAGCCCTGAGGACGACTGCGCTTCGGGCAAGACTGAAAGCCATGACCCGAGGTGATGCTTCCTGAAACACAATGAGCATTTGCCTTCCTTATCCTACCCTTTATTGGGTAAGAACATCTCTTTCAGGACTTCCTGACCATTTCCTTCCATCCCGTCTACTCAGCTGTGTTGCCTGGGGGCCCCTTCCGAATGGCAGCAAGTGTTCACGACTTTTTTTCTATAAATCGTTATCTTTTTACACGTGGGGTCAGGAATGTTGATTGAGCAGAAGTGCACAGGGAGGAAAATGAGGATATTATTTGCTAAATGAATCTGTTTTACCTGGACTATGATGTGATGAGGTCAAGTTGAGCCCTTGAGTGGGAGCTCGTATCTGGAAAATCATGATCATCACAGACTGTAAGACAAAATGAGAGTTGGTGTTGTTCAGTCTTCATTTGACCTCAGCCTCTTTGTGAATCTTCATCAATTTTCATCAGATTTTTGGCAACTCAGGAACCAGGAACATTTATTACAGTTTAGTGATGCCTGGTTACAGGTTGAATTATACCAGAGCCTAAGTAGTTGGAGAACCTTATTGTTAGAGCCCAGACTGACAGACCTTAAAGGTCTTATTAGTGCCAAATACCAAAATGAGAAGAAAGATTAAGTCAACTAACTGCCTTCAATATTTATACTGGTATTTCCAATTATTCTCATTTTACTATTTGTGGAAGAATCAAGTGTAGTCATTATTCCTTGGCTTCCGTGTGTGTTGGAGTGGTAAATTAGCTTTTCCCCACCAGGGTTATAACATGATTTTTACTTAACTCTATAGTATATATATGTAGTTATTACTATGTAAGTATTAGAGCTGAGCCAAGTAGTATACTAAGCAGACATATTATTTCTAGAGTAATTTTTTTTTCCTGGAGCTAGTTATCTTTTTTTTTTAAAGATTTTATTTATTTATCTGACAGAGAGAGACACAACGAGAGAGGGAACACAAGCAGGGGGAGTGGGAGAGGGAGAAGCAGGCTTCCCGCAGAGCAGGGAGCCTGATGCGGGGCTGGATCCCAGGACCCTGGGATCATGACCTGAGCCGAAGGCAGACACTTAATGACTGAGCCACCCAGGCGCCCCTGGAGCTAGTTATCTATTAAGTTATTTGCTCAGTTTTCCACATTTGTGTTGCTAACCCATCAAAATGTGTAAGCATCACTGTCACATGACTATGAATAATATTTTCCATACTGTCACAATCATCAGTCATTTAGTTCTTCAGTACTTTCTTCTGGTTTCCTTTGTGTTACTGCTCCTGTCTCCATTGGTTATGCTGCAGACTTGCTACACAGCTGTCATCCTGGTACTTTTCTTTCACAGTAACACTGACTCTTTTGTTCTCTTTCTCCTGTGACTCTTATTTCCCATCATCCGGATGCCTAATATACCTCTTGATGGTTTACTCTATAGATTTTATGGAGCACAACCAGTTACTTCCAAGCAAAGATGCATAGAAGCAGGAGGGGAATCTTTTGAACCTTTGCTTGTCTGGACTCTAAACTGGTTCTCAACCAGGAACAATTCTGCTCCTACCCTCACCCCTCCAGGGATATTTGGCAACATCTACAGATACTTTTGGTTGTCAAAGTTGGGAGGAGAGTGCTACCAGCATCTAGTGGAGGTCAGAATTGTTGCTAAACATCCAACAAACAATGCACTCGACAGCACCCCCCATGACAAAGAATTATTCAGCCCCAAATGTCAACATTGCTAAGGCCGGGAAACTCTCCTCTAAACATGTCTTTATACCATTTTCTTCATTCTAACAGTGATATTTAGAAGTACATTACATTTCTGATACTTTATATATAACCTCTTTTTTTCTGTCTTAATTTTTTAAAGGATATTCTCTTAATTTCTTTTATTCTCAAATTTTATTCTAAGATATTTTGTAGAGGTGGGTCAACAGTAGGCGGAGGGAATTACCTATTACTGACAATTATATACCAGCTGTTATTAGACTAGATGATGGCTTATACTATTTCACATAATAGAGAAACTCTACTTAGCTGGCCTTTGTACATCCCAAACCTGCTTGGATACTGGAAATGTCCCTACTGTGATTGGGTGGTTTGATCTATCTTCAGGAACTGGAATGTTTGAGAACATAAATTAAATCATACTGACATCCAGACCTCCAGACCCAGCCTCTTTGTTCTATCTGTCCTTTCCTATAAACACTCTCTTTATCACCTGTATTTTCACCTTTTTCTTTTCTCCTCCCATTTAAAAGCTTTTTTTTTATTATAACCTTAATACACAGATTTATTTTTTCAGGGACTGGGGTGATCAAGGATGTGTCTATAGACTTTTCTCAGGAGGAGTGGGGATGCCTGGATTCTGATCAGAGGGATTTGCACAGAAATGTGATTTTGGAAAACTATAACAACCTGATCTCAGTTGCTAAGCATACCTGTCTCTAAAAATTCAGTCTTCCCTCTGGGATATTTGCTCCTCCCCTTGTGAATTTCTCAGCTCCTTTCAAATATCCTGTATATTCCATTTCCCTGTTGCCAAAGAGAAAGCTTGAGCTCTGTAGAGTTGAAAATGTGCAGCTCTACCGGGGCTGAGGCTGAAGCTCCATCTTCCCTAAATAATGACCTTTCGTCTTTGAAACTATTCATAGCTTGTTGAGAGTTGATTTTTATGATTAGATGTTCAATTTTGTCAAATTATTTTCCCTATCTTTAGAAATAATCTTTTTTTCTCTTTAATTGGTTTAGTATATAGTACATTTTATAATGGCAACCTTGTGTTCCTAGAATAAAATTAACACGGTCATATTGGTTTATTTTATATGACATTGTAGGATAGAGTTTGTTAACATTTTATTCAGATTTTGCATATCTATTTGGTAACTTAGATTGGCCTATAATTTTCTTTCCTCATACAATTTTTGGTTCATTTTGTTTAAAGACTTTATTAGCTTCATTAAATGAGTGTAGGAGTGTTTCTTCATGTGTATATACATATACATACACGTATATATGTATATACATAGTTGTAGAAAATAATTTCAATGAAAAGTTGCAAGAATCAGAGAACTCCTTTATATCCTTTATCTAGACTCAGCAGTTTTCCAATTTTAATATTTTAACACATTTACTTTATCATTCTTTCTCTCCCCCTCCCCCATCCCTGTCTCTTTCTTGCTCCACACCCACATACACTCATACATATCATTTTTTTCCTGAACCATTTAATGATAGATTGTAAACATCATGGCCTTTTAGTCCTTAATACTTCTTTGTGTACTTCCAAAGAACAAGAATATTCTCTTACATTATTAAAACATCACTAGTAACATTTAAGAAATGTCACATTGGTAAAATATTTTTATTTAATTGACCATTCATATTCCAGTTGTGTCAACTGTCCCAATAATGTCTTTAGGGCATTTTCTCTCCCCATTTAGTACAGGATTCAGTCTGTTTTGGCTTTGCATTTTACTGTCTCTTTACTTTTCTCTTAAGTTGCAAAAGTTTATTAGACTTTCATTGTTTATAATTACATGATTATAAACAAGTCCACTTTTTTTTTTTTTTTAAGATTTTATTTATTTGACAGAGAGAGACACAGTGAGAGAGGGAACACAAGCAGGGGGAGTGGGAGAGGGAGAAGCAGGCTTCCCGCAGAGCAGGGAGCCTGATGCAGGGCTCGATCCCAGGACCCTGGGATCATGACCTGAGCCGAAGGCAGACGCTTAACGACTGAGCCACCCAGGCGCCCCTCCACTTTCTTTTTTTAATAGAATGCTCTTCATTTAGCTTTTCTGTATTATCTCATGATTAAGTTCAAGTTATTCTTCTCCTGCCAGGATACCAAATATGTGATATTTTGTCCTCCTCAGGACATCATATCTAAAAGTATAGGATTTGCTTCTGCCCCTCATTGATTATGTTAATTTTGATTACCTGTCCCAAATATTGTCCACTTTCTCTATTGTATAGTTTTTATTTTTTCTGCAACTAATCGGTCATCTGTGGGGAGGCACCATGGTAATATTGTATTCCTCATCAAAAGATGAGGCCTCATGGTTTTGTATTCTTTGCACAGTTTTACAATTAATTAATTATTTTAGTGCCTAAACCATGCCAGGTTTGGCAAGTCAGAGCCCCTTCCAGGTAGCTCTAGGTCTTTCCAACATGCTGACATAATTTTTTAAGTGCTCACTTACTTTTTGGTACAAAAAGATGTTCAAAAGTCTTTTTCCTTTTAAAAACCCTTTTCAAATATTTTTGGGAAATATGTTGTATTTGTTTGCCAGAGTTGTGAAAGAGAATCTTTTCTATGCTTCTCTCCTGGCTTCCATTGACTTGCTGGCAATCTTTGGCATTCTTTGTCTTTTCCTGCATCACGCTGATCTTTGTCTTCATCTTCACATGTTCTCTGCATGTGTGTGTTTCCAGATTCACTTTACAAGAAGACTAGTCATATTACATTAGGAGCTCATCCTACTCCAGTATGATCTCATCTTAATTTAACTAATTTCCACATAAGGTCACCTTCTGAAGTAGGGGCATGGTAGTGGCGGTGGTAAGGACATCAACATATGGACACAATTCAACCCATAACATTTTCGTGCGTATAAAAATTTTGAAACCAAATTGCACAGTCTAAGTAATAATACAGTGAAGACCCATCTTGTTACTCTGTTAGTTTAAGAAATAGAACATTGCAAGTACCTTCTAGGCCCCTTCTGTGCTCAATTACAGTTACTGTTTTTTCTTCACTATGGGGTTTGAAATAAAATTGACTGTGGTACACAGCTTGGTATCTAGTCATGCAAGTTCTCACATCCTTGCTTCTTTGTTGGAACTATGGGTTATGATCCACTGGTGCTATACAGGTAGATTTCTGAATTTTGAAATGATCACCAATAGTTCTACTTGGAGTGTACCAAATTGATTACAAAACTAAAATCATGTTTAATTTGTTTTTGCTAGTTTGAGGTTTCTTTTGATTTTGTTTTATAATTATATGGAATATTTCCAAGATTCCAATGGCAAATCCATAAAATAGTGTATATTCAGGGAAGTCTAGCTTTTATCCCAGTCTATTGTACATTGTTCTCCATCTCTCTCTCCAGTGAGTTTACCCTTCCATTTTTTTTTCTAAATAAAAGCAATTGTATATATCTTCTTAACCTCCCTTTCTTATTTTCATGGCAGCATGCTATATACAATTTAGTCCACCTTCCTTTTCTCACTTAACAGTATGTCTGGGAGATAACTTCAGGGAGGTATAAGGATTTTCATCATTCAGGGGTGCCTGGGTGGCTCAGTTGGTTAAATAGCTGCCTTCCTCTTGGGCCATGATCTCAGGGTCCTGGGATAGAGCCCCACATCAGGCTTTCTGCTCAGTGGGGAGTCTGCTTCTCCCACTCTCTCTGCTGCTCCCCCTGCTTGTGCTCTCTAACTTGCGCTCCTGCTTGTGCTAACTCCTGCTCTCTTTCTCTCTCAAATAAATGAATAAAATCCTTAAAAAAAGGGTTTTCCTCATTCCTTTTTTATAGTTGGAAAATATATTCCACTTAGTAGATGCACCATAGTTTTTCAGCCAATTATCTGAGAATGGACATTTGGGTTGGTTCCAGTAATTGTTATTATAAATTGTGCTTCACTGAATGGCATTGTATGTAAATCTTTTAAAATTTATGTCAGTATATCTTGAGAGTTGAGTCATGTCACTCAGATTGCTAGTTTATAAAAGAGTAAGTAAATATGTAATTTGGTTAGGGAATGCTGAAGCCTCCTCCACAGTGGGTATACCATATTGTCATCCAACTAGTAATGAATGAGAGAACCTGTTTCTCCTTAGCTTCCTGAAAGAATATGTTGTCAAACATTTAGATTTTTGCCATTCTGACGGTTGAAAAATGTTACCTCCTTGTAGTTTTAATTTGTTTCAAAATTTGGAAATTATCCATTTAAAATTTCCTAATCACCTCATCATCCAGTATGACTTCCCATCAATTCATGTGCTTTGTGCATTTATCAAATGCCACCAGTATATTTGATCACTGTATAAATCATTTACATCTCATATATTAATTTCAAATTAATTCCCCTATTTATACCATAAAAGTTTCATTTCTTCCAGGGGGAAAAAAGTGAACGTTTTCTATTATGCTTTCTTTCAGAACATGAATCTTGGTGTAAAACCAAGGAATTATCTCTGAAGAAGGAAGTTTATGAAATAGAATCACCCCAGTGGTTTATATTGGGAAGTCTTAAAAAACATGGACTTGAGTGTTCCTGTTACAGAATGACTGGGAATGTAAAAGAAAGACTGACAAAAAACAAGGATCTCATGAGAAAAATTTTAATCAAGTTATTTTCAACTATGAAAATATATACATTTTCAGTCATAACACATCTCCATATCAAAAATCATATATGGAAGAGAAAGACTATGAATGCAAGAACTGTGAGAAAGCTTTTGTACATGACTTACAACTAACTACACATCAGAGAATTGATACTGGCCAGAAGTTCAGGAACCATAAGGAATATGGGAAGGTTATTAGTAGAGGTTCAAAACATACTCAGCATCCGATCATGTTCACCGGTGAAAACTGAACATAAGGAATGTGATAGGGCCTTATACTGTGCACATACTGTATTCATACTGAGGAGAAAATCTATGAAGGTAAAGAATGTGGAAAAGCCTTTGGTACTGGCTCAGTATTTCTATCACATCAGGGAATTTACACGTGTGAGAAACCCTGTCTAGTTAAGGAAGGTGGGATTTTTTTTTATCATTCCTCAGACCTTACTTATCATTGGAGACTTCATGCAAGTGAGAAACCTTATCAATGTATGTTATGGGGAAAAGCCTATAGTAGTAAATCAGCCATTACTCTGCATCAGAGAATTCACACTGGTGAGAAACCATATATATGTAAGGAGAGTGGAAAAGCCTTTCATAGCAGTTCAATACTTACAGAACATCAGAGAATTCACACTGGTGAGAAAGCTTATATGTGTAAAGAATGTGACAAAGTCTTTCATTATTCCTCAGATCTTAAAAGGCATCAGAGAATGCATACTGGTGAAAAACCCTATGAATGTAAGGAATGTGGCAAGGCCTTTAAGAGTGCATTGTATTTTTTTTATATATCAGAGAATTCATACTGGGGAGAAACCCTATGAATGTAAAAACTGTGCTAAGGCATTTGGAAGTTGCTCAGCCCTTAACCGACATCAGAGAGTTCATACTGGTGAAAAACCCTATATATGTAAAGATTGTGGAAAGGCCTTTTGTTGCAGCTCCAAACTTACAGAACATCAGAGAATTCACACAGGTGAGAAACCATATGTGTGTACCGAATGTGGAAAGACTTTTTGTAATAGTTCTATACTTACAGAACATCAGAGAATTCACACTGGTGAGAAACCACATGTGTGTAAAGAATGTGGAAAGGCCTTTTATCACCCTTCACGCCTTAGTCAACATTGGGGAATTCATATGGGTAAGAAACCCTACGAATGTAAGGAATGTGGGAAAACCTTTAGTAGTAGCCCTGCCATTATCCGGCATCAGAGGATTCATACTGGTGAGAGATGCTTTGACTGTAAGGAGTGTAAAAAGGCCTTTCATTGTTCCTCAGACCTTTCTCAACATCAGAGAATTCAAAATGGTGAAAAACTTTATGAATGCAAAGAATGTGGGAAGGTTTTTTATGTAGTTCAAATCTTAATCAATATCGGAAAGATCATGCTGGTAAGACGCTCTGAAAATAATCTATGGGAAAGGCATTTAATTATGAATTTCATCTAATTTGAGATAGGACTTCATGCTGGTTAGATCCTATAATTAGTATGAAGAGCCTTTTATTTGCTTTTTACAGCCTAAATTGCCTAAGAATATAGTAAATATCAGAAGATCATCAGAAGTTCACTCCTGAATATCAGGAATTTATGACTGTGAAGGAAGAAAACGAAAACTTTGGTGCATGTCAACCTTAAATATCAGAGGATTTATCAAGGAATAATCCTAGAATTTCATTTTACTTTTCCTAATTTAACTCTAGGTATTTTTGCCTTACTTATATTTACTGGTCATTAAAATTGTTAATTGTGCTTGAGGCGCCTGGGTGGCTCATTCGTTAAGCGTTAAGGGTCTGCCTTCAGCTGAGGTCATGATCCCAGGGTCCTGCTCTGCGGGAAGCCTGCTTCTCCCTCTCCCACTCCCCCTGCTTGTGTTCCCTCTCTCGTTGTGTCTCTCTCTGTCAAATAAATAAATAAATAAAATCTTTTTTAAAAATATAAAAAAATAAGGGGTGCCTGGGTGACTCAGTTGGTTAAGCGACTGCCTTCGGCTCAGGTCATGATCCTGGAGTTCCGGGATCGAGTCCTGCATCGGGCTCCCTGCTCAGCGGGGAGTCTGCTTCTCCCTCTGACCCTCCTCCCTCTCCTGCTCTCTGTCTCTCATTCTCTGTCTCTCAAATAAATAAACAAAATCTTTTAAAAATAAATAAATAAATAAAATAAAATAAATAAAAAAATAAAATTGTTAATTGTGCTTACAGTTCTGGATTGACTTCTTTTTGGCCAGGATTTTGAACCTATCACTACTTATCCTTTCCAGTTGCTTTTCCTGCCATTTTGGTGATATATTCTAATTTATATAAGTTTTTTTTTATAAAGTTAAGTTTCAGGGCAACAATTTAAATATCATTCATATGTATATGTTTATATATGTATATACATATTTATATATCTGTAATTATACCTGTACCGTCTTTGTTATTTTTACTTTTTTTTTTTTTTAAAGATTTTATTTATTTATTTGACAGAGAGAGAGACAGCGAGAGCAGGAACACAAGCAGGGGGAGTGGGAGAGGGAGAAGCAGGCTTCCCGCCGAGCAGGGAGCCTGATGTGGGACTTGATCCCAGGACCCTGGGATCATAACCTGAGCCAAAGGCAGACGCTTAACGACTGAGCCACCCAGGCGCCCTATTTTTACTTTTTTTGTATCTTAATACAAATAAAACTGTACTGCCTTTTTTTTAAATATTATATTTATTTATTTGAGAGAGAGAGAGCACAAGCAGGGGGAGCTGCAGGCTGAGGGAGAGGGAGAAGCAGGCTCCCCACTGAGCAGGGAGCCCGATGCGGGGCTTGATCCCAGGACTCTGGGATCATGACCTGAGCTAAAGGCAGATGCCTAACTGACTGAGCCACCCAGGCGCCCCTATACTGCCTTTTTGAAGAGAATTCCTTTTAATATTAACATTTTATTGTAAATTTTTCAGATTATTTCAAAAAACACAAAGAAACCTTTATTTCTGTCAACTGTTAGAATACCCACTCTCAAAATTATCAACACAAATCCTTTCAGTAATGTTTAAAAGAAACTCCATTTCAGGGGGCGCCTGGGTGGCTCAGTCGTTAAGCGTCTGCCTTCGGCTCAGGTCATGGTCCCAGGGTCCTGGGATCGAGCCCCACATCAAGCTCCCTGCTCTGTGGGAGGCCTGCTTCTCCCTCTCCCACTCCCTCTGCTTGTGTTCCCTCTCTCCCTGTCTCTCTCTGTCAAATAAATAAATAAAATCTTTAAAAAAAAAAAAGAAACTCCATTTCATAAATTACTTTTTCTATGGTAAAATGTATCATGAACAGTTTTCCAAGTTATTAAATATTATAACACTGTCCTTATTGGAATAGAGTTAGTGTTTATCTCTGTGGCTCTACTATTATTTTGATAAAATGTTTGCCTTCTAAATTTTGCCTTATAAACAATGCTTCTTTCAACATCCTGTTTGCATTTTGTATACTTGTCTCCTTTTTCTATTTTTTATTTCTGAAATAATCTATGGATGTCTTATACTTACAAAATTTTATTATTTTTTATTTATTTATTTATTTTTAAAGATTTTATTTATTTGACACAGAGAGAGACAGCGAGAGCAGGAACACAGCAGGGGGAGTGGGAGAGGGAGAAGCAGGCTTCCTGCCAAGCGGGGAGCCCGATGTGGGACTCGATCCCAGGACCCTGGGATCATGACCTGAGCCGAAGGCAGACGCCTAACGACTGAGCCACCCAGGCACAAAATTTTAAACATTGCAGATAAACTAAACTCCCGTTTGCCTATTTCCCTTTCCCTAGTTTCTCCCCTGAATTTACCACTGTTGGCAGTTGTGTTGATTTCATCCTCAATAAAAGGGTAACTTAGACGAGAATCGAATCAGTATTCAGATATTTTGGCTACCCAGTGTGTTCTCTTATCAGTCAGATAATGTGTTCTATATTATACTTTTTGTAATAAACCTCATTATGCTGTGACAGTTGTGATCTCCACCATCCCATAGAACTTTATATACACTTTCTCTCTGGTATAAATGTTATGATCAGCATAAAGATTGAATTCTCTAGGAAGAGCTTACTACATCTTAACATCTTTATTTTGGTTTTAAGTTTTTTCTTTTCCAGTATGGAGTGTCTCTTATGGTTAAACACCATTCCATAAATAAAATAGATGAAGAAAATACTAACACTAAACAATTCACTAGTTACATTCATGCATTCATAACTCATTTACTCCTCATTATACACCGATGACAGTTATCTTAGTCATCCCATTTTGCCATACTTGAAGTGAAATACATAAGTTTGAAAGCAGTATTATGTTTCTACTTAATATGTATATTAATCTTCATATCTATATATAGATATATACATTGTATGTATAGTGTTTGTGTGTGTGTGTTTAATTGCATTTAAAAAGGCTCTTGAAAGAAGGGGTGGGGCAGAGTCCCAAACAGACTCCAACAAAGGGCTCGATAACACAACCCTGAAATTGGAACCTGAGCTGAAACCAAGAGTTGGATGCTTAACTGTCTGCATCAACCAGGCACCCCACAAATAGTGTTTCTTAAAAGATTAACAATGTAGCAATTTTGGCAAAAAAAAGATAAGCATTAGGACTGAGAAATTGATGTTACTACAAATTATAGATTTTATGGGTAAGAGATACACTCTTTTTGCTAATAATTTCAGAAAAGTAAAATGCATGATATTCTTCAAAAACAAATCTCCAGAACTCAGTCAAGAGAATATGAACATCCACTAGTTCAATAAAAACTAAATAAATTGCCCATAGCTAAAGAAACCACCTGATCTTTTTTTTAAGTTTTTATTTAAACTCTAGTTAGTGGGGCGCCTGGGTG
Source organism: Neomonachus schauinslandi (assembly GCF_002201575.2). Classification (NCBI taxonomy): domain Eukaryota; kingdom Metazoa; phylum Chordata; class Mammalia; order Carnivora; family Phocidae; genus Neomonachus; species Neomonachus schauinslandi. The sequence continues at coordinate 14,976,353 of NC_058418.1, read as the reverse complement.
GCTCAGTCGTTAAGCGTCTGCCTTCGGCTCAGGTCATGATCCCAGGGTCCTGGGATCAAGCCCCGCGTTGGGCTCCCTGCTCCGAGGGAAGCCTGCTTCTCCCTCTCCCACTCCCCCTGCTTGTGTTCCCTCTCTTGCTGTCTCTCTCTCTGTCAAATAAATAAATAAAAATCTTAAAAAAAAATAAATTCCAGTTAGTTACATATAGTGTAATATTAGCTTCAGGTGTACAATTTAGTGATTCATCACTTATATACAATACCCAGTGCTCCTCACAAGTGCCCTCTTTAATCCCCATCACCTATTTAACACATCCCCCCACCCACCTCTCCTCTGGTAACCATCTGTTTATTCTCTATAGTCGAGAGTCTATTTCTTGGTTTTCCTCTCTCCTTTTTTCCCTATGCTTCTTTGGTTTCTTAAATTCCACGTATGAGTGAAATCATATGGTATTTGTCTTTCTCTGACATTTCACTTAGCATGCTACTCTCTAGCTCCAACCACATCATTGCAAATGGCAAGGTTTCATTCTTTTTCATGGCTGAGTAATATTCCATTATTTATATTTTTATATATATTAATATATAAGTGATATACATATATCACTTCTTCTTTATCCATTCATCAGTCGATTTGGGCTCTTTCCATAATTTGGCTATTTCGATAATGCTGCTATAAACGTAGGGGTGCATGTATCCTTTCAATTTATATTCTTTGGGTAAATACCTACCAGTGCAATTGCTAGATCATAGGGTAGCTCTATTTTTAACTTTTTAAAAAGATTTTTTTTATTTATTTGAGAGATAGGGAGAGAGCATGAGTGGGGAAGGAGGGGGAGAGGGAGAAGGAGAAGTAGACTCCCTGTTGAGCAGAAAGCCCAATGCGGAGCTCGATCTCAGGACCCTGAGATCATGACCTGAGCTGAAGGCAGATGCTTAACCAACTGAGCTACCCAGGTGCCCCTCTTTTTAACTTTTTGAGGAACCTCCATACTGTTTTTCAGAGGGGCTGCACTAGTCTGCATTCCCACCAACAGTGTAAGAGTGTTCCCCTTTCTCCACATCCTCACCAACACCTGTTGTTTCTTGTGTTGTTGATTTTAGCCATTCTGATAGGTGTGAGGTGATATTTCATCGTAGTTTTGATTTGTATTTCCCTGATGATGAGTGTTGTTGAGCATCTTTTCATGTGTCTGTTGGCCATCTGTATGGCTTCTTTGGAAAAATGTCTATTCATGTCTTCTGCCCATTTTTAAAATCGGATAATTCGGTTTTTTGGCTGTTGAGTTGTTTAAGTTCTTTATATATTTTGGAAACTAACCCTTTATTGGGTATGTCATTTGCAATTATCTTCTCCCATTCCATAGGTTGCCTTTTAGTTTTCTTGATTGTTTCCTTCGCTGTGCAGAAGCTTTTTACGGTTGATGAAGTTCTAATCATTTATTTTTACTTTTGTTTCCCTTGCCTCAGGAGACATATCTAGTACCTGATTTTTTTTTTAAGATTTATTTTTTTTTATTTTAGAGAGAGATAGAGAGCACACACAAGCAGGGGTAGGGGCAGAGGGAGAGAGAGAAGCAGACTCCCCACTGAGTAGGGAGCCTGACACAGGGTTCACTCTCAGGACTCTGAGATCATGACCTGAGCCAAAATCAACAGTCCGATGCTTAACCAAGTGAGCCACCCAGGTGCCCTGTACCTGAACTTTTTTATAGGTAAAATTCCCAAAATTTTGAGGAGCTCCTCCTAGTTTATCTAAACATCAAGCTTGACATTTAATTTTATGATTCTTGCATAACCTTGATTTTACATTTAAAGGGCAAGACAAAACTTCCGGTAACAAATATGAATATTTGTGTAACATCCTGAATAAATTGGTCATTTCAATTCACAGATCTATTCAGGAAAATCTAGGTGATTGTTCATTCCAAAAAAGTTGAACAATATTTCTATACTTTAATAAAGTCCAAAAGGTTCTTTTTAAAAGTGTTGATCCAGGGGCGCCTGGGTGGCTCAGTCATTGAACGTCTGCCTTCGGCTCAGGTCATGGTCCCCGGGTCCTGGGATCAAGCCCGACATCGGGCTCCCTGCTTGGCAGGAAGCCTGCTTCTCCCTCTCCCACTCCCCCTGCTAGTGTTTCCTCTCTCACTGTGTCTCTCTCTGTCAAATAAATAAAATCTTTAAAAAAAAAAGCGTTGACCCATTTGGTATAATTTTGTTTTTACATCATACATTTTCTTTGGGGCACTTGGCTGGCTCAGTTGGTGGAGCATGTGGCTCTTGATCTTGGGTTGATGAGTTTGCACCCCATGTTGGGTATAGGGATTGTAAAGTTTCATTTAGCATTTATTTAGTTCAGGTTTCCTGCTAGTCAATTATCTCAGCTTTTCTTTGTCAAAATAAGTACTTAATCTTAATTTTTGGAAGATATTTTTGGGGCATAAAATTCTCAGTTGACAGAATATATATATGGTCTCTAGTGGTTCTGTTTTACTGGAGAACCCTGTTTTACATCCAAGCTGTAAACATCTTTGTGGGGACATTGTCTTGCCTTCCACATGCTGCCAGTTTTGCAAAGTGGCTGTAGTATGTTGCATTCCCACTAGCAATGTATGAGAATTCTATTTGGTTCATATCCTCATCAACAATTGATAATGTCTTTTCAATTTTATTTATTTTTCTTTTTTAAATATTGTATTTATTTATTTGGTTGGGGGGAACTGCTGAGCAGGGAGCCTGCACAGGGCTCAATCCCAGGACCTGATCATGACCTGAGCTGAAGGCAGATGCTTAACTGACTGAGCCACCCAGGTGCCCCTGTCTTTTCAATTTTAACTATTTTACTAGGTATGTAGTAGATTAAATTGCAGTTTTAATTTGCATTTCTCTGAGAAGTACTGACCTTTAGCATCCTTTCCTATGCCATTTAAATATACTCTTTAGTGAAGTGTCTGTGCAAGCCTGTTGCCCGCTTTTATTGGGTTGTTTGTCACCTTTTTCTCATTGATTTGTAGGAGAGTTGTTTTTATATTTATAATACAAGTCTATAATGTATTACAAAGGCCTTTTTCAAGTCTGTGGTTTATCTTTTCACTCTCTTCATTGTGTCATTTGATGAATGATATTTCTTAATTTTAATGAAGTCCTACTTACTTTTTCTTTTATGGATTTGTAAACCATAATAGGACATACTTATTATGTTCTGTTTAATAAATCTTTCCTTTTCCCAACAACATGAAGATGTTTTTCTACATATGTATTCTTTTAAAGTTATATTATCTTAATTTTACAGCTAAGTGAAAACTTCACATTAGGCATTTTGTCAAAGAAAATCTTGCATTAATTTTGTGTACTATGTAAGGTAAGGATAAAGATTCTTTTTTTCCCTTGTGGATGTCTAATTGTTCCAGCACCATTTACTGAAAAGACTATCCTTTCTCCATTGAGTTAATGTTGTATTTTTCTAAAAAGTGGCTATCTTTTTATTTTTTTTTTATTTCATTCCCTTTGTCCATGTTTTATCCTTGTACAAATACAACACTGTTCTGATTACCATAGCTGCAGTAAGTAGAATTCTAAGAAGGACCCCATGATAAACACTCCCCGCTGTTACTTCTTTGATAATGTTATAATACATGGCAAAAGAGATTTTGTGAATGTATTTAAAGTGATTAATCAGAGGCCTTAAGATAGTTTATTTGGGTTGGCCTCACCTAATCTAACATGAGCCCTTTAAAAACAGTGTTTTCTCTGACTACTAGCAAAAAAGGAAGTCAGAGAGATGTGTTCTAGCTGGCCTGAAAGAAAGCAAACATACATGTTGTGAATTGCCTGTGGGGGCCATTTGGAAAATATCTGAGAGTGGTCTCCAGCTCACAGCCTAAGGAAATAGGGACTTCAGTCGCGCAACACAAGGAACTGAAATCTGCCAAAAAGAATGAGCTTGGAAGTAGATTTTTCTCCAGATCCACTAAGTGAGAACTAAGGCCAGTTAACACCTGGATTAAGCCAAAGGGGCCAGGTGACTGAATGGGGTATCCCCAGTTGCTGAGGAGTCAGTCCTAGACTGCAGCTAAGCAGTTCAATATTTTTTTCAATATTTTTATAATAACTTTTGTTTTGTTTTGTTTTGTTTCAGCTCTATTCTGAGGGGTGAGGTTGGGAAGAAAGCCCCATACTTCACCAGAACCTGAATGGTGATGAGAAACTATCACAAAACAGTCTCCCAATGTCTGACATATAGTGGCATATGGGAGATGATCTTGTAGCAGCTCCTTAATGGCCTCCCTTTCTCTCATGTTTGGGGAGAATCATAAGACATTCTGCCAAGACTCAAATAAGCTATATTTCTAGCCTTTGCCTGCATGGGTACATGCAAGGTGGCCATGTTGCCATGGTGGGGCTGTTCCCTACAACACTACCCTCTGACCTTTCAGTATCCAGCTAAGCATTCTCAGGATTGCACGCTACCCCATGGGCTACTCTAATTAATTTTACAGATAGGGGCTTGGACCAAATATGTTCCGTTGTCTTAAGCAACATAGTGACCACAACTACAACTTCCAATTTGGGGCCAAGTCAGCTAAATATGCCCCAGCTGCTATCAGGATCAACCTTAGAGAGCCGCATTACTTTCTAAGGTGAAAATGGGTTGCTCTGTTTTTTCTTATTCATTGATCAACTGTAGCAAGAAATGTTAGAAATTGCCCATGTATCGGCTGTACTGGCCAGCAGGAAGTCCAGGGCAATACAATCGTCATTACCACTCATCTTAGAGCGTTTAGAACCATCAATAGTCTGAAAAACAAGAAGAGAGTCTGAGAACAGGTTAAAGAAAATCATATCAGTGTCCAGAATGATAGCCTTGTTCTGTCATCTCAAGTGGAGGCTCTTACTTTCTGAAGTTAGTAGTTGTTGCGTTTATCACTTACTGGTCAACAGTTAAGTTGAGGTGATGGTGGCAGTTTGAGATAAATTGGCCAAATGCCAGGCAGGGATAAGAGCTGAGAAGGATCACTGGTCCTTAACTCTACCCAGACCTCAAAGGGTCTAAAGTGCTCTCTCCCCACAGAGAGTTGTGCCTTTTTTTCTACAACTATATGATTGGTCCCCCACCCGTCTCTGCAGCAATCACTTCATTCTTTTTCCAACCTTCCCCATGTCTTACACCACACAACTGGTCCCTGAGTGCCTCTGTGGTTTCTTTGTATACCTTGGACCATCCTAGAACGGCGTCCCCACCCTGATGTGTATGCCAGCAAACATTACCTTAGCAGTCATCACCTCATATTCATGATCATTGTCATCAATATCCATAATTGCCAAATCCAATAAGGACAGCCAGTAGACAAAAGAAGCACTAGGTTAGAGTTTCCCAACCCCCTGTTCTCCAGGGGTAAGTGTGGGAGGAAAAAATGTAGAGCGAGAAGTTGATTATGTGGGTTGAGTTCTTAGAGCCAACTCGACCTCTTCCCTCCTCTTCCTTATAATCAAACATTTTATTTAAAATTCAATTAGCCAACATATAGTACATCATTAGTTTCAGGTGTAGAGTTCATACACATTCTATTTAAATGAAAATTACCATTTTGGGGGAATTGCCACATTTAGAGCCCAAATGGCCTGTCTAAAGTGTGTGCTCCACGGGGAGTGGGGCTTGGCTGTCCGATTATCTTTTCCAATTTCTCTTTCAAGAGTCCATTTCATCTTTCAACAGCACTTGCTGCCTAGGTATGACATGGCCATGAAAGTTCCAATGAATATCCCCCCTTGCTGCCTACTGCTGCATATTTGTTGTTGTTGTTGTAAGGTGGCACTGTTGTCTGACTGGATATGTTTAGGGAATACAAATAGATAACAACATAACACTGTCCATCTAAAACCCCTGAATAGTATGGCTGCCCATGTGCTCTGTGGACAGGGATGGAAGTACTGGACTCTGAAAAGGTGTCTATTGTCATCAACACTCGGCAGTACCCGTAGGTGGAGGGTAGAGAGCCCATATGGTCTATTTTCCAGCACTGGCCAGGTTTGGTATCCTTGGTTATTGGTCCCAGAGTTCTCTCTGCTACTCAGCTGCATAGCTGACAGCCTGGGCATATTTGCTGGGCTTTCTTGACCTCATGTGCTGGAATCACTGTGTCTTATTTTTAGGCTTAGTCACGAATGATAAATTCGCATGCCCTGTGTGATGGTGTGTCCAGGTGGCTATGGTCCTTACCTGGGTCCTTATCTGATTGTCTTGTGGATTCCGTTGATGTTCATCTTTGTAAGGTCCTTTACCCTGGGCATCCACATGGTCACAAACAGGATGTGGGTCTTGTGCAGTCTGCTATCATAACGCTTCATCCCCAAAGAGGCTAAAATTTGATCATTCAGTTGTCCCACTGCCAGGCACCACACCACATTGCCAGTCCATTGGCTACTGCCCATGAATCAGTGAAAATGTCGCAAGGTGCATTTGGGGGAATATTTTCCAGGGGAGCACAACAGCCTACAGCGCCTCCCCTTATGCAGAATTCTCTTTGCCACACACAGTTTTAAGCAGTTTTCTCTGAGGCTGCCCAGTGGCAGTGGTCTACTACATCCCACCTCCCTTTACCTTAGCTGGTAAGTGCATGAACCAGGCCCAGGAATACTCAGGAATGTTAGTGTTCCAAAGCTCGCAAGAAGTCCAAAGTGCTGGGCCAGACACCGCATCTGACACGGCTGCGCCTACAGCGTGACAGGGCCTCTTTTGAGCGATCCGATGCGATGAGTTCAGCAACATTCTCATCCTCGTGTGAGGTATGGAGAGCCTCCAACACCGGAACAAGCCAGCAGATGTTGTGCCTCATTTTTGTTTGCTAGAGGTATTAAGATCAACAGTTTTTCTTTAGCAAGGTCAGGGCTTTTTCTCTGAGCATCAGCCCACACGGTTCCCAAGTGGCTTACTTGCGTGGTTAGCCCAGGTATCTTGTTGGGATGTTAATCTTCCAGCTCTGGTTCATATATTGACTCATCTCATGAAAGGCAGTCTAGGGGCGCCTGAGTGGCTCAGTCGTTAAGCGTCTGCCTTCGGCTCGGGTCATGATCCCGGGGTCCTGGGATGGAGCCCCACATCGGGCTCCCTGCTCGGCGCGAAGCCTGCTTCTCCCTCTCCCACTCCCTCTGCCTGTGTTCCCTCTCTCGCTGTGTCTCTCTCTGTTAAATAAATAAAATCTTTAAAAAGAAAAAAAAAAAAAGAAGAAAGAAAGGCAGTCTACACGCTGTCCTTAGCCCTTTCAGTCAGAATAATGCCATCGATGTAAGGGTACCAAGACATATCTGGTGATATTTCAGCTTTTTTTTTAGGGCTAAGCCTATCCACTAGTGATAAATTATAGAGAGTTTAGGATAACCTATGGCAACATGATAAAATAAAGGTAATTAGAACCTATGAAGGCAAATTGGCGCTAATCTTCAGGAGGCAATGGGATGCTGAGAAAGCATTAGCAATGTCTACAACTGCAAAACAAGACCTTCGGTCTGCATTATGGATTCTATGATTGTTAAATCTGGAACTGCATGTGCCAGTATATTACTGCCACATTGAGCTTGTGGGAGTCCATGGTGACGTGCCAAATAATATCGGCTTTTCCCCCGGTCACTGAGGGCTATTATGTGATATAGTTTCTTTAAACACCTCTGCCTCCATTAGCTATTTTTTTTTTTTAAAGATTTTATTTATTTATTTGACAGAGAGAGACACAGCGAGAGCAGGAACACAAGCAGGGGGAGTGGGAGAGGGAGAAGCAGACTCCCTGCTGAGCAGGGAGCCCGATGTGGGGCTCGATCCCAGGACCCTGGGATCATGACCTGAGCTGTAGGCAGACGCTTAACAACTGAGCCACCCAGGCGCCCTCCATTAGCTATTTGATCATTATAGTGACCTCTGACCCCTTCTACTCCCCTGATCCCCTTCCCTGGTCTCCTGTACGGCTTCACAGTAACTATGTGACTACGCTGGAGAGGTCTCATAGGCTCTGGGTTGTGTCCTTGTGCCACAACCATTATTCTAATTGTGGCATTTCCCCACTGGGAACATCCCTTATGATCGAGAGAATTATTACCTATAATTAACACATCTATTTCCACAATACATTCAGCAATATCAGTCACAACCACCTGAGTTGATACTGGCCCAAAAGAACCCACCTATAAGTTTATACTGTCAATTGGAAAATTATTTCTAAATCCAGTTCAAGTAATTTTTCTGACCATGACCAAGGGCATTTCCTGGCATCATAGTAACTTAGGTTCCAAGTCCATAAGTGCTTCAAATGTTTGGCAGACTTGGTCACTGTCAAGTCCCCAACATACTTTGACTAGTGCATGTGGTTTGGGTCCCTCCTCAGGAAGGACAGACCTTTGCCTTTTTGTTACTCCTTTTTGTTACTCCTTTCCTTTTTGTTCTTTTTTCTTTTTCTTTTTAGAGAGAGAGAGTGTGTGTGCGTGCATGTGCACAAGCATGCACACAAGCAAGCAGTGGAGGGGCAAGGGAGAGGGAGAGAAAGAATCTTTTTTAAGATTTTATTTATTTATTTGAGAGAGAGAGAATGAGAGACAGAGAGCAGGAGAGGGAAGAGGGTCAGAGGGAGAAGCAGACTCCCCGCCGAGCAGGGAGCCCGATGCGGGACTCGATCCCGGGACTCCAGGATCATGACCTGAGCCGAAGGCAGACGCTTAACCATCTGAGCCACCCAGGCGCCCGAGAGAAAGAATCTTAAGCAGGCTCCACACTCAGCACAGAGCCAAAGCAGAACTCCATCTCTTAACCCTGAGATCATGACCTGAGCTGAAATCAAGAGTTGGAGGCTTAACCAAATGAGCCACCCAGGCACCCTTCCTATTTGTTCTTAAAGGGTACGGTAAGGTTTGGAGAGGCAATATTGAAGGCGTTGTATCAACATCAATATGTACAACACAGACCTCTGCAAGGGGATCCTCTTGGTCCTTCTCTTTGTCCACAATAAATGCTAAAGCTGGTTGGGTATCTTTGCCTGTTACAGAAGATATACAAATGTATACAACAGGGGAATTCAAATTAAAACAACCATACACCCACCAGAAAGTTTAAAAAAGAAAAGGCATACAATATTACGTGTGTTAGGATGCAGAACAATTGGAACTATCACACAGAGCTGGTGGAACTGCAATTGGGAAACCACTTCAGAACACAGTTTGGCAGTATCTACTAAAGCTAAATATATGTGTATCCTATGACCCAGCAACGCCCCTCCTAGATATATATGTAACCAAGACGACACGTATACAAAGCAAAAGACTACAAACAAGAATGTTCATGGAGCACTATTCCTAGTAGCCCCAAGCTGAAAACAAGCCAAGTACCGTCAACAATGAGAATAAACAAACTTTATAGATTAATCTCACAAACGAAATATTTGTCAAAAGAAGTCAGACTAAAGGGGGGAAAAGTGTATACACAATATGATAACATTTATGTAAGGTTCAAAATCAGGCAAAACTAATCTATGTTGTTGTAAATCAGATGGAGACTTTACAGGAGGCAGGTAGGGGACTTCTGGGATGCTACACGAGTACACAAAGTCTGAGCAATCTATGGAAATGTATCCAGCTTTACTCTAATGATTTGGACACTTTTTTGTGTGTTGCATTCAAAAACTGTACTTTAAACACCCAACTTATTTTTTATTATTTAAAAAGAAATCGTGAGGGCGCCTGGGTGGCTCAGTTGGTTAAGCGACTGCCTTCGGCTCAGGTCATGATCCCAGGGTCCTGGGATCGAGTCCCACATCGGGCTCCCGGCTCGGCGGGAAGCCTGCTTCTGCCTCTCCCACTCCCCCTGCTTGTGTTCCTGCTCTCGCTGTCTCTGTCTCTGTCAAATAAATAAATAAAATCTTAAAAAAAAGAAATCGTGAAACAGTCTCAGGCATAGGAACACAACCACACCCGAGATGATAAACCGAAGCAAACGCACTCAGACCAGCACTAAAGCGTCACTCTCCCCCTCTCCTTCCCCACAAGCCTGGCTTGCAGTCAGGGCCCAGGCATTCCTCTTCTCGTCAGACTCCGATCGCCCCCAACCCCCGCAGGTCTTCTGGACTCTGCGGCGGCACCTACCGCAGCCTGCTCCAAGCTGCGGCTGAGGGTTCCTGACCGCCCCGCTCCGCCCTCCAGGGCTCCTAGGTCACACTACAAGTCCCAGAAGTCCCCGGGGCGGAAATAAACTTCCGGCTGAATGCGAGTTGGGCTGCCGGGTGCGCAGCCGGGACTGCGCGGTCGCAGTGCTTCGCCGTAGAGAGTGGAGGAGCAGGGGTCGAGGGCTGGCGCCGGGGGAGGAATACTCGGGTCGAACCTCTTTGGGGGTCTTTCGTGTTCTGGACTACACTTTCCAGAGGCCTCCGGGAGTGACGTCACTTCCTTCTAAGGTGGTAAGCGCCGTTGTGCCGGAGCGAGCTGCACAGCGCCCCGGCGCGGGAAGCTCGGCCCGTGGGTTCGTTCAGGTCTGGCGGAACGTGAGGGGAACGCCGGGGAAGCTGAAGGTGAGGCGTGTCTTAGGCCGGGGGACCGAGACCGGCTGTGTGCGGAGCCTCAGCCATTAACACGTCAGTGTGTGTGTGTGTGTGTGTGTGACGTAATGTGCCTGTGGGACTGCATGATTATGTGTGACCACATGAAGGAGTGGTAATTGTGTCTCCAGCTGTGTGAGTGCTTGTGTAAAGCTGTGAGATCGACTCCTCCTTTAGTTGTGTCATTGACTTTTTATGAGTTCGGCCCCTCCCAGCTGTGTCTAGCTGGGGGCGGAATGGGGGGGGGGGGGGGGGGGAGGGAGCAATGATAGAGAAATGGTCACCCTGAGGCCAATTGTGGGTTTGAGGGTTTCTGGAAGCTTGTGGTTGTGGGGTCTCTGTGGCTGGCTGCGTTGCGGAAACCCAGATTGGCCTATCGGTGGCTGGAAAGGCCAATACTCAAGAGTTCTGACTGGAAAGGAATCAAATTCCTTTTAAGGAAGGCCGGCCACTGGGGAAGGAGGCAGACTCTTGTCCAAAGGCCAACTCAGGTTTCTTCCTGGCCCAGAGATTTTTATTTTTATTTTCTTTTTTTTGTTTTGTTTTGTTTCGTTTTGTTGTTTATTTTTGGCCCAGAGATTTTTAAAGGGGTTTAATCGGTTAAGGGAGCGCAGTGGTCTGTGACATTTCTTGATGACATGCAGACTTGATGCCAGCTATAGAGTTAATCTTGGTCCTTGGAGGTTGTACAAGAAATTCTAGTTCCTTGGTGCTCTGCTTTTTGCTGGATTGTGCGAGAAGGTCTTGTTCCTTCGTACCCAGGGGTTGTTCAAGAATACTCTGTTTTTTCTGAAAAGGAGGGCAAAATCTACAGATGCGCAGAGGGAGGTCAGTAAAATCATTTGTGTGACCTTAAAAAAGAAAAACATTTTGCTAAAAGATTGCTGGGCTAATCAGAGAACTAAAGGGACTTCAAACAGACTTGCTGACCTCTGTGGCCTGGGAAGGTTCCCGTTCTTTATTCCTGAAGGCCAGTGGTCTGCCTGTCTCAAAGAAAGCAAACTAGTTCTGTCACAGATCAAGGGACTTAAGTCAGCAAGCAAGGAGTGTGTTAACTTGAAGCAAGTAAGCCTTAAGACTGGCTGGAGTGCTGTTACAGCTGCCCCCTCTCCTTGTAGTCATGGGGGCCCAGGTTCCCTGGAAATGTCCCTGTCTGATGTGGGAAGATAGAAAGGTGAATCCCAGATTAAAGATTCCAGATAAAGAAATTTATCTCCAAGTCACAAACCTGATTTCATATTGAGATTTAAGAGCCAGAAACAGTCCCAAGTTCAGGGGAGAGCCTGAGAAAAAAGGAGGAAAAAAGCTGGGGTTGTAAGATTCCAGTCTCTTCCCTCAGGAAATCACCTGGGGAGACTTGTGGGGATTCTCCACTTGCACTTTGGTTCTCAGAGAGGGCAGCATTGCTCAAGTCTCTCACTGACCTTCCTCTGAATGTTTATTTAGTTCAAGAGGGGTGGGAGTGGGGTGGAAGTAGTTGCTTGTTTCTAACTAGTTAGTCTGGGCTCAGATAAAGGCTTGGTGTCTCACAATTCTTTATGTCTTGCCAATTAATGGACTTGTCTTACACAAGTGACCAGAGACTAAGGGAAGAGCCGCTGTTGGACAACTGAGAGTTTTATCCAAGGTAAGCTGTTATTCTTTCTTCTGTCTCTGAAGTGTTTTCTGGTTTTTCACAATACGGGAACATTGCTTTCTTTCTTTTGAAACTCCATAACAAGGATCCTTTTAGTGTTCTGCTCTTTGGGCCTGGCTATTCCAAAGAATAATGGGGCCAAGAAGGAATGGACCCAATGAGGTTATTCCACTCCATTTTGTTCCTTATGACCTGAGGTACACATATTCACTGGGCAAACATTTCAATTCCATTTTTATACTTAGTCTTTTTCTAAGATTTTTGAAGGAATGGAATACATCTCTCAGAGTGGAATTTGAAAGCCTTGACTTTGAGTATTTTCTTTTCAATTTCATTGTTTACGAGATCATCTTCTAAGTATTTAAAAGGTTCAGAAGAGTATACAGTGAATTCTCCTTCCCAGCCCTGCCCCTAAATATGAGCTTTTCCTCCTTAGAAAGCAACCAGTGTGCCTAGGTTCTTGAGTACTTCCAGGGGAATTCTATATATCCTTTAGTACATGATTGACTTCTTCACTTTATGGCTGCACGATATTACATAATTCCATAATTTTAAGAACTAACCCTTATTAATGAACTTTCAGATGGCTATTAGTCTTTTGCTGTTATAAACAATGGTGGGATAAATATCCTTGAATATATGTCATTTAGCCTATCAATGAGTTTGTTGGTAGAATGAATGCTAGTTTTTCAACAGTGTTTATGTGGACTTTAAATTTTCATAGTTTTTGCTATGTTGTCCCTTGTATTATCACTTTTCTAACAATATTTTCTGATTTTATGTTTTATTCAAGGTATTTTGCTGGTTGTTGGAAAGTTTAAGGAAATTATTAATATGCTGTTACAGGGTTTTTCAAGCTGTGGTGTTGTTACCTGATTTTTGTGTGTGGTAAAATCAGTTTACTAAGCCCTGATCAGCATTTTCCTTAACTCTTCATTGTAAAAAATTCAATCATGTACAAAAATAGACAAAGCAGCAGTGAACATCTGTGCACCACTTTGCTCAGTTTCAGTAATGGCTGACTCATGGCTGATCTTGTTTAATCTGTACCTCTACTTACCAAGGATTATTTTGAGGCACATACCAGAAGCTGTATCGTTCCATCCATAAATGTGTATATCAATGATGGTCTTTTAAGAACTTAATCAAATACCATTAATCTCCATAAAAAAATAAATAATATTTCCTTAATATCAGATTTCCAAGTTAGAGTTTAGATTTCCCCACAGGGCAAATAACTTTGTTTTTAATTTTAAGATTTCTTTGAATCTGGGCCCAAATAAGATCCATGCATTGTGATTGGTTCATAAGTCTTTTTAAAGTCTTTTTAAAAATTTATAGTTTCTTATTCTTGTTTAATTAAGAGAGAGAGAGTGAGCATGTGAGTGGGGGAAGAGGCACAGGAAGAGGGAGACCAAATCTGAAGCCGACTCCCTGCTGAGCATGGAGCCCGACACCAACTCCAGGCTCTATCTCACGACCACCAGATCATGACCTGAGCTGAAACCAAGCGTCAGATGCCCAACCGATTGAGCCACCCAGGCGCCCCTCTTTCTTTTTCTTTCTTTCTCTCTTTCCTTTCAACGTATTTCTTGAAGAAGCTGGGTGATTTGTCCAGTAAAGTTTCCCACAATCTGTCATCATTAACATGTTCTTCTATATTTCTCTAGTTCAAGGTTAGATCTAGAGGCTTCATCGGGTTTAGTGTGTTCCCTCCATTTCCACTCCCCCCCTTTTTTGGCAAAATGACTATATTGATCCTAGTGTATACTTCCATGAAGAGGCACATAATGTCTGCTTGCCTCTTTTTGTGATATTTTCTATTATTATTTCATTAGAGATTGCTAAATAGTTACAGTCTAATTAATTATATCTCTATTCTTTAATGGGAATAATTATATAAAGTGAAAATTCCCTGTATGAACTGATTGGTTATCTTGAGGTACAGATTCCTTAAGGTAGGCAAGACAGATTTTTTTTCTCCTAACTTAACAGTTTTCAAAATGAGGAAATAATGAATCATAATGAAATAATGGTTTGCTAGCATTCTCTCCTGGGGAACAGTGATTGTTATTTTTTACTATCATTATAACAGTGTGGATTTTGATACTTACGTGTTTCAATCTGTTGCAGTTATTTATGTATACTTAAGTTAGTATTGTGCCATATTTGACCATTTGGAGCCTTTTCAGGTTGACTCAGGGGTCCTTTTGACTTGATCTTAGTAGTCATTGCTAGCTTTCTTGGTTTTCAGTAGATCTTCTTAGTCAGGAATCGACAGACTGTCTGCAAAGGACTATCTAGCTAATGTTTTAGGTTTATGGGTCATACATTCTCAGTTGCAACTACTCAACTTTGTTGTAGAGTGAAAGCAGCCATAGAGAATACATAAGCAAAAGGATGTGGCTAAGTTCCAATGAAACTTTATTTCCAAAATGAGACAAGGGGTGTACCAAATAGGAGCAGAGTTTAAAAGGTGAAATTCAGTATCTGATTTAGTGAACGCTAATAGAGATGATTTCATTTTTACAGAGAGTAGGTGCCAGCTGCAATTTTTAAGCAAGCACTGCCCACATACCTGCCTTCTAAACACACTTAATGGAAATCAAATTTCCTGTAACACCCACGAAGGAGAAATGCTATTACTTTGTTTCTAAACAGTTGTCAGATTTCTAGTACTATTTCAAATCAGACCCTCACCTTTTATGTGAAAAGGCCTCTTATAAATTTGATAGCTTATTCAGGAAAAAGAAATGGGTAGATGGAATTTATTGGAGTTAAATTTGAGTTTAGAAAAGGAAAAACAGAAGACTCATATTAATATGTGTTATTTTATCATTATGCATTTCTACCCTCTGTTACTGAGCTCATTGGCTGAATAATGCCCCAAATAGGACTTGTCCTATGGCAGGGATCCGGAGTACCTGAATTGTATTGAATTAAATTTAATTGAAATTGTAAACATAAATTGTAAACAAAACCAAAAATCAAGCATTATTACCCTGTTAGAGGTTCTTGTCCATTTCCTGATTCAAGCCTCCTTCATATTAATGGGAAATGGCATTTCAAGACTATATTCTAGGTGCTAGGATATTCATTGCTACAGGGTTGATCATTGTTTCTGTGGCTTTACAAAGCTAGTAGATATGTATCTTTTAGAAGATTAAAAAATAAATGTCACAACCCCAAGGAGCCTAGAGATATGAGAGTTAATGTAATGTGTTCTGGATGAGATCATGGAACAGAAAAAGGACAGTTCTTTATTCCACACTTTATAAAATATGGAATAAATACTATGATTCTTCCACACTTTATAAAGAACACTCAAAAATAATACTCAGTGATTTGATTACTGAAAACAGTTTTCTGTTTTTGTTTGTTTCTTTGTTTATTATAATCTTTTTGTTCTTTAAGGTATATTCCACTGGGGATATGGAATCAATTACTGTATGCTAGAGTCATTTGGAATAGTTCTTCTTGAGATGTGCCACAAATTGGAATCAAAGATTTGTTTTAATTTTTAGAGATTGCTCTTTTAAAATTTAATTTTTTCCTATAATTATATAAAGTATTTATGTGGCCCCAAAGTCAAATATGCAAAACAAGGTTTAATTTCATCTCTTCCTTCAAAAAGTAGTCACTTTTTTCTCTTATAGTTTATTCCATCTTTTAAAATGTACTGTAAGAAAGCACATTAGTGTGCTTTAGATGTATTTATATTTGTATATGCCACAAGCAACAAAACAAAAAGTAGATAAATGGACTTCATTAAAATTAAAAACTTTTGTGCTTCAAAGAACACTGTCAAGAGAGAGTCAAAGACAACCCAAACACATTATGGGGCAAAATTCTTGCAAATTATTTTTCTGATGAGGGACTTGTGTCCAGCATATATAAAGATACATTACCACCTAATAATAAAAAGTTAAACAACCCAATTAAAAATGGACAAAGTATCCTGAATAGCATTTCTTTAAAGGAGATATACAAATTGCTATTAAGCAAATGACAAGGTACTCAACATCATTAAGCCATCAGGAAAATACAAATCAAAACCACAGAGCAATATCACTCACCCTGACTGGAATGGCTACAATAGAAAAGATAGATTGTAACAAGTGTTAAGAAGGATGTGAAGAGGGGCCCCTGGGTGGCTTAGTCAGTTCTTGAGTTCTGCTCAGGTCATGATCTCAGGGTCAAGAGATGGAGCCCTGCGTAGGCTCTGCCCTGAGCATCAAACCTGCTTGAGATTCTCTCTCTCCCTGCCCCTCTACCCCCTACCCCCACTCCCGTTCACATGCATGTGCTCTCTCTTAAAAAAAAAAAAAAAGTGAATAAATTAGAACCCTCACACACAACTGGTGAGAATATAAAATATACAAAGAATATTAATATAAAGAGAGAATATAAAATGGTGTGGTTGCTTTGGAAAATGTCTGGAGGAATGGTGACCAATGGTTGCAGGCTTTCTTTTGGAATAATGAAAATGTTCTAAAACTGTGGTAATGGATTCTGTAAATATACTAAA
Source organism: Neomonachus schauinslandi (assembly GCF_002201575.2). Taxonomy (NCBI): domain Eukaryota; kingdom Metazoa; phylum Chordata; class Mammalia; order Carnivora; family Phocidae; genus Neomonachus; species Neomonachus schauinslandi. The sequence goes on along the minus strand of NC_058418.1, from coordinate 14,959,619 downwards.
AACCATGGACTCGTACACTTAAAAATGTGAATTGTATGGCATGTGAATTAAATCTCAACAAAGTTGTTTAAAAATGTATGCCCTTAAGGAAAAATCAGGAAAAAAGAATGATGTCCCTATTTCTATCCAACATTTATTTTAGATTGTAGGCATTGCACTAAGACTAGAGAAAAAAAGTAAAAAGTCTAACCATTAAAAAGCAACAAAAAATTGATTAGCAGATAATTGTCTACAGGGAAACAACAAAATGTGGAAGTATTCTAAAATTAGAAATTATTAAGAAGGAAAATCAACAAAATATATAAATAAAAAAGTTCAACAGCACTTATCTTTTGGGATGTTCCTAGCTTTATTTTTTCCTTTTTTACAAAAGATTTTATTTAGAGAGAGAGTGTGTGCATGTGATTGGGGGGAGGGGCAGAGAGAGAGGGAGAGATAATCTCAAGCAGACACGGAGTACGGATCCTGATGTGGGGCTTGATCTCATGACCCTGAGATCGTGACCTGAGCTGAAATAAAAAGTCAGATGCTTAACTGACTGAGTCACCCAGGTGCCCTGCTAGCTTATCTTTGAAAGGAATTACTAGGAGTAGGACAACTGGATCATTGGTTAAATGCTTCTATAATTTCCTGGTTATTGCTAAATTCCCCTCCTTTGAGGTTGTACATTTACTCAATCAGCATTTTATTACTGGATTTCCCATAGGTCGTCCAGCAATATACCGGCAAACTTTTGGGTATTTTCCAGTGACATTGTTCTCTCAGTGTAATTTTATTTTATTTTATTTTATATATATGTTTTTTCATTTTAAGATTTATTTATTTGACAGAGAGAGACACAGCGAGAGAGGGAACACAAGCAGGGGGAGTGGGAGAGGGAGAAGCAGGCCTCCTGCAGAGCAGGGAGCCCGATGTGGGGCCCGATCCCAGGACCCCGGGACCATGACCTGAGCTGAAGGCAGACGCCCAACGACTGAGCCACCCAGGCGCCCCTCAGTTTTTACATTTCACAGGCAGCTTGATCTGGAGCTTAATCTGATATATTGTGAGGAGTAGTCCAGTTTTTTCATTTTTTCAAATGACTACTTATTCCATCATCACCTTTTTAAAGGTCCATATATTCCCCACTGATACAAGATGCCACCTTTACCAAATATGACATTTCCAAATATTTGGGTCAGTTTTTATATCTCACAATTTTCACTGGATTTTCTCTTTATAATTTTGAAAGAATTGAAAGAAATTAAGAGGGCTTATATCTTCCCAAGTATCCCTTAAAAACCATATGAATCAACAAGGAAAACAATTAAAACTGCATATAACAGCCTATGCCTATAGCCTTATTCAAAGCTAGAGGTTACTATAAACTTCAGTTTCTATGTAAGTGGAGAAATACATACCCCAAACAGGCAGATCAACTCTGGTGTCCATACTAGACTGAAGAGTTAGGGAGAGAAAAGTGAGAGATACGTTGTAGTGTTGGAAAATGGATAACTTAATCCCATGAATATAGAGGTCCATCTTGAGTGGGAACATACTGACAACATGACTGACCCTGTTAGAGTATTGCCTTTTGATTGAAAGGAAGATTCTTGAAAATGGTGAGATGAAAGATGGCACTCTTAGGAAATGCCCACTCCTTGAGGAGAGGGAAAGCAATATAAAAAGAAAAGGCATGCTTTCAAGGATGATAGTGAAAGGAAAAAAGGAATCAAGTGTTGGAAACTAAATGCTTTTCAGAACCAAAAGAATGTCACAGATTCAGAAGTGACAGAATTTATATAGCCAAGAGTTTGGCCTTGCCAAAGAGAGGTCTGGTCATTTTACTACTTTTGGGAGGTAATCTCTGGGCCCTTGGAATGTGATGCCTGAATCTTTGTTTGCTTGGAAGCCTTAGGTCACACAGTATAATCTAACAATGTGATGTAGGGTAGGGACTGGCCACACCTGTATAATGTTAGGGTAATGGTTGGCCATGTGAGAAAGGACAACAGTGTGACCAAGATTGGGGGCTTTGGGTCACAGGATATCAGTTGACCTGGAGACAGATCAATGACATAGTCAATGAGCCATCCCCACATCTGGAGCTCTCATAAAAACTCAAAAATTGAGGCTCAGGTGACTTTCCATAGATGGCAATACTCCATGCATTTCATCACACATTGATGTCAGGAGAGTAACACATCCTGACTCCATGGAAAAAGACATGGAAGCTCCATGTTTGGTATTTCTCCTGAAATTTGCCCTATGTGTTTCTTCTCTAAGTTGATTTTAATTTGTATCTTTTTTCATATAATAACTTCCTATGTAACTGTGAGCATAACAGCTTTCAGTGAATAGGTATGAATCCTAGTGAATTTTGAACTTGAGAGTAGTTTTAAACTCTCAGTTGGCCTTAGCTGGTTTGGGGAGCTTATAGTTCGTGTCAGAGTTGAGGGTAGTCTCGGAGGGATTGTGCTCTCTAACTTTGTAATTAGTCAAAACTCTTACAAAATCCTACTCCCAAAAAGAATCTATTACTAGGAACATTGCACATCATAGTATCAAAGAAGAAAATGCCCTTGAACTGGGATTTCTATTAAGTTATCCCAAATCTCACATCCTTCTCTAATGATATCTGTTTATGCTGGTACAGAAAAAAATCTAAGACTTAAAAAAATTAACAGAAAATAGTAGGAAAAAAATATATATGCAAAGCAGTCAGTAAACAAAAAGAAATATAAAGCATCCACATCGGCAAAAAAAAAGTCAAATTTTCACCCTTTGCAGATGACATGATACTCTATGTAGAAAACCCAAAAGACTCCACCAAAAAATTGCTAGAACTGATAAAGGAATTCAGCAAAATTGCAGGATATAAAATCAATACACAGAAGTCTGTTGCATTTCTATACGCTAACAATGAAGCAACAGAAAGAGAAATCAAGGAATCAGTCCCGTTTACAACTGCACCAAAAACCATAAGACACCTAGAAATAAGCCTAACCAGAGGTAAAAGATCTGTACTCTGAAAACTATAGGACACTTACGAAAGAAATTGAGGAAGACACGAAGAGATGGAAAAATATTCCATGCTCATGGATTGGAAGAACAAATATTGTTAAAATATCTATTTTACCCAAAGCAATCTACACATTTAATACAATCCCTATCAAAATATCATCAGCATTTTTCACAGAGCTAGAAGAAGCAATCCTAAAATTTGTATGGAACCAGAAAAGACCCCAAATAGCCAAAGTAATGCTGAAAAAGAAAATCAAATCTGGAGGCATCACAATTCCAGACTTCAAGCTGTATTACAAAGCTGTAATCATCAAGACAGCATGGTGCTGGCACAAAAACAGACACATAGACCAATGGAACAGAATAGAGAACCCAGAAATGGACCCTCAACTCTATGGTCAACTAATTGTCGCCAAAGCAGGAAAGAATATGCAATGGAAAAAAGACAGTCCCTTCAACAAATGGTGTTGGGAAAATTGGACAGCCACATGCAGAAGAATGAAACTGGACCACTTCCTTGCACTATACACAAAGATAAATTCAAAATGGATGAAAGACGTAAATGTGAGACAAGAATCCATCAAAATCCTAGAGGAGAACACAGACAGTAACCTTTTGGACATTGGCTGTAGCAGTTTCTTATTAGATATGTCTCCTGAGGCAAAGGAAACAAAAGCATAAATGAACTATTGGGACTTCATCAAAATAAACCTTCTACACAGCAAAGGAAACAATCAGCAAAAGTAAAAGCTTATGGAACAGGAGAAGATATTTGCAAATGACATATCTGATAAAGGGTTAGTATCCAAAATCTATGAAGAACTTATCAAACTCAACACCCAAAAAACAAATAATCCAGTTAAGAAATGGGCAGAAGACATGAATAGACATTTTTCCAAAGAAGACATGCAGATGGCTAATAGACACATGAAAAGATGCTCAACATCACTCATCATCAGGGAAATACAAACCAAAACTACAATGAGATATCACCTCACACCAGTTGGAATGTCTAAAATCAACAACACAAGAAACAATTGGTGTTGGGCAAGGATGTGAAAAAAGGGGAACCCTCTTACACTGTTGGTGGGAATGCAAACTGGTTTAGCCACTCTGGAAAATAGTATGTAGATTCCTCAAAAGTTAAAAATAGAGCTACTCTGTGACCCAGCAATTGCATTATTAGGTATTTACCCAAAGGATACAAAAACACTGATTCAAAAAAAGGGATGCATGCATCCTGCTCTTTATAGCAGCATTATCAACAATAACCAAATAGGGAAAGAGCCCAAATGTCCATTGATTGATGAATGGATAAAGAAGATGTGGTTTATATATCCAATGGAATATTTCTCATGCATGAAAATGAATGAAATCTTGCCATTTGCAACAACAAGGATGGAGCTAGATAGTATTAGGCTAATTGAGATAAGTCAGAGAAAGACAAATACCATATGATTTCACTCTTATGTGGAATTTAAGAAACAAAACAGATGAACATGGGGGAAAAAATGAAAAAGAGCGGCTAACCAGAAAACAGATTGTTCGCTATAGAGAATGAACTGATGGTTACTGGAGGGAAGGTAGGTGGGGGGATGGGTTAAATGGGTGGTGGGTATTAAGGAGGGCACTTGTTGTGATGAACACTGGGTATTGTATGTAAGTTATGAATTACTAAATTCTATACCTGAAACTAATATTACACTATATGTTAACTAACTGGAATTTAAATAAAAACTTGAGGAAGAAAAAAGCTAAAACCTTAAAACTCTTAAAAGGAAACAAAGGAGATCTCCATTACCTAGATTAGATAATGGTTTTTTTATATGACACCAAAAGCACAAGCAACCAAAGGAACAAAAATTATATAAGTAGGATTTTAGCAAATTTAAAAACTTTTGAGCTTCAAAAGACACCATGAAATGAGAATATAGCCCACAAAATGGGACCAAAATGTGCAAATTGTATGTTCAATAAAGGAATTCTATTTTAGAATATATGAGAAATTATTACAAGGCAACAATAAAAAGACAACCAGGTTTTTAAAACAAGCAAATAATTTGGAAAACATATTTTTCCAAAGAAGGGATAGAAATGGTCAATATCATCAGGGAAATGTAAATCAAAATCACAGTGACATACCACTTCAAATTCACAAAAATGACTATAACCCCAAAAGGTGGTGAGGATGTGGAATAACTGGAACTTTGACAGGTTTTTGCTGGAATTGTAAGATGATGCAGCTGCTTTGGAACAGAATTTGGCAGTTCCTGAAAATGTTAAACAGAGTTACCATATGACCCCACAAATTCATTTCTAGGTATATCTAAGAGAAAAGAAATATATGTCCACACGAAAATATGAAGCTAAATGTTCTTAATAGCATTATTTATAGTAACAAAAGATGTAAACAATGCAACTGTCCATCAGCTAATGAATGGGGAAAAAAGATGCTCTATCCATACATCGGAATGTTATTTGGCGATATATAGGCATGAAGTTCTGGTCCATGCTGAAACATAGATGAACCTTGAAACATTATAGTATGTGAAAGAAGCCAGTCACAAAAGACACAAATTGTAGTTTCATTTATACAAAATGTCTATCTAGAACAGGCAAATCTATAGATACAAGGAGTAGATTAGTGGTTGCCAGGATCTGGGGAAATGAGAATGGAATTGCTAATGCCTATGGGTTTTATTTTTGGATAATGAAAATATTCTAAAATTAGATAGTGGTGATGGTTGCACATCTCTGTGAATTTGTTAAAAGCCATTTACTTGTATTTTAAAGAGTATGAATTTATGAAATGTGAATTATATGTCAGCAAAGCTGTTAGAAAAAGAAATATAAGGAAGATGCTAGAGCTGGTGGAGTGGAGAATGGTGGTGGTGGTGGTGGTTAAATTCACAGACCTGTTTGTTCATCAGCTAAATGTTAATGTGTATAAGGCATCAAGCACATGGTATGTGCTCGGTGGAAATTATTTCTTGTACAGCCACTGTCTTAAACCATCTTTAGCCTGACACTTAGAGACAGAATGATGTTAAGCAGTATTATAGGGAGGTACTGCCTCCAGAGTTCCTGAATTCAGCTAAGGCCATGATTCAATGCAATAGGCAGTTGTTTTCTGTTAGAGAGTGTTTGGATTTGTTCCTTGGTTACTGGGTGAGTGTAGTGAGACTTTATGTGGCCTAGATGAAGCCTGTGCTTTGCATTCAGCATGCTTTCTTGCACTGGAATGTGAGAATGAGCCAGGGAAGCACTTGAGGTAAATAGTGTGTTGAGACTGGGGGAAAGAGGCAGATCTTAGTCATGGAAAGTGTTTTTCCTAGGAATTGGCCTACATAGATAACAGATGATTTCAAAGCCTGAGGGCCCCATCAGTGTCCTTGAGGTGGGAACCACTTGGATAAATCTGGATCAGGGCCCCTAGGTTATAAAAGATGAACTGCTAAGGCCAGGTCAGGGAACCCTAACAACATCATGGGGATTTGGTACTGCTTTAGCATAAAGTAATTCTTCTACATCTCTGTTTTCTGGAATTGGGGAAGGGGTGAGATTGTTTAGGCTTCTGCAGATCTTCTCAGTATATATTTTTGGGTGTGGAAGGGTCCAGGCACCATGAAAAGGGGAGGAAATACTTAGTCATTTAGAAGTAGGCCTCTTTTCATGGTTTCCTTTTTCTTCCCTGTCTTCTCAGGACTGCACTTCTCCATGAGGAGAAGCCAGAGGAGGACTCATAAGTTGCAATTCTAAGCCATGCCTTGTGTGAGTTCATGTTTCTTCTTCCCCTTTATATCAAACAGTCATTGTTTTCTTTTTTTTTTTTTAAGATTTTATTTATTTATTGAGAGAGAAAGAATGAGACAGAGCATGAGAGGGGGGAGGGTCAGAGGGAGAAGCAGACTCCCTGCCGAGCAGGGAGTCTGATGCGGGACTCGATCCCAGGACTCCAGGATCATGACCTGAGCTGAAGGCAGTCACTTAACCAACTGAGCCACCCAGGCGCCCACAGTCATTGTTTTCTAGGATATGAATATTCAGTATTCTTATCTCTAGACTTTCTGCTTCACCAAGTGTTTGCTCTCCTGCTCACTCTCATTCTAGTGAATGATGGGAATGAGTCCCAGGTCTTTCTCAACTGCCCTTCTCTTCTCTAACAGTGTTTTAGGGATCCATTTGCAAATCACAAAATGTGTTTGAGTGACCTCTCCTGTCAGAATGTTGTTTGATGAGATGGTATTACACGTGAAAAACTTGGCCTTTCTCATTAACCTGGATTTTCTCATGGATTAAGATGGAAATTGGTGTTAGTCTCAGAATGTGGTGAGATCTGCTCTGTGAAGCTTTTAAGATTGGAAATGTGATCAAATGCAGGATTGAGAACAGAGAGAGAATTGTGTCAGGAATTAATACAGTGACAAGGTCCATTTTGAATTTGAATAGTGTGAGGGTAGCTCATCTTTCATTAGCTTTCTGTTGCTCATAATAAGCAGAAGCACAGGTGAGCAATGATAAGTGGTAATATGATCAGCCAGATGATTAAATGGTTGAAGATTTTAGAAACAGAGCTGTGAAGGATGTTAGAGGAGGAGTGCAAACTATTGCAAAATAAGAAAATGATTATAATCATAATATGGAATATTATGTAGCTTCAAAAAATGATATCTGTGAAAGGATTTGCCAGGACTAGGAAGAAAGAATATTATTACTAAATTATTCTGAGACTTAACTTGGAAAGAAATTCTGAAATCATGTGTAAATCTTATTTTCTAAGATAAACATTTTAAATGACATTTTGGAATGTGCCCATCATGTTTATTTTTTTTCTCTTCCTCCCTCTCGCCTTCCAGCCCTCCTTTTTCTCCTTCCCTCCTTTTCTTTCTCTTTTCAGTTCTTTAAAGGGACAGGGGAAGAAGGAACTTTCAATTTATTTGAGGATTTGCATGTGTTATATGCTAGTACACATTATTTCATTTAATCACAAAAGTACTTACCTGGCTTTTGTTCATTCCCATTGCTGTTCCCAAGAGGCTATGTGATAGAGTAATAGGAATGTTCAGGAATTGTTTAGGTGCTCTGTATTTCCCACTCACTTCCCTTCTATTACCTACCCATGTTACCTACCCATGTTAGCTTCAACGTATTTGTTCACTGTTTTGGCCCCTTTATGTAATACTTTTCTCCTCCTCTTATTACTGTGTGTGTGTGCGCGCTCCTCTCATTACTTCTAAAAAATATTCCTTTATTTTGCCTTTAACACTTGGGCTTGTCATTTCAGAGGTTGGTGTTGTTCAAGGATGTGGCCGTAGACTTCTCTCAGGAGGAGTGGGAGTGCCTGGACTTGGAACAGAAAGATTTGTACAGAGATGTGATGTTGGAAAACTATAGCAACCTGGTCTCACTGGGTAAGTTTGTCTGGTCCCAATAATTCGACTATAGTCTTTGTGAAATTTGGGAAATATTTCAAGTACCTAGCTGAATTTCAGAACCCTAGTCCCAACTAAGTTATTTGTGGCTTATAAACTTTAAAATGGACAGTTCCATTGAGTACCTTTATCTTCTCTGTTCTTCAGATATCCTTCCTCTAAATCTTTTTTAAAATATTATTTATTTATCTGAGAATGAGAGAGCAACAGAGAGAGCACGTGAGTGCACAAGGTGGGGGAGGGGCAGAGGGAGAGGGAGTAGCAGACTCCCCACTGAGTAAGGAGCCCAATGCAGGGCTCAATCCCAGGACCCTGAGATCATGACTGTAGCCAAAGGCTGACGCTTAACCTTGAGCCACCCAGGTGCCCCTCCCCCCCAGTCTTTCTGTAATTGACCTTCTTACTTGATGAACAGTGGACTCAATTTTAATTCTGGGCAAGCAGAGTATAATCATATCTTTTCCATTCTTTTAAGCAGGATTTTCCATTTCTAAAGCAGATGTGCTTTCCTTATTGAAGCAAGGGAAAGAGCCCTGGAAGGTTGTGCAGGATGTGACAAGAAGTCAGAGTTCAGGTGAGTCAGAGATGGTCAGACAAGGGGAGGCCATTGTTGAGAACAGTCAAATCGCTTAATTTGTTGGCTACAACTTTGAGATGTTAGCTGAGAAGACCAAACCAAGGCCTGTGGAGTAGAAGCTTGAATACTGGAAGGCAAAACGGTTTTAGCATCAGTTACCAAAGGAAACCCCTTCTTCACCCCAATTACCACTTCCTTGTTTTTCTTTTACATTCCCCTGTATTTTCAAACTTTGTTTGAATAGCCCTCCTCCAGTGATAACAATTTTACCTATATTTTTCATCCAGTTAGTGAGGGAGAATAAAAGTTGAAAATGAGGTCAGAGAGGTGGTGGGGCTAGGTCACGTAGGGACCTGTATGCCATGACAAAGAATTGGGATTACATTGAAACTACAATAATGATTGGCTGATATAAAGCAGGAGCGTGACATGATTAAACTTGTTATTTTCAAAGACTACTGTGGATACTGTATAGAAAATAAAATGGGAGCAAGAGTGAAACAGAAAGACCAGTTGGAAAGCCATTTTTTAGTCCAGATTAGAAATTATGGTGTCTTAGATGAGGGCAGTAGTAAGTGAAGGTGACATGAAGGGGTCAGATTCTGATCAGATTTTAAAGGTGGTGCCTCTTGCTGATTAGTTGGAAGTGATGTGTGATGAAAGAGAAATGCAGGATAACTTACTAGATTTATGCCTGAGCAATTGGACATCTTTTTCTTAGTTGGGAAAGACAGGTGTTCACGAATTCGGTTTTGTTCATGATACTTTAGGATTATCTATTAGAACTAGGAAGAAATCAAGAAAGAACCTGGAAAGAAATAATATATGTATAAGTAGAATTTAAACCTTAGACTTGGAAGAAATAATTTATGAAGTTATATAATAGTTTAAAAAGAGAAGGACCCTAATCCAGTCTGTATTTTAGTTAGAAAGAAGGGGAAGGTCCAGCAAAGGAGACTGAGAAGGAATAGTTAGTGAGCTAATAGGAAAATAAAGAAAATGTTGTATCTCAGAAGCCAAGTGGAAAAAAGGTATTTAAGAAGGGCAGCGTCTGATGTAATGTATGGTGACTAACATAACATTAAAAAAAAAAAGAAATGATGTTCTCAAAAAAAAAAGGGGGGGCAGCCCTCTTTCTTATAAGGGAACATGAGTAAGTTGAGGACTGAGAATTGATCATTGGATTTGGTAATGAGGGAAAAGAAAGCTGTACATTGGTTCAGTTAGAAGGGAAGAGAGGGGAATGGGAGGTAATAAGTATTATAGTATAGGGGATGATTGGAAGAACTGGAATCACTTAGACCAGAGTTTTAGTGGCAGCTTTTGTCTTAAGCAAATTACTTTACCAGGCTTGACTCCCTCGTCCCATTTCCTCATAGTTTAAAAGGAAAAGAACACCTAACTGATAAGATGGTTGAGAAGATTTGGAATATTGAATGCAATTACATTATTCTAAGTTCTCAATAAGAGATAAATTTATGGAAGAAAAATTAGTACAAATGGGATAACTATAGTGCTGCATTTTGAAGTGTAGACAGATTTCAAACTAGAACCTTGTGAATAGCTCTAGTCAGAAAGCTGGCAGACATTCTAGGGGCCACTCTATGCTGTGACTACCATACAATCAAGTTTTTCCTGATGATTTCTTCTAACTAAATCTCTCTTGATTCTGTGTGCTCTCATATCCACTAGCAACCCTTTAAGCCTATACTCCCTCTGATCTGGGCTATTGCAGTACCCTTCTAACTGGTTTTGACACAGTAGCCAGAGTAATATTTTTAAAAAATACAAATCGGATCACACAATGGATAAAATCAAAACTAGAAAGCCTTACCTAACCTGGCTTCTGAAGGTTTTTATAACCCTACCTTAGATATCTCTTCCCTTTCTCATTGGACTCCAGCCACAGGAGCCTTCATTCATTATCTCAGATACATCTAGTATCCACATGTCTAGTACCTGTGCTCCACCCCCTTATGTCACTCACTCTGCCTGGAATGCCCTACTCACCTGACTACCTGCTGTGCTTCTTTAGGTCTCAGCCTATATATCATTATATCCTGAGAATTCTTTCCTGATCAAATTCTCAGTAATGATCTTTTAGGTTTTCTTACAGTCATTTCCAAGCTATAATTTTATAATAGTAAGACCATCACTCTTTGGCTGCAACACATCTGTAAAGGAGATCTGCAGAGCTCAGTGTGCCTCTGATTTAAGTGAGCCTTCAAAATCTTGTGTGCTCTTGGTAAGACCAGCCCCTGACAGGCCTCCAGCAGAATTTAAGGGAAACAAGATCACTTCCTGTACTAACATGGCAGTATTTTTCTTACCATTAGAACTGTTTTCTTAGAGACCAATTCCCATTAACAAAATTACCCACGTTCCCCTAAGAGGTTTTTTAGGACCAATTCCTGTTTGTCTTACACCTTCAGTTACCTCACTCAGGTCCGGAAGTCCAAGCTTTCCAGGGCACCAATCAGCAGCTGAACTCTTTCACCATGTATTTCCAGTCAGACTTAATTCCCCACTCTTTCTCAACACCCAAATCTCTTCCATCATACTGTTTGAAACTTTTTAAGAAATATCCCATATTGGGCGCCTGGGTGGCTCAGTCGGTTAAGCGACAGCCTTCGGCTCAGGTCATGATCCCAGGGTCCTGGGATCGAGTCCCACATCGGGCTCCCTGCTCTGCAGGGAGCCTGCTTCTCCCTCTCCCATTCCCCCTGCTTGTGTTCCCTCTCTCGCTGTGTCTCTCTCTGTCAAATAAATAAATAAAATCTTTAAAAAAAAAAAAAAGAAATATCCCATATTATCTTTAGACTCTTTGACTACTCCTTTCACCTTTTGGCTTTAAGTGAACACTTTAGCTGTGCCATGAATATACAAATTTCCCTTAGAGTACTTGATAATGGTTCTTGCTTTGTCTTATCCCACAGTCCATTATTTTCCATTATCAAAGTCCCCAGCTCCTTTAAAGCACTTCAGAGACTGAACCACCCACTATATGTTCTTGTCATATCATTTACCAATTTCCTCTCCTTGAATAGACTGAAGATCAGAACTCTTGGCCCACTGACTTTCTCTTCTCCACTACACCTTGTCACCATCGTTGGTGACTTCTGTATCCTTACAATAATACATCTTGGGACGCCTGGGTGCCCAGTCAGTTAAGTTTCTGCCTTCAGCTCAGGTCATGATCCCAGGATCCTGGGATTGAGTCCTGCATTGGGCTCCTTGCTCAATGGGGAGTCTGCTTCTCCCTCTGCCTGCTCTGCCTGCCACTCCCCCGCTTATGCGCGCGCACTCTCTCTCTCTCTGACAAATAAATAAAATCTTAAAAGAAATAATACATCTTAATTCTCAATTCCTTAACCTCATTTCAAATGATCTTTCTCCTCCAAATTCCTTCACTTATTCACTCCCCTAAGTGATACATAAACCTTGTAATTAACCAGCCCCAAATCTGTTTCAAACATTCACTCTCTTTGACAGCTACTTTTTTTTAATGGGTTATTTATTTATTTTAGAGAGAGAGCATGCGAGCAGGGAGAGGGGCAGAGGGAGAGGGAGAATCTCAAGCAGACTCCCTGCTGAGTCTGGAGCCCAAATGGGGCTGGGCTCGATCCCGCCACCACCAGAGCATGACCTGAGCCAAAACCAAGTATTGGACTCCCAACCAACTGAGACATCCAGGTGCCCTGACAGCTACTTTTTAACTTTTCAACTAACTTATTCTTGTACTACCACCTCAACCACATAGTGTAATGTCTTCCATATTAAAAAAAACTTGTTCTTGATGTTACATTTTCCATTCTGTTACTTTGCCCTCCTTGATAGCCGTGAATTATCTATACTTCCTCAGCTCCCATTCTCCCTTGCCTCTTTCAGCTACAGGTATAGCCATTGCTGGGTAACTTTTCTTTTCCTTGCTGGATAATTTTAAGGCATGCCCAAGAAATTACTTAATTTAAAAATTAGATTAACATATTTAATACTTTAGACATAGAATAATCCCTTTGATCTCTAATTGATGCCAGACTCATTTAATAATTTTGGTATCTCTTAGTCTGATTTTTTATATGGATTGCCGTCTCTTCACTTCTTGTTCTACCACACTGGGCCAACTTAAACTTCTTCAGTTGAAAGGAGAATACAAACATCAGGTTCCAAATTTGCTCTGGGTCCTTACAGGGAGCATTAGGGGAATCCTAATTATTTACAGAATTTTCATTTAGGGAGTATTGCTAACATTTAAAAAATCAGCCACATGATTTTTAAAAATTTATAGTGAAATATACAGGAAAGTGCATTAAACATATGTATAGTGTGATGAATAACCACCCATGACAAGAAACAGAACGTTGCCAGGACTCTGGAAACACCCTCTGTATATATATACTTATGACCTATGTATACATTTCAGAAAGTATTGTTTAATTTTGCCCATTTTAGAATTTAGGTGAGTGACATCATATTGTACGTATTCTTTTGTGTCATGCTCCTTTCATTCATTATTATATTTGTGAGAGTCGTCCATATTGGTGGCTCTAGTTCATTCATTTTTGTAAGAATTCCATTGTTTGAATATACCAAAATTAACTCTTGGTTATTAACTTTCAGTATATTCTTGGTTAAAATTTGGGTCATTCCTAATTTGGCTCTTATAAATAATGATGCAATAAATGTCACTTGACATGTTTACTCCTATACCTGAGCATGAAGTTCCCTGGGATATCTAAGAATAAAAGTGCCGGGTCAGAAGATATGTGTATCCTTGATTTTACTAGATAATGTCAAGCTGTGTTCCAAAGTAATTATACCCATGTACACCCCTACCAATAGTATATGAGAATTTGGTTGCATCATATCCTTGAGTGCAGATTTTAAAAGTTTTGCGAATCTCGTGGGTTTGTATCTGTCATTGGAATTTTATTTCTTTTTTTTTTTTTTTAAAGATTTTATTTATTTATTTGAGAGAGAGAGAATGAGAGACAGAGAGCATGAGAGGGAGGAGGGTCAGAGGGAGAAGCAGACTCCCTGCCAAGCAGGGAGCCCGATGTGGGACTCGATCCCGGGACTCCAGGATCGTGACCTGAGCCGAAGGCAGTCGCTTAACCAACTGAGCCACCCAGGCGCCCGGAATTTTATTTCCATCTCCTTGATTACTAATGAGTTTGGGCTGTTTTTTTATATACTTATTGGCTGTTTAGAACTTTTCTTTTGTAGATTCCTGTTCATGTCTTTGGCTTATTTTTCTCTTGATTTGTTAATTTTTCTCTTACTGATTAGATGGGTTTTTTAAAAATATATTGTAGTTACTATATTTGTGTTTCAGATATCTTTTGCTGTGTGGCTTGGCTTTTCACTCTTTTTCTAGAATCTTTTGATGAATAAAAGTTCCTAATTTTAAAGTAGTAGAATTATTAATTTTTTCCCTTATGATGGATATTTTTTGTGAGGTATTACAAAATATCCTTCAGGTAGCACCTGGGTGGCTCAGTTGATTGAGCATCTGATTCTTGATTTCAGCTCTGGTCACGATTTCAGGGTCATGAGATGGAGCCCTGGTCTGGGCTCCATGCTGAGCATGGAGCCTACTTAAGATTCTCTCTCTTCCCCCCAACCTGCTACCCCTCTTTCTCTCAAAAAAAAAAAAAAAAGTCCTTCTGTACCTTTCATTCATGAATATATTCTTCTATATAAGTATTTTAATTTAAAAAATTTTTTTTAAAATTTTTAAATTTTTTAAAGATTTTTATTTATTTATTTGACAGAGAGAGACACAGTGAGAGAGGGAACACAAGCAGGGGGAGTGGGAGAGGGAGAAGCAGACTACCCGGGGCTTGATCCCAGGACCCTGGGATCATGACCTGAGCCGAAGGCAGACGCTTAACAACTGAGCCACCCAGGCGCCCCTATATAAGTATTTTTAAATAGCTTTTTAGTGTTGACTTCCACATTGAGATTTTTATCTTACCTATAGTTGATTTTTCTCATGGTCTGTCAAATAGGGGTCTGGTTTTTTGTAGTTGTCTTGGCAAGATTAATTGTAAATTTTATTTTCTCCCCACTAAAGTGCTGCTTTTATAATTATAATATAAATATAACATAAATAATATAATAAAATATACCTAATATATATTATACATGTAAAAACATATAATATAAATATAATTATAAATATAATTTCCTTTTTTATGTGGGCATATTTTTGGACTTTATATTTAAGCCTGTGATAATACCACATTATTTTAATTATACTTGCTTTTATTTATTTATTTATTTATTTATTTATTATTATTTTTTTAAAGATTTTGTTTATTTTTATTTATTTGACAGAGAGAGAGAAATAGCATGAGAGGGGATAGGGTCAGAGGGAGAAGCAGGCTCCCCGCTGAGCTGGGAGCCAGATGTGGGACTCGATCCCGGGACTCCGGGATCATGACCTGAGCCAAAGGCAGTCGCTTAACCAACTGAGCCACCCAGGCGCCCTTATACTTGCTTTTAATGCATCTTGCTACCTAGTGGGGAAAATATTTTCATCTTCTCTTTAAGAATGTCATGACTCTTCATGGTCTCATGTCTTTCTAATTAGCTTGACAGCCTTCTCCCTTTAAATGTGTTGGGATTTTGATTAAGACTGCATTGAATCTACAGATCATTTTGGGAGAAAATTGACATATTTACAATATTGAGTTTTCTCATTATGTTTCCTAATAGTGTCCTTATCACAGTTGTAGACAAAGGAGAAGTGGCCATTGTTGCACCTCCCTAGTTGCTGCAAGTCCCTCCCCCTCTTGCTGAAGTGACTTCCAGGGGATTTAACAGGCTGGCACCCCTTTATTCATTGTGTTCATTTTTCTCTTTCCCACTTGGGAGCCAGATATTAAAGACTAGGACATTCAAAAACAACTGCATATATGGGAAAGTTAGAAAGGGACCATGGTACCCAGACAAAGGCTCAGAAAAGACCTCAAGACCTTAAGTTTATACCAGAGGGCGGTCCTCAGCACCGAAGCCTATAACGATCAAAACAACAAAAACAGTAACAAAAATTAACAAACCCTGGGGAAGGGAGAGAATCTGATTTCTAGAGTTACCACATTATTATTAGAATTATGTAAAATGTCCAGTGTTCTAACAAAAAATCATAAGGCATACAAAGAAACAAGGAAAATATGGCCCATTCAAAGGAAAATAAACCAACAGAAACTGTTCCTGAAAAAGACCTGATGGCATATATACTAGACACAGAGGTTAAAATTAACAACTGGCTTAAAGATAGACAACTAAAGGAAGGAAGATGTGGAGAAAGTTGCTAAAACTATATATGAACAGAATGGAAACATCAATAAAGAAATAGAAAACCTAACAAGATGCCAAAAAGAAATTCTGGAGTTAAAAAGTACAAAAACCCAAATGAAAAATTCACTAGAGGGATTCAAAGACAGGTTTGAGCAGGCAGAAAGAATCAGCAAACTTGAAGATAGGACAACAGAAATTATTCAGTCTGAGGATTAGAAAGAAAAAAGGTTGAAGGAAAATGAACAGAGCTGAAGGGACCTGTGGGACACCATGAAACAGCCAAACATGCATTGTGGGAGTCCCAGAAAGAGGAGAGAAAAAGAGACAATATTTGAAGAAACAATAGCTGAAAATTTTATGAAAGACAAACATACAAACTTGTAGAAGATACCGGAGGGAAAAATCTAGGTGATTTTGGGCACAGAATGAGTTTTTATATAAACACCAAAAATATAATCATGAACAAAGAAAGTTAAAAATTGGTGTTCATTAAAATTATAAACTTCTGCTGTGTGAAAGTTACGAGAATGAGAAGACAAGCCATGAACTGGGAGAAAAATCTTTGTAAAACAAATATCTGGTAAAGAACTTACGTATAAAATATACAAAGAATTCTTAAAACTCGACAATAACAAACAACCCAATTTAAATGTGGCCAAGAGATCTGAACAGATGCCTCACTAGAGAAGATAAACTCATGGTGAATAAGTATATGAAAAGTTGCTCAGTGTCATATGTCATTAGGGTATTAAAAATTTAAACAACCATGAGACATAACTATACATTTTTTAGAATGACTAAAATCCGAAACACTGATAGCTCCAAATGTTGTCAATAATGTGGGGTAACAGGAATTCACTTTCACTGTTGGCAGGAATGCAAAATGGTACGGCCTCTTTGTTTTGTGTGTATGTGTTGTTTTGTTTTAGAGAGAGTAAGAGCAGGGGAGGGGGGAGAGGGGCAGAGGAAGACAATCTGAAGCAGACTCCACGATGAGTGCCAAGCCCAATGTGGTGCTCAATATCATGACCCTGAGATCATGACCTGAGCTGAAATCAAGAGTCAGACACTTGGGCGCCTGGGTGGCTCAGTCGTTAAGCGTCTGCCTTCGGCTCAGGTCATGATCCCAGGGTCCTGGGATCAAGCCCCACATCGGGCTCCCTGCTCAGCAGGAAGCCTGCTTCTCCCTCTCCCTCTCCCCCTTCTTGTGTTCCCTCTCTCACTGTGTATCTCTCTGTCAAATACGTAAATAAAATCTTTAAAAAAAAAAAAAAAAAGAGACACTTAACTGACAGAGCCACCCAGGTGCCCCTTGTACAGCCACTTTGGAAGACAGTTTGGCACTTTCTTATGTAACTAAACATAGTCCTACTGTATGATCCGGTAATTGTGCTCCTAGATATTTACCCAAATAAATTGAAAATTTTTGTTTTACAAAAACCTGCACATAAGTGTTTATAAAAGTTTTCCAAAACTTGAAAGCAACCAAGACATCCTTCAATAGGTGAATGGTTCATCCATACAAAGGACTATTATTCAGCAGTGAAAAATAAATTAGCTATTGAGTCATGAAAAGACATGAAGGAACCTTAAATGCTTAGCATCTTGTTAAGTGAAAGGAGCCAGTTTGAAGAATTTACATACTTTATGATTCCAACTATATCACATTCTGGAAAAGGCAAATAGTGGAGTTAGTAACAATCAGTAGTTGCCTGGATTTGGGGAGGAGGAGGAAGGGCTAGGTAGAATACAGGGGATTTTTATATATATAATTATATATATAATTGTGTGTGTGTGTGTATATATACATATATATATGTATATATATCTTCACATCTTCTTTATCCATTCAACAGTTGATGGACATTCGGGTTCTCGCCATAGTTTGGTTACTATTGATAATGTTACTATAAACATTGGAGAGCATGTACCCCTTCAAATCTGTATTTTTGTATCCTTTGGGTAAATACCTAGTAATGAATGCAATTGCTGAATCATAGGGTAGTTCTATTTTTAACTTTTTGAGGAACCTCCAAACTGTTCTCTAGAGTGGTTGCACCAGTTTGCATTCCCACCAACAGTGCAAAAGGGTTCCCCTTTCTCTGCATACTCACCAACACCTGTTGCTTCTTGTGTTGTTAATTTTAGCCATTCTGAAAGGTGTGAGGTGGTATTTCATCGTGTTTTTATTTGTATTTCCCTGATGATGAATGATGTTAAGCATCTTTTCATGTTTCTGTTAGCCATCTGTATGTCTTCTTTGGAAAAGTGTCCATTCATATTTTCTGCCCATTTCTTAACTGGATTATTTGTTTTTTGGTTGAGTTTGATAAGTGCTTTATAGATTTTAGATACTAACCCTTTATCAGATATGTCATTTGCAAATATCTTCTCCCATTCCATAGGCTGCCTTATAGTTTTGTTGATTGTTTCCTTCGCTGTACCAAAGCAATTCTGAAAAAGAACAAACTAGAGGCATCACAGTTCTGGATTTCAAGCTATATTACAAAGCTTTGGTCATCTAGACGTGTGGTACTGACACAAAAACAGACACATAGATCAGTGGAACAGAATAGAGAACCCAGAAATGGGCCCACAACTATATGGTCAGCTAATTGTAAGCTTTTTATTTAACCCTTTTAAAGATCTTATCTGTGTCCATTTTCTCCCATGCCAAGAGTCCTGGTTATCATGAACACTAAAAATGATAGGATTGGAATATCATATTTACTTATTTTATTCTACATTATACAAACAACTCTCTAAAATAAGATCAACATTACTACCAACAGTATGATTACTCAGAACAGTTTGAGACAATTGTTTTGGCAATTCTTTTTTTCCCCCCCTTGTAGGATGTATTTCACAGTCAAATTACTATGTTTGAAAGTTATTTGAAATAGTTTCATTGTGTGGTTATTCCAATAATTGTAAATACTGTTGTTTTTTTTTTAATTCAGTATTTTCTACTTTTCAGCTGTTCTTGTTATAATTTGTTTTATAATTACAGAAAATATTTATATACCTCCAAAGTCAAATTTACAAAACAAGTTGTATTGAAAGAAGTCTGACTTCTATCCCTGCCCCTCCCACCTGTTCCTTCCCCACCCTACAATCCATCCCCCCTTTTAAAAAATAAAAACAAATGTATGTTATACATGCATACTTCCTCTTCCTACCTCTCCTTCCTAAGATAAAAGGCATAACTATACATACTTTTGTCCACATTTCCTCACAATTAACAATGTATTTTTTTAAGATTTTATTTATTTATTTGGGAGAGAGAACAAGCGGAGGGGAGAGGCAGAGGGAGAGGAAGAAGCAGCCTCCCTGCTGAGCAGGGAGCCTGATGTGGGGCTCGATCCCATTACCCTAGATCGTGACCTGAGCCAAGGCAGAAGCCTAACCGACTGAGCCACCAGGTGCCCCTATATTCCCTTTCTTAACTGCTGCATGGTACTCTGTAATGTGGCTAAACCATGAATTACTTCCATCAGCCACTTACCAATGGACAATTGGGTAATTTTTAATCTTTTGCTGTAACACATTATGCTTCAGTGAACCCTTCTGCAGCAGACTTTTGACATTTTGCTAATGCAATTTTGGGATTGATTTCACAGAAGTGGAGTTGTTAGATCAAATCATACATGTAATTGTGCTAAATACTGCCATATTTCCTTTCATAGGGTTTCTATCATTCATATTCTTACTAGCAATGTATATAAGTACCAATTTCCTTACAGCCTTGGTAACAGTATTTGATGTCACATTTGGAAATTCCCTATTCTAAAAGGTTTCATAGCATGTCAGTGTAGTTTTTTAGAACTACTGAGATATATTTCACATGACATACAGTTTACCCATTTATAGCAAACAGTGATGATTTTTACTGTATTCACGGTCTCATACAGCCATCACCACAATTTTGGATATTTTTATCACCCCAAAAAGAAACCAGTATCCAGTAGTAGCCATTCCCCATGTTTCTCTATCTACCCCTCAGCCCTGTGCAGCTATTGCTCTGTCTGTATGGATTTGCCTATTCTGGACAATTCGTATAAAAGGAATCATACAATATGTGGTCTTTTGTGACTGGCTTATTTCACTAAGCATAATATTTTCAAAGTTCATTCATGTTGTAACATGTGTCAGTATTTTTATTGCCAAGTATTCTATTGTAAGGATATACCATATTTTATTTATCCATTCATCAGTGGATGTTTGAGTTATTTCCACCTTATGCTTATGATGAATAATGTTATGAACATTGTATTCAAGGTTTTATATAGACATGTGTTTTCAGTTCTCTTGGCTCTATACCTATGAGTGGGATTTCTGGGTTATGTGGTAATTCTATGTCGGACACTTCTGTTGGGCATATAACTTGGAGTGAAATTGCAGGGTAATATGGCAACTCTATGTTAACTTCTCGAGGAAGTGCAAAACTGTTTTACAAAGCAGCTGTACCATTTTGCATTCCCATCAGCAAGCTATGAGACTTCCATTTTCTCCATATCCTCACTTCTGTGTAGCTTTAATTTGCATTTATCTTATGAGCAAATTTGAGTATATTTTCATATGGTTAAAAGCTATTTACATTACTTTTCTATCAACTGTCCATTTTCCTAACCCATTTTTATATAGTGCTGGTGCCCAGTTTTATATAGTAGTCTTTCTTTTTAGTCTAATTTTAGAAACTGTTTATATATTAAGTATATAATAGGCATAATGCAACTTTGCAAATATTTGTCATTTTACTTACCCTATCCTGTTTTTGACATGCCAACTTTTTTTTTTTAACTATATTGTGGTCATTTTTATCAAATTATGATTAGGAAATTTTTCCCCATTCCTAGTTTATGGAAAAAGTCTCACTCAAGTTTTATTCTAATTATTTATATGTTTTCATTTCTGTAAGTATGGACATCTGATCCACTTGGAATTTGTCCAACTGTATGATATGAGGAATTAATAAAATTTTATCTTTTTTCTATATGTCTACCGATATGTTTATAATTTCATTTATTAAAAAGAGTTCATGTTTTTCCTACTGATTTGAGCTGCCAGCTTTATTGTATACTAAATTTGCACTGTTTCTGGGTTTTTCTTTTCTGCTCCATTGGTTCCATTGACATGAGTATGATGTTCAGTTTGAGTCTACTCTTACTACCTTACAGGTTTTATTTTTCAAGGAATATGAAAGTAACATTTACTTTCTTGTTACCTTACAGACTGGGAATCCAGATGTGAGACCAAAAAGCTGTCCTCAAAGAGAGGAATTTATGAAATAGAATCATCTCAATGGGAGATAATAGAACAGCTCACAAGACATAAGTGTGAGTGTAAAAGTTTTCAAGATGATAGGGAATGCAAAGACCAGATTGAAAGCCAATTAGGAAATAAAGAGGGACTTTTCAGGCAACTTTTAATCACTTGTAAAGAAATTCCCAATTTTAGCCAGACCACATCCCTTACATTAAAACGAAGAATTCATTTTCTGGAGAAATCCTATGAATGTAAAGCATGCAGAAAATACTTTATCCGTGGCTTTCAACTTACAGAACATCAGAAGGGTCATTCCAATGAAAAATTCTGTGCATGTAAAGAATGTGGAAAGGCCTTTATTCGGGGCTCAGAACTTACTTACCATCAGAGAGTTCATGTTAAGAAACCCTATGAATGTAAGGAATGTGGAAAAGCCTTTATTTGTGCCTCACAGCTTACTTATCATCAAAGAATTCATACTGGGGAGAAACCTTATAAATGTAAAGAGTGTGGGAAGGCCTTTATTCGTGGCTCTCATCTTACCCAACATCAAAGAATTCATACTGGTGAAAGACCCTATGAATGTAATGAATGTGGTAAGGCCTTTTTTTCGTGGCTCTCAACTTACTTACCATCAGAGAGTTCATACTGCAGAGAAACCCTATCAATGTAAAGAATGTGGAAAGGCCTTTATTCGTGGCTCCCAACTTACTGAACATCAGAGAATTCATACAGGTGAGAAACCTTATGAATGTAAGAAATGTGGGAAAGCCTTTAGTTATGGCTCACAGCTTACTCTACATCACAGACTTCATACTGGCGAAAAACCCTATAAATGTAAAGATTGTGAGATGTCCTTTATTCGTGGCTCACAACTTACTGAACATCAGAGGATTCATACAGGTAGGAAACCACATGAATGTAAGCAATGTGGAAAGGCCTTTAACTATGGCTCACAGCTTATTCGACATCAGAGGATTCATACTGGTGAGAAACCCTATGAATGCCAAGAATGTGGGAAATCATTTATTCGTGGCTCACAACTTACTGAACATCAAAAAATTCACACTGGTGAAAAACCTTTTGAATGTAAGGAATGTGGGAAAGCCTTTATTCGTGGCTCACATCTTACTCAGCATCAGAGGATTCATACTGGTGAGAAACCCTATGAATGTAAAGAGTGTGGGAAGACCTTTATTTATAGCTCACAACTGACTCAACATCAGAGAATTCATACAGGTGAGAATCCCTGTGAATGTAAGCAGTGTGGGAAGATCTTTATTTGTGCCTCACAACTTACTCTACATCAGATTTCTCATTCTGGTAGGAAACCATATGAATGTAAGGAATGTGGTAAGGCTTTTATTCGTGGCTCACAGCTAACTTACCATCAGAGAGTTCATACTGGTGAGAAGCCCTATGAGTGTAATGAATGTGGGAAAGCCTTTATTCGTGGTTCACATCTTACTCAGCACCAGAGAATTCATACCGGTGAGAAACCATACAAATGTCATGAATGTGGGAAGGCCTTTAATCGTGGCTCACAACTTACTCAACATCAGAGAATTCATTCTGGTGAAAAGCCTTATAAATGTAATGAATGTGGTAAGGACTTTAGACGTCACTCACACCTTACTCAACATCATAAACTTCATAATTGAGAAAAACTTTATGAAAACACAAATTTTTAAAATCTTTTATCTGCCCATTGGCACTCAGCTTTGGAATATCAGATAATTCAAATCATGAAAGTGGGAATCCTTTACTTTCACTCATAGGTAATGACTCAGAAAATTCAAACAAGGAAAGGCTAGATTAATATAATGGAGAATCAGTTTCCATCATATTTCAATCTTTGTTAGGCATTAGTGAATTCATACGAGAGTACAACCATAAAATATAGGGTTTTCTTGTTTGGCATCGTTCTCTTGTTTAGCATGATCTGAGTCCCACTGTTTACTACATGTGTGTTCCTTTGGGAAAGTTAGTTAACCCCTGTTGCTTTAGTTTTTTCATTTATTAAACATTAAATATTCTCATTATAGTGATTTAAAGACATAAATACATATAAAGCCTTGAAGCAGTGTCTAATAACTAGATTATACTTAATAAACAGTTATTGAAATTTTATTATTCAGTATTTTAAAAAATTTTGTTTTCCTTCTGGGCTCAAGAGTCATCTTTCTTTTTTCTCAATTGAAGTGTAGTTGACGTACAATGTTATATTAGTTTCAGGTGTACACCATAGTGATTTGACAATTCTGTACCTTACTCAATACTGACCACAATATGTGTGGTTACCATCTGTCTTTATACAACATTGTTACAATATTATTATTGACTATGATCTATTAACTGTGCTGTATTTTTCATCCCTGTGATTTACTTATTCTGTTTTATTTTTTTAAAAGATTTTTTATTTATTCATTTAACAGAGCTAGAGAGAGAGCACAAGTAGGCAGTGGCAGGGAGAGGGAGAAGCAGGCTCTCCGCTGAGCAGGGAGTCTGATGCGGGGCTTGATCCCAGGACCCTGGGATCATGACCTGAGCCAAAGGCAGTCGCTAACTGACAGCCACCCAGGCGTCCGATTTACTTATTTTATAACTGGAAGTTTGTACCTCTTAATCCTCTTCACCTATTTCACCCACCCTCAAGCCCCCGCCCCTCTGGCAACCACCAGTTCTATGTATTTATGATTCTGTTTCTGTTTTGTGTTTCAGATTCCAGATATAAGTGAAATCAGATGGTATTTGTCTTTCTCTGTTGACTTATTCCACTTAGCCTAATGTCCTCTAAGTCCATCCATGTTGTTGCAAATGGCAAGACCTCATTCTTTTTTAAGGAGGAGGAAAGAAGGGATCCTCCCCCTGCCTTTAGCTAGTATTCCACTGTATATATATATATATATATATACTACATCTTCTTTATTTATTCGTCTATTGATGGACACTTAGGTTGCTTCCATGTCTTAGCTATTGTAAATAATGCTGCAATAAACATTGGGGTGCATATATCTTTTTAAATTCGTATTTTCATTTTCTTTGGGTAAATACCCAGTAGTGGAATTACTGGATAGTATGGTATTTTTATTTTTAATTTTTTTGAGGAAGCTTCATACTGTTTTCCAGTGATTGCATCAGTTTACATTCCCACGAACAGTGCATTGAGGGTTTCCTTTTTTCAGTATTTTAATTGTATATTATTACAGAATTCAAATGAGAGGAAGACTTTACAAATACAGTACACAAGGTAACACTTTAATCAGTCTTACTAATCATCAGATAAATGATTTTGGAACAGAACATCCTAATACAATTAATGTGAGGTTATACCTTGTTCTGAACATTAAAATTCTTATTAGAAGGAAACCCTAAGGAAAATGGCTGTTACAAATAAAGCTACATATGAACATTTGTATATAGGTTTTTGTGTGAATATAATTTACATTTCCCTGATACAAATGCCTAGGAGTGCAATTTCTGGGTCTTAGAGTAAATGCATGTTTTCTTTTATAAGAAATGGACATATTATTTTTCAAAATGGCTTTACCATTTTACATTCACACCAGGAGCATATGAGTGACTTTCTCAGTATTAGGTGTTGTCATCACTTTTTATTTTAGCCATTGTGATAGGTGTGTAGTGATGTCTCTTCGTGGTCTTAATTTGCATTCCCCTAATGACTAATGATGTTGAATACCTTTTCCTGTGCTTGTCATCTGTATGTCCATTTTGGTGAAATGCCTGTGTCTTTTATTCATTTTTGAACTTTTTATTATTGGGTTTTGAAAGAGTACTTTCTATATTCTAGATGATACTGGTCCTTTGCTCTGTGGTTGTAAATATTTTTCCTGAAGCATAGCTTATTTTTTTTAACCTTTTAATAGGGTCTTTTGAAGAGCAGAAGTTTTCAGTTTTGATAATGTCTACTTTATCAATTTTTCCTTTTATGGCTTTGCTTTGGTGTCAAATCTAAGGACTCCTTGCCTAGCCCAGATTCCAAAGATTTTTCCTATGTTTTTGCATAAATTTTTTATAATTTTACACATTTTACACATAAGTCTATAATCTCTTTTGAGTTAATTTTTCATGTATGTTGTATGCTTTAGCTTAATGTTCTTTCTTAGTTTGTTTTGGCTAATGGATGTCCATTTGCTCAAGCATCATTTGTTGAAAAGACTGTCTTTCCTCCATTAAATTGCTTTTGTACCTCTGTCAAAAATCTATTGAATATATGTATGTATATCTTACTTCAAGGTGTTCTGTTTCCTTCCATTGATCTATGTGTCTGTCCCTGTGCCAATATCACACTGCCTTGATTACTGTCATTTTATAGGATGTCTTAATGGGATTTCTCCTACTTTATTCTTTTTCAAGCTGATTTACCTATTCTTAGTTTTTGCCATTTCATATAAATATTAGGATAAGTTTACCTATAGCTACAAAATCTTGCTGAGGTTTTAATAGGAATTCTGTTTAGAAATAATTTGTCTTTAGTAAATCTTTTAAGATTTTATTTATTTGACAGAGAGACAGCACAAGTAGGCAGAGCGGCAGGCAGAGGGAGAGGGAGAAGCAGGCTCCCCGCTGAGCAGAGAGCCCGATGCGGGGCTTGATCCCAGGACTCTGAGATCATGACCTGAGCTGAAGGCAGCCGCCCAACCGACTGAGCCACCCAGGCACCCCTTTAGTAAATCTTTTAATCCATGAATCTGGTATGTCTCTCCATTTTTAGGTTATTGTTGTTAGTTTGTGTTCTCCAAAATATTCAGGTAGTAACTCCCAGTACTTATGAGTGTGACCTAATTTGGAAATAGGGTCTTTGCTGATGTATTCAAGTTAAGATGGAGATCATATTGGATTAGATTACTAATTACTCTGATGGCTCGTGTCCTGATAAGAAGAGGGAAATATGGACATAAACACACAGGGAAGGCCATGTGAAACCAGAGACAGATTGAATGATGCATCTACAAGCCAAGGAACACCAAGAATTACTAGTAACTACTAGAAACTAGAAGGGAAAGAAGGGATCCTCCCCCTGCCTTCAGAGAGAGCATGACCCTGCCAATACCTTAATTTTGAACTTCTGTTCCCCAAAACTGTAATAGATTTTTGCTGTTTGAAAACACTAAGCTTGTGGTAGTTTGTTATGGCAGCCCGAGGAAACTAATGTCATCTTTTAAAAAATTTTTTATTAGATTTGTAATTTTTGGCATACAGATCTTATACATGATTTGTAAGTGTATATACTTAAGTGTCTCACTTTCTTTGGAAAAGTTCTAATTGGTGTTTTTAATTTCAACTTTTAACTATTCAACATTAGTATATACAAATTATATAAATGTATATCTGTATGTTGATCTGGTAATCTGTGACCTTGCTGCAAAACTCACCGACTCATTCTGGAAGGTTTTGTTTCATTTTTTAGTAAATTCCTTGGGGTTTTCTTTTTCTTTTTTTTTTTTAAAGATTTTATTCATTTATTTGAGAGAGAGAGAATGAGAGACAGAGAGCATGAGAAGGAGGAGGGTCAGAGGGAGAAGCAGACTCCCCACCGAGCAGGGAGCCCGATGCGGGACCCGATCCTGGGACTCCAGGATCATGACCTGAGCCGAAGGCAGTCGCTTAACCAACTGAGCCACCCAGGCGCCCTCCCTTGGGGTTTTCTACATAGACATTCATGTCATCTATGAACAGCGACAGGAAAGTCTGTGTCTTTTATTTCTTTTGTTTGCCTTATGCTGGCTGTAACTTTTAGTGGTATGTTGAATCACACAGGCGAGAGCAGACATCCTTGCATTTTTCCAGATCTTAGGGGGAAACATTGTCTTTCACCATGAAGTACAAAGTAAGCTGTAGGCTTTATGTAGATGCTCTTTTTAATTTTTTTTTAAGATTTTATTTATTTATTTGACAGAGAGAGACACAGCGAGAGAGGGAACACAAGCAGGGGGAGTGGGAGAGGGAGAAGCAGGCTCCCCGCAGAGCAGGGAGCCCAATGCGGGACTCAATCCCAGGACCGTGGGATTATAACCCGAGCTGAAGGCAGTCGCTTAACCAACTGAGCCACCCAGGCGCCCTAGATGTTCTTTTTTAAATTGAAGAAGTTCCCTTCTGCTCTTGAGAGGCTTTTTAAAATCATGAATGCATATTGGATTTTATCTGGACACATGATATGATTATATGATTTTTTTTCTTCAACCTATTTATATGGTGGATTACATGGATTGATTTTTGAATATAAAACCAGTCCTTGTATACCTGTAATAAATTCCACGTAGTCATGTTTTCTAATTTCTTTTTGGAATTGATATGCTAACATTTTGTTGAAGATTTTTTTAAAATTATGATGTTCTATCATTGTCATTTTCTTTCTTTCTTTTCCTCCCTCCTTTCCTTATTTCTTCTAGTTTTTGTCTCACTTTGTATTGTATAATGTTGGCCTCATAAAATGAATTGGGAAGTGTTTTTCTATTTTCTGAAAAAAGTTGTATAAAATTTGTGTTCATTTTTCAGATGTTTATGAAAATTTGCAAGTGAAACCATTTGGGCCTGAAGATTTTTAGGGAGCTTTACAATTATAAATTCAGTTTCTTTAATGGTTATTCAGTCATTTGGCTACTTGGGATATCTGTTTCATCTTAGTTGAGATTTGGTAGCTTGTGGTTTTTGAGAAATTTAGGCTAAGTAGTCTTACACTTAAAATTTTCCAGCTTCCTCCCCCAATAAAATTTTTGAAGCTCATTCTCTGAGGCTGGTAGCATAGCCATAGTGTCAAAATTAAACAAGACCAGATTCCCTTATAATGATAGATATAAATATTCTAAATAAAACATAAGTAATCTCTACCAATTAAAAGAATACAAAGGAATACCCCTCCCCAAGAATGTCCAAGATTTAATCTGTTCTAGATTAATTAATTACATTTTAAGAGTTTAGAAATTATATTTTGAAGAGATGATTATGATGGAAAAATTATTTGCAGCCTCAAGTCATTTTAATTCTCTCAGTGAATGGTTTTGAAATATGTGTTTTTCAAGGTTCTTTGAGAGTGGCCTAATTTACAGGACCTTATGTACAAAATTTAAGTTAAAAATTCATACAGTATTATTACCTGCAAAAGTTCGTTGAAAATACATTACCTGCAAAGTTCATGTGCAAACACACTGTATAGACATTTTGGCTGAATAGCCAAGTTTTAAAATTAATATTTGCCTTAAGACCAATGCACTAGCATAGAATCAACTTCTGGCATTCAGAAAATCTCAATTTAAAAAATGTTTATGATAGACTTTGTTAAATGATTTCAGGGATTTTTTTTCATCATGAAATTTTGAGGTCCTTTATTTGATATTTTGCTTTTAATTATTTCTTAAAATATGAGAATTCCCAAATAGGACTTACTGTTGAGATAATAGCCAAGGTGAAATTAAAATAACATTAAGATTTTTGCTTTTTTTAGATGTTCAAATTATCAATGCTAGTGTCCCAGTAGTTCTACAGAGATTTCAGTTATGATCTAAGTTATTAATTTGCCTTTTTGTTACTTGAATTATAAATTCATTGACTCTGAAAAGGCATGAAGTTCTTCTTAAAGTTGTCTAGCGAAGACACATTCTCCTAATATTTTTATTGTTATGTCTTATTGTTTAACAAATTTTAAACTATTGATACCTACAACTTAAACGTACTGTTTATGTGCAACTTGCCAAATTAAGAGTTCAAAGGTTAGTCATTACATACTAAATAAATATTAGAGGATCATAATTCATGTGTATTTAGCAATATTGCTATGGAGTCACAACAGCCCTTCGTTGTTACCTGTACCACCAGCCTGTTTTGTTCAGGTTTTGTAATTTATTATATCATAATTAAACCTTTCACCAGTAGATTGCATGATTGTCACATCTGAAAAATATTTTTATAATGATGTAACAGTAATGTACCGTGTGCTACCTTAAAATTATTTGTTTTGAATTCTTTTACTCAGGACCATATCTCCGTGTTAATTGAATTCCACAGATAATATGTTAGCCTAAAATTTCCTGTAGTACATTTCAAGTAATACTATGATTCAGATGATATTAGAAAAAAAGATTCTGTGGTTGAAAAAGACTGTAAATCATGGCATATTTCACATCACTTTTTGGAGCAGTAAGTTCATTTTATTTCATCAGGGCTATAATATTTCAGTAAAGCAATTTTTTAAAACTTTAACCCATCATGTGCCAAACTTACTTGACCATGAATCCCTTCTTACAATGCCTGTTAATATCTTTTGCATATGAACTATTTTTGTAAATGCTGCTCTGGCTATGAGAAATAACCTCAGAGGTAGAAACTCTAAAACATTATAGCTGGAGGCCAATTAAGTTTATGAGAGGGCAAGTTTCTTTCTCTGTAAACCAATCCCATTCTTTTTCTACATATAGGACCCTTGTCCTCTTAAAAAAGGGAAATTCCTCCATGTAACAATCTCCCTTCACAGTCCCTTCTTACTCTCCCCTCTATCCCAATTCTTAGTTCAACTTAATGAGATATTAACAAAAAACCCCAAGAAAACAGGTTTGTGGAATTTTAAAGGCATGGTAATGAAATAAATGGCTTTAACTTTGATATATTTAATCCATAAATCAAGTTCTAGAATTGGAGATTCTTTTCTAAGATGAATTTTATAACAGAGGAATAAAGATGGTCAAATGGGCCATTATGCTATTACTTTGTTCTCTAACAGTTTTTTACTTATTCTCAAGTTAGAAAATAAACGTATTTTTCATATAGTTTTTCTTTTCATATTTGAATTGCTCTTCTGAAATTATATAATGCATTTACCTGCAAAACAAGAAATTATAACAAATATACATAAAAGAAAATCTGGCTTCCTGGGGCGCCTGGGTGGCTCAGTTGGTTAAGTGTCTGCTTTTGGCTCAGGTCATGATCCCAGCATCCTGGGATCAAGCCCCGTGTCCCTCAGGTCCTGCTCAGTGGGGAGTCTGCTTTTCCCTCTCCCTCTGCAGCTCTCCCTGCTTGTGTCCTCTCTCTCTCTGTCAAATAAATGAAATCTTTAAAAAAATAAAATCTGACTTCTTAAACTAACATGTTAAAAGCATCATGAGTACTTTTCTGTAGCTTTATGTTTAAATGTACATGTTTATACATGGTTCTTTTTTTTTTTTTCTTGGTTGTGAATATTTATATATTTAAACAGGATCACTGTATGGACATCAATCTGCAACTTTCCTGTAACATACATCACGGACATCTTTCCAGGTACATATAAATCTAACTTACTCATTTTAGTGTTAGTAGCTGCAGAATACTACATATGGAGAGGTATTAATGTTCAGATTGTTTCTCTGTTGATGAACATTCATGTTGTTTTCACTTCCTTGCTATTTCAAACAACTGTCAATGAATATCTTTAAACATAAATATTTGTATATGTTTTTATTTCTGTAAGATTCTTATATCAGGTTTGTGGAACAAAGAATATGTGTATTTTTCAAAAAGATTCATTAGAGAGAGAGGGCAGGGGGAGGGGCAGAGGGAGACAGAATCCTCAAGCAGACTCCCCACTGAGCGGGGAACCTGACGTGGGGCTCAATCCCAAGACCCTGAGATCATGACCTGAGCCAAAATCAAGAGTCAGACACTTAACCGACTGAGCCACCCAGATACCCCTTTATTTTTTTATTGTAATAGTAACATTACTTTCCAGATAAAGCACATTCAGTCCCATCAACAGTGTTTGAGTTGCACATTTTCCTACTAATTTAATAGCACTTGGTGCTCTTTGTCAGTCTTTCTAATGAAAAATATGTCATTGCTTTAATCTGAATTTATTTAAATACAGGGTAGACTGAGCATGCTTTCATTTGCTTACTGGTCATCTGAATTTTCTGCAAATTACCTGTCAATAGTGCACAATTTCTAGTATTTTTCATTAATTTGTAGAAGTTTTTGTGTTTATGGCTATTATCTTTATCATATGGGTTACAAAAATAATTTCTTAGTCTATCTTACACTTTAATATAAAGTTTGTTTTTTACTTTTATAGCATCAAATATAATCTACATAGAATGTTTCATACACCCCAAGATTATTCACATTTTCCTAAGTATCTTTTAATATTTTTTGTATTTTAAAGTCTTTTTTAGCTAAATTTCCCCAGCAACTTTTTGTACTGAAGATTTCTAAAAACCACAGGAAAACTAAAATAATAGTGAAACGTCCATCACATCCTCGACTGACTTAGTTAACATCCTGCCACATTTTAGCTTTATTAATGTTACATTTCACTCCTAAATACTTCGTGCATAACCTAAAAATAAGGAGATTGTCTTAATTTTAAGAGCATGGCATTAGAAAATTAATAATTCCATAATTTCCCAAAGTGTCTCAAAACTGGTTTAGGGACACCTGGGTGGCTCAGTCGGTTAAACGTTTGCCTTTGGCTCAGGTCATGATCCTAGGGTCCTGGAATGGAGTCCGACATTGGGCTCCCTGCTCAGCGGGGAGCCTGCTTCTCCCTCTCCCGCTCCCCCTGCTTGTGTGTGCTCTCTCTGACAAATAAAAAAGTCTTTGGAAAAAAAAAGATTCGGCAGCGGCCACTGTGCCGACCGGACTTTGCTTGCTCATGCACCTTGCTCTGCTTCCTCTGCAACCATGTCTGACAAACCCTACATGGCTGAGATTGAGAAATTCGATAAGTCGAAATTGAAGAAGACAGAAACGCAAGAGAAAAATCCACTACCTTCAAAAGAAACGATTGAACGGAAGCAAGCAGGCAAATCACAATGAGGCATGTGCCGCCAATATGCACTGTACATTCCACAAGCATTGCCTTCTTTACTTCTTTTAGCTGTTTAACTTTGTAAGACGCACAGAGGTTGGATCAAGTTTAAATGACTGTGCTGCCCCTTTTCACATCAAAGAACTACTGACAACGAAGGCGCCTGCCTCTCCCATCAGCCTGTCTGGCTGGCAGGGAAGGAAAAGAACTTGCATGTTGGTGAAGGAAGAAGCTGGGAGGGACGACTGTGAAATCTAGAGTAAAAATCATGCTGGTCCAAGGTGTCCTGCAGGCTGTAAAATGCAGTTTAATCAGAATGCCATTAGTTTGTTCAAATGATTTTAATTATTGGAATGCACAATTTTTTAAATATGCAATAAAAAGTTTTAAAACCTGAAAAAAAAAAACTGGCTTATAAAACGTTTTTCTAAGTAAGGATCTGATCAAGGCTCTCATAATCTCTTAACTGAGAACAGTCACCACCACCACTTTTTTGGTAATATTTTTGATACTACCATTTTTAGAATCTAAGCTTGGTAGAATGTCAAACTTTTAGGATTTGTCTGTTTCCTCATGAATAAATACAGAAGCAGTTTTAGTAAAAATAAAATGATACATACTTATTTTAGCAAAAGATATACTATGCATAACATAAAGCATTAAATGTGTCATTATATAAGTAAAATAAGTTGTCCCAGTATTGCTGGATATTACTATTGGTATTGCTAAATTTGTTCACTGATTGAGGTAGTGACTACTAGACCTTTCCATTACAAACATAATTTTTAACTTTCTAGTTAGTATGCAGTGAGTGGGATGGATAAACTCTTTTGAATAGTTCAAAAAATTTGACAAAGCACTCAGGTATTATGTAGAATAAATACATATTAACATGACTTCATATTTTTATAGTAAATATATGAAAATTAATGATAAATGTCAAAGACCCATTGTTTCTCAATCCTATCCCTATTGTAGATTTAGTGTGTATAATTCCAGGCCATATACAGGTATCTGTCATTTTTTCAGATCTAATTTATTCTCTAAATGTGTTGGATGGCTAATTTTTATTTATTTTTTATTTTTTATTTTTATTTTTTTTAAAGATTTATTTATTCATTTGAGAGAGCGAGAATGAGAGAGCGTACATGAGAGGGGGGAGGGTCAGAGGGAGAAGCAGGCTCCTCGCCGAGCAGGGAGCCCGACGCGGGACTTGATCCCGGGACTCCAGGATCATGACCTGAGCCGAAGGCAGTTGCTTAACCAACTGAGCCACCCAGGCGCCCTGGATGGCTAATTTTTAAATGGCAGGAGCCTGTATTTCATTTCTTAGTACTGTGTATCTCATTCCCAAACTCCCCTTTTCTTTCTTTTTTTTTTTTTTTTAAAGATTTTATTTATTTATTTGACAGAGACACAGCGAGAGAGGGAACACAAGCAGGGGGAGTGGGAGAGGGAGAAGCAGGCTCCCCACAGAGCAGGGAGCCCGATGCGGGACTCAATCCCAGGACCCTGGGATCATAACCCGAGCTGAAGGCAGTCGCTTAACCAACTGAGCCACCCAGGCGCCCTCTTTTTTTTTTTTAAGATTTATTTATTTGAGAGAAAGAGAGAAACAGCATGAGAGGGGAGAGGGTCAAAGGGAGAAGCAGGCTCCCTGCTGAGCCAGGAGCCTGGTGTGGGACTCGATCCCAGGACTCCGGGATCATGACCTGAGCCGAAGGCAGTTGCTTAACCAACTGAGCCACCCAGGCGCCCCCAAACCAGGACTCCCGGATCATGACCTGAGCTGAAGGCAGTCACTTAACCAATTGAGCCACCAGATGCCCCCAAACTCCACTTTTCTTAATGCAACTAAGATACTCTATCACCTAGAAAATAATCCACTAAGAACTCATTAACATAAAGCATTTAATAAACATTATATAATTCTTTAACAAAAGAAAATAATGTTTTTCTTTTATA
This sequence comes from Neomonachus schauinslandi, assembly GCF_002201575.2. NCBI lineage: Eukaryota > Metazoa > Chordata > Mammalia > Carnivora > Phocidae > Neomonachus > Neomonachus schauinslandi. Next base: position 14,925,277 of record NC_058418.1, on the reverse strand, counting down.
ATGCAAGGGGCATGTTCTCTAGTAAAACCCAACAAAGAGGGGCGCCTGGGTGGCTCAGTCGTTAAGTGTCCCTGGGATCGAGCCCCGCGTCAGGAAGCCTGCTTATCCCTCTTCCACTCTCCCTGCTTGTGTTCCCTCTCTCACTTTCTCTGTGAAATAAATAAAATCTTAAAAAAACAAACAAAGAAATAATGTTAAAAATACACTCTAAATTAAAGATTGGTAGTGCTCCTGGGCACATAGCAGAAGTGAACTGGAATCCATGAAGGGTACATGCTTGGAGAAATGATAGTGATAATGTACAACATGTTTAAACAGTAGAAGCAGAAGTCTCAAACAAATGGGGAGGTTAGCTGAGATGTGACCACAATAGACTCTACATCCTCTCACCCACACTTACTTCAATTTAAAATTTTTACATAATACGAGAATTGGGGTAAAAATTTGTAAACATGGTGAATATTTGGGTAATGCATGTTCAAAAAATGAGAGACAAGGTATGTTACCTATCAACATGTTATTTTGCATAGTTTATAATTTCCTCAAATAATATTACCTTTCCATAAATTTCCTTATTCATTTTGAGACCTATTTAGGCTGAAATATACAGATAAACTTTACTTATTTAAGATTTATTTATTTGAGAGCGAGAGTGCGCACACACAAGGTGGGGGAGGGGCAGAGGGAAGAGGGAGAAGGAGACTCCCCATTGAGCAGGGAGCCCAACACAGGGCTCAATCTCAGGACCCTGAGATCATGACATGAGCTGAAGGCAGACCATTAACTGACTAAGCCACCCAGGAGCCCCTCTAAGTGGCTTTCTTTTACTAGACCTAGGGCCACATCTAGTCCTTGGGAAACACTCATGCATTCTTGTTCTGGATACACTTTGAGATTGTTGGCTAAAGCAGCACTAGTTCAACCTTTCTCATGATACTTAGATTTCTCCAGGAAGTCAGACAGCACCCCACTTTGTTCCCAGCTCGTAGTAATCTTAGTGTCCCCTCCCAATAAGCATAAGAGATGGGCAGACATTCTCTTCTATCTTGGAAGATGTAAGACTCAGCACACAAAGAGCTTTCCCCAAATTCTTTGATCACAACCTGATGCTTTGAATGTACTGAACATGGTATATGGGAGTTTCGTAGCTCGTTTTTGGCAACTTCCTTTTTGAATTCTATCAGGTACTCTATTTTACAACTTTTAAGATCTGGTATCTCTTTCTCTTAAATTCTGAAGACTTAGAGTCTCAGCTAACATTTTTTTCCCTTAGTATCTTATTTAGTATCTTATTTTTCTTTAGTATCTTTTTTTTTTTTTAAAGATTTTATTTATTCATTTGAGAGAGAGCACGCACAAGCAGGGGAAGAGGCAAAGGGAAAGGGAGAAGCAGACTCCCTGCTGAACAGGGAGAATGATGTGGGGCTTGACCCCAGAAGCCTGCCAGGGATCATAACCTGAGTCAAAGGCAGACGCTTAACCATCTGAGCCACCCAGGCGCTCCTTTAGTATCTTATTAAATATCTTACTACCCATAGGTATTTGGTATCTACCACACTCAGGTCAGAAATGTTTCTACTTCTTCTCTACCACAATGCTGTAGTCAATATCCCTGTTGATGTCTTCTGGCTCATATGTGGAGAAGCGTTCTCTTGCATAGTGGAGAAGTAGGATAATTTTGTATATATGTTTCCAACTGTATTCTCTACAATTCTATACATTTTTTCCTGCATGATTGTACCAAAAAGCACCCACTAAACAGCAAAATATTACTTCAATTCTCATCATTTCAAAAACTTGTGTTTCAACTTGCCTTTCCCAAATTTTCAATGAGGTTGAGAATTTTAAAGCTTTCCCAATCTGTTCCCATACTTCACTAAACAAAGGTCTCTACCCCATGTTGCCAATCTTTCCACTTCCTTTTCTCCCACATAAACACACCAGTCAATCTCAGAGCTTTCTGTTTTTGCTGTTATACCTCAGATCTTGTTTTACAGTTCAGTGATGTCTTGAGAATCGATTTTTCTAGAAGGAGCTAGCAGCCCATGCAAGCTTACCATCTGTCAGTTATTGGAAGTAACATCCTCATGAGCAACCTCCACCCCTTTACATCCCAACACTGGTAAGACTGATATTTCCTATTCCTATTTTTGGCAGTCTCCACAAATAGCCAAGGACTCCTAGGTCACCCTTAATCCCTCAGACTTTAACTCACGTGGCTCTGTATGACCCCCTTTACTCCGTTTTCCTCCCTTGCCTAACTCTAGAAACCCTGTGCTCTCTGGTACTCACACTGTTACCAACATAATTCCCCATGCCCTCAACAATTTCTCTGTTTCTCTCTTGTTCTAACTGAAACCTGGCTCATATTATTCCCTAAAGACTCTGCTTCCTGGGGCGCCTGGGTGGCTCAGTCGTTAAGCGGCTGCCTTCGGCTAGGGTCGTGATCCCAGGGTCCTGGGATCGAGCCCCGCATCGGGCTCCCTGCTCAGCGGGAAGCCTGCTTTTCCCTCTCACACTCCCCTTGCTTGTGTTCCCTCTCTCGCTGTGTCTCTCTGTCAAATAAATAAATAAAATCTTAAAAAAAAAAAAAAAAAAGACTCTGCTTCCACTGTATCCTTCCCGGATGGTGGCTGTTTTCTTTTCATATCCATCATGCCAGTGGGCCTTGGGGCACAGGGGGACTAGCTCTTGCTACTCATTTTTGCTTACAAATGATATTCTAAAATATTTCTACTTTTTAAAATTGCCTAGCTTTGATTCTCAAGACATCAGATACCAGCATCTATTAATGCTCTGTGAGTCATCTCACATATTCCTTAAGGATTTTAGCTTCTGGTTCACTGTTAGTCTTTTCAATACTACTTCTATCATTTTAATATACATGATCTTTCCAATAGCCTTTACACTCAGTTATGTGACCTCCTATCTTCCAGTGTTTTTGTCATCCATCTTACCTTAGTGACTCACTCCCAGATTAATACCTATATCTGAACAATATCAGTAACTCTAATGCCTCCATCAACTCGATTTCAACTATATAACTCTTTGGACATCATCTCCATCTTTTTAGCTCACTTGCTCTAAAACTCCCTAATTCCAAAAATTCTTGAATCCCACCTAGATCTACATTCCATTGAATTTTTTAAAAGTTTTTTTTAAATTTAAATTCCAATTAGTTAACATACAGTGTTACATTAGTTTCAGGTGTACAGTATAGTGATACAATTCCATAATGGGCCAGTGTTCATTACAAGTGCATTCCTTAATCCCCATCACCTATTTAGTCATCACACACCTCCTTCCCCTCTGGTAACCATCAGTTTGTTTTCTATAGGTAAGAGTCTGTTTCTTGGTTTGTCTTTTTCCCCCCTTTTGCTCCTTTGTTGTTTAAATAAACATGAGTAAAATCATATGGTATTTGTTTTTTCTGTTTTATTTCGCTTAGCATTGTACTGTCTACCTCCATCCATGTTGTTGCAAAGGGCAAGATTTCATTCTTTTTTATGGCTGAATGATATTCCAATGTAACTCTATATAGATATACCAAATCTTCTTTATCCATTTATCAGTTGATGGACACTTGGGCTGCTTCCATCATTAGCTATTGTAAATAATGCTGCCGTAAACATAGGGGAGCACGGATCTCTTTGAATTAGTGTTTTTGTATTCTTTGGGGAAATACCCAGAGTGGGATTGCTGGATCATAAGGTAATTCTATTTTTAACTTTTTGAGCAATGTCCATACTGTTTTCCAGAGTGGCTGCACCAGTTTGCATCCCCACCAATGGTGCACAAGGGTTCCTCTTCCTCCACATCTTCGCCAACACCTGTTGTTTTGTGTGTTGTTGATTTTACCCATTCTGACAGGTGTGAGGTGATCTCTCATTATAGTTTTGATTTGCATTTCCCTGATGATAAGTGATGATAAGCATCTCCCCATGTCTTTTGGCCATCTGTATATCTTTGGAGAAATGTCCATGTCTTCTGCCCATTTTTAAATTGGTTTGTTTTTGGGTGTTGAGTTGTATAAATTCTTTATCATCCATTGAATTTTACAACTTCTTCACTGTCCTCCACCCTCTCACATTCTCACTTCCCTATTTAAATTGTGGTCCATTATTTTTGGTCCTTGTGGTCCTTAATTTTTATTGCTTACTGTACTTAGAGAAAAACACATAACCATAAAGACATAATAAGATTATACCCTAGCTGCATAACCAATTAGTTTTACACAGTATATATCTCATTAAATATGTAGAAGTTTGACCATAATTTCTAACAAAAAGGAGTTATATCTAATCTTACTCTTTATTCAAAAAAGTCAATCATATTTTGATACATGTGCACACATACATATTTATTAAGGAACTATCATACTCAGTCTTTTACCAAAAAACCCTTGAATTTTTAGCCATGTGCTAAATTGCATTATTACAAATTAAGTCAGTAAAACCCTGCCATAAGTGGAGTCCAGAAATTCAGTTACCTAAAATGCAGGTTTTAGCTATTGTGAGGTCAATAAAATCTACCATTTTTAGTTGCCATGTATTATCTCAAAGAGCACAACATAGGGCTAATAATACTCTGTTCTGACAAAGTCCCAAATGATCATGAATCTATTATTTTTTTACCTCTTTCCTCACAAAAAGAAAAACTTTTTAGCCTATTCCCCTTGAATAGGAGGCTGGGTAGAAGATAGTACCCAAATGCCAATTGTTATATCCAATGCTTATCCTTGGACATATTAAGGTGGACTTTTGTCATTAAAAAAATCATATTTATCTCATTTTATAACTTAGAGAATGAATAAACTATATCAGACAGCATAATTTTAATCTTGAAGGCTTTCTATCTTACAAAGTGTTTTAGAATCTATTTTTTAGTTTTTGTAAAATTCTTTAATACACATTAACACATTATTGGAATGAAAAATGGAGTTACTTCCTGTACTAGAAAATAAGTTTGATTTGGCTGATTGGCTTGAAAATGCGAATTTACTTGGCTCCAAGATACACAGGGGATGCTTTCTGTAAAGTGGATATGGCAAGTCTGCAACTTCAAGATTTTGATGACAATATTTTAAAAATATATGACGAAAGCATTTAAATCCAAAAATATTATATTGACAAAGACATAACAATATTTCAGTGTTCCCAAGCTTTCTAAACTAGGTTCCTTCTAAGAAAAAGAGTTATAAGGTATAACTAATAGTCATTTGAGAAATATTGATTAAAGCTTTTTGGTATATTTTACAGAAAGAAAACAGATGACTGGATAGCACATCTTTTTGCAAGTCAGTGGCTTCCAATTCTTTGCTCACAACAAAATCAAAGGACAGCTTACTAGAGTAACCCACTGATTATTAAAACTATTTTTGATCATAGAGCATTAAATGATTATTTTATATATATCCAAGAAAGAGTTGGGGGGGATAAAAGTGATGTTATGCTAACAAATCCCTTCTGTTCTTTCGTATTTATATGAACATGTTTTCTGGGTACTTTCAACTATAAAAACAAAAAAACAGGATTGGAATTAATGCCCAATAATCTCATTCTAGTTGGGGTGCTGGGTGGCTCAGTTAAGCTTCCGACTCTTCATTTTGGCTCAGGTCACGATCTCAGGGTCATGAGATCGAGCCCCCCTCAGGCTATGTGCTGAATGTGGAGCCTGCTTAAGATTCTCTCTCTCCCTCTCCCCCTCCACCCTCACTAGCACTCTCTCTCAAAAATATAAATACAGGGCGCCTGGGTGGCTCAGTTGGTTAGGCGACTGCCTTCGGCTCGGGTCATGATCCTGGAGTCCCGGGATCGGGTCCCGCATCGGGCTCCCTGCTTGGCAGGGAGTCTGCTTCTCCCTCTGACCCTCCTCCCTCTCATGCTCTCTGTCTCTCATTCTCTCTCTCTCTCAAATGAATAAATAAAATCTTTAAAAAAATATATATATAAATACATACATACAAATGGTAGTGATAGAAAGCACTCATGGGGAGCTTGGCTGGCTCAGTCAGTAGAGTATGCAATGCCTGATCTCAGGGTTTTAAGTTTGAGCCCCACATTGGATGTAGAGATTACTTAAAAATAATACCAATTAAAAAAGGAAGCACTCACATCTTATTCCCTACATTAATGGTCATGCTTCTAAGTTTCATTTTCAAGTACAATGTTTGCTGTAGTTCTTTGTAGGTATAGATTTCACACCAATGGCCTTTTCCTTCAGTATGAATCTATTTGTGTTTCACAAATTTTGAGTTTTTGCTGAAAGCTTTTTTCATTTTCATAGTGTTTTGTTGCAGAGTGAATTTTTAGATGAACTATGAGATGTGAATTTCTACTGAAGAGTTTCTGACACTCAAGGCATTCCAAGGGTTTATACTGACTATGAATTTGTTGCTGTCTAGTGAAGTGTAACTTCTGGATGAAAGTTTTCCCACATTTATTACATTGATAGGGCTTCTCACCTGTATGTGTTCTCACGTATGGAGGAAGGGCTGAAATTTCAGAAAAGGTCTTCCCACGTTCATTACACTTAATGTTTTTCTCACCAGAATGACCTTTCACACATACAGTAAGAGATGCTTTCTGAGAATGCTTTTTGAGGCCATTCCACATTCATTATATTCCAATGGTTTCTCACCTCTATGACTTCTCATATATATATAAGTTATTCATTGCTTCAGCCAACTTAAAGGTTCATCATCTACTCTATGTGACAGAGGAGCTCATATACTGGGAAATGACAGAGATGGAATTGTAGAAGAGATGGTCATGTAAGAATACAATTTTGGACATATAAAATTCAAGTTTTGTTGGTAGGTAAAGGGACTTATTTGACTGTTAAATATTCTAATCAGAGGCAAGCAGGGACTAGAATAGAGGAGAGTAATTTGATAATCATCCATTTATAATTGGTAGCTGAAGCTACTGTAGTGGGATGTGATAATTCATTAAGGCTATACAGAATGGATAAGAAACTAGGGGTGGAGAAGCTTTTTATCTTGATGAAGTCCCAAAAGTTCATTTTTGCTTTTGTTTCACTAGCCTTTGGAGATATATCTTGAAAGAAGTTGCTGTGGCCCATGTGAAAGAGGTTACTGCCTATGTTCTCCTCTAGGATTTTGATGGATTCCTGTCTCACATTGAGGTCTTTCATCCATTTTGAGTTTATCTTTGTGAATGGTGTTAGAAAATGGTCGAGTTTCATTCTTCTGCATGTAGCTGTCACGATTTATTGAAGAGACTGTCTTTTTTCCATTGCATATTTTTTCCTGCTTTGTCAAAGATTATTTGACCATAGAGTTGAGGGTCCATATCTGGGTTCTCTATTCTGTTCCATTGGTCTATATGTCTGTTTTTGTGCCAGTACCATGCTGTCTTGGTGATCACAGCTTTGTAATACAGCTTGAAATCGGGCAACGTGATGCCCCCAGCTTTGTTTTTCTTTTTCAACATTTCCTTGGCGATTCGGGGTCTTTTCTGATTCCATACAAATTTTAGGATTGTTTGTTCCAGCACTTTGAAAAATGTCATTGGAATTTTGATCGGGATGGCACTGAAGGTATAGATTGCTCTGGGTAGCATAGACATTTTAACAATGTTTATTCTTCCGATCCATGAGCATAGAATGTTTTTCCATCTTTTTGTGTCTTCTTCAATTTCTTTCATGAGTGTTCTGTAGTTCCTATAGATCCTTTACCTCTTTGGTTAGGTTTATTCTGAGGTATCTTATACTTTTTGGTGTCCATATATACAATGGAATATCACTCAGCCATCAGAAAGGATGAATACCCAACTTTGACATCAACATGGATGGGACTGGAGGAGATTATGCTAAGTGAAATAGTCAAGCAGAGGAAGTCAATTATCATATGGTTTCACTTATTTGTGGAACATAAGGAATAGCATGGAGGACATTAGGAGAAGGAAGGGAAAAATGAAGGGGGGGGGAATCGGAGGGAGAGAAGAACCATGAGAGACTATGGACTCTGAGAAACAAACTGAGGGTGTTACAGGGGAGGGGGGTGGGGGGATGGGTATTAAGTGATGGGTATTAAGGAGGGCACGTACTGCATGGAGCACTGGGTGTTATACAAAACAATGAATCGTGGATCACTACATCAAAAAACTAATGATGTACTGCATGGTGACTAACATAATAAAATTAAATTAAAAAAAAAAGAAACTGGGGGTGGGGTGGTCAACAAAATTCTAGAAGCAATCACCACTTAAGAAACAAAGGGAAATGATTCATTATTGGAACATCGTTTTTAAGTTGTCAGAGAATTTTAATTGCCGTCATGAGAAAATGATATGATGATGCTGAGGAAGATAGTTCAGATTTCTTTAAAAAAGTTATGAAGACCAGATTTTAACTTCCCCTCTCATAAAACTAACAAACCACCACCACCAACAACAACAAAAAACCCAAAAACCTAACTTCCAAAAGAATGTGGAATAAGAAAAATCTTCATTTGTAATGGAAATAAGGAGGCATCCACATATCCCATACTTTGAAGACTTTCTAACAAAAATAATACAAATGGGATGAGATAGATATCACCAAGACCTAAGTTAGTACTGCTTCTGACAAAGAAATGAGGCAAACATCAATTGAACACATAATGGCACCAATCACATGTAACAACTCATTAATTCTCAAAAACCACCATCTAAGCAAGGATTTTGTCTCATTTTTAGGTGATAAAACTAAGTAGTGACAGTTTAAGTAACTATAACTAGCTCATGGTCACACATAAAGTGATGGAGCCAGGATTGAAACCCTTTTACCTCCACCAAGTCTGCTTAACCTCTGTACTATTAGAATTAATTAACGGGGACACACAGAATTGTTTTTCTCCCAGGATATGGAAAATGACAGAAGAGAGGAATGAGGCAATAAAGAATTGTTTGATATATTTAAGTATTAACTGATGAAGAAATGTTCTAGAAGGCATAGGAAAAATGGGATCAAGAATAGAAAAGATAATCACTATCTTTGATAGGAGAAACTCATTTTTTGAGACCAAAGTAAAGAGGGTATAGGGAAAACTATGGATCACAATTTCAAAATTATGCCAAAGCAAGTTACTTTGTGCCCATGAAAACTGTTTATTTTCCTCTGAGAAATTAATTAGCTTATAAATGAAAGACAAGATAAAACTATGTAATGAATTTTGCTAATTTTATATCCTAATTTGTTTTTCCTTTGAAAGTCAGATTTAAATTTAAAGCTTAATTCTAAATTACTTTTTTCTTCTGTATATTAGATCCCATCCAAGTTTTACCAAGTGTGCCAATGTCATTTGTACTAAAGGATCCAGTTCAGAATCACACACTGTGTTCAAATGTCCTGTCCCTTTAATCTCCTTTAGTCTGAAACAGTTTTTGTCTTGCCCTGACTTTTATAATCTTGACACTTTTGATGACTATAAGTCAGTCTTTGGAGAATGTCTCTCTAATTTGGTTTTCTTTGATGTTTCCTCATGATCAGGTTATGCATTTTGAAAGGAATGCCAACAGAAATGATGCTGCATTCTTCCCAGGGCATATCAGGGGACACATGATGACTTGCCCCATTACTGGTGATATTCTTTTAATCAATTAATAAGGTATGTCTGCCAGCCTTCTCCACTATAAAATTACTCTTTTCCCCTTTGTAACTAGTAAGGATTTTATGGGAGGGGTAATCTGAGACGATATAAATGTCCCATCCTTCAGCAAAATTTCAATTTATTAATTTATATCAGCATAGACTTGTGATTTCCTATTTCATTCAAAGCTTATAATCTATTACTGTTATTATTTATATTAGTATTAGGTTTGTCCCAGATTTGTTAAGTGGAAACCCCTTCAATCCGATTTGTGTCCTTTTTTTTTTTTTTTTTTAAGATTTTATTCATTTGAGAGAGTGAGAGAGAGCATCAGCAGGGGGAGGGACAGAAAGAGAGGGAGAATCTCTAGCAGACCCCACACCCAGTGCAGAGCCCGATGCGGGGCTTGATCCCAGGACCCCGAGATCATGACCTGAGCTGAAATCAAGAATCAGACAGTTAACTGACTAAGCCATCCAGTCACCCTCTGTGGCCTTTCAATAACCAGTCCCTATCGTTCCCTTACTTTCACATACAAGATGTTCTAGGTTCATCTTGTATTCGCTCTGCCCCAAGACTGGAATCAGTCATCTTAAAAGAACCCTGGTTCCTATTAGTGAGGAAAATGGTATTTGGAGGCCATGATCTGGGTACTAGCATGCTTACTGCTACTGCAGTGTCACTGTTCCCAGGCCCACTTAGAAGTGAACAGATCTAATGAATATAAATACACATAGATTGAATACACACATTTATATCTACACTTATTTTTATATCTATGTATCTGTAATGAAAATAAATTTGCATGAATACAATTCTAATCTAAAACCACTGAGTTCATTCTAGTTCTATCCCTTTTCATAAGTGTAACTCCTTTCCCTGACAAAGAAATGTTCATTTTATTATCCTTAAATATATAGTTATGTGTATATAAAACATATTTGATTAATCTTCCTGGAAGTAATCAATACCCCATTGTCACTGCCATACTCTCCCTGGACAGATACTCCTCACAGTTCTGTAGGGCCATCATGGCTTTACTGATGTGTATGCCTACCTTGCTTAGTTCCACCTAATGGCTTTAGCATTAAATTGTTAGGAAGAGAAAGAAAAGTAAAGACTCTTTCCCACCTAGGTCAGAGAGATGTGTTGTGAAAAGTACTAAACCCGCTGTTGCTGGCTTTAAAGATGGAGGGAGAGGGCCATGAGCTAAGGCAGGTGGCAGCCTCTAGGCTGGTAACAGTTCTCAGCTTACAGCTAATAAGAAAATGAAGATCTCAGATCTATAGACATAAGTAAATTTTGCCAATAACCCAAATAAGCAGGAAACAGATTCTCCCCTAAAGCCTCCAGAAAATAACACAGCCCTGCAGATATTTGATTTTAGTGTGATGAGACCCATACTGGACTTCTGACCTACAAAACTGTAAGATAATAAATTTGTGTTTTTTTCAAATCATGAAATTTGTGGGAATTGGTCACTGCAGCAGGGGAAGACTAATACAACAGTCATTTAATTTTCAACAAAGGACCAAGACTTCTACTGTTGAAAATACAATTTGTAACAAAATGATATTGAAAAAAAAATTGATATCTATATAGGAAAAAAAAGAATCTCAACCCCTATCTAACACCATGAACAAAAATTATTTCAAAATAAGTCCTAGACCTAATATAAAAAACTGCAATTATAAAGCTTTCAGAAAAAAACATAGGTAAGTATTTAAATATTTTTCAAACTTGGCAGCAGACAAGTTTCATAAGTCACACAAAGCAGTAACTATAAAAAAAATTGATAAATTAAACATTATAAAAAAGCCTTTTGCTCATCAAAAGACACTATTAAAAAATGACCAGGAAATCCAATGGCTAGGAGAAATATTCACAAAACATCTGTCCGATAGAGGACTGATATCTAGGCTATATTAGAATTTATATAACTCAACAGTGAAAATATGATCAATTAAAAATGGACAGAAAATTTGAGCAGAGGAAATGTTCAAATGGCTAATAAGTGCATAAAAAATGGTCAACATCAACAGTCATTAGGGAAATGTCAGTTAAAACCACTATGAGACACTACAGAACACAATATGAGATACATATCCAGAATGATAGCACTAAATGTTGGTGAAAATGTAGGGAAACTGGAACTCTCATACGTTGTTGGGAGTGTAAAATGGTACAGCTATTTTGGATAAAGTTCTGGCAGAAACTTATAAAACTGAACTTACACCTATATACTGCATCCAAACAATTCTGCTCCTAGGTGTTTATCTAAAAGATATGAAAAAATACATTCATAAAAAGACATATCCAAGAATGTTTATAACTGCATTATAATAGCAAAATACGTGGAAATACCCCAGAAGCCCATCAAGAGGAGAATGGATAAAGAAACTGTGATTAGCCATACAATGGAATCCAATTCTGTAATAAGAACTATTTAGGGGCGCCTGGGTGGCTCAGTCGTTAAGCATCTGCCTTCGGCTCAGGTCATGATCCCAGGGTCCTGGGATCGAGCCCCACATCGGGCTCCGCCAGCGGGAAGCCTGCTTCTCCCTCTCCCACTCCCCCTGCTTGTGTTCCTGTTCTCGCTGTCTCTCTCTGTCATATAAATAAATAAAATCTTTAAAAAAAAAAAAAGAACTATTTAGATACACCATAAGCACACACACATATCATAACATGGATGAATTTTAACAACATTATCCTGGAAACTGACTGGGAAGGAGCCTGAGAGAGTTTTTTTTTTTTAAAGATTTTTATTTATTTATTGAGAGAGAGAGAATGATAGAGAGCATGAGCAGGGAAGAGGGTCAGAGGGAGCAGCAGACCCCCCTACTGAGCGGGGAGCCCGATGCGGGACTCGATCCCAGGACCCTGGGATCATGACCTGAGCCGAAGGCAGTCGCTTAACCAACTGAGCCACCCAGGCACCCCGAGGGAATTTTCTAGTGTGGTGATATTTTCTTTGATAGGATTTTGGTTTGTACAGTGTATGAATTTGACAACATTCTTCAAATGATAAATTTAAGGTAAGTGTGGTTCACTGTTCATAAATCTTACCTTAAAAACTAACAAAATGTTGGGGCGCCTGGGTGGCTCAGTCATTAAGCGTCTCCCTTCAGCTCAGGTCATGATCCCAGAGTCCTGGGATTGAGCCCCGCATTGGGCTCCCTGCTCGGCAGGAAGCCTGCTTCTCCCTCTCTCACTCCTCCTGCTTGTGCTCCCTCTCTCGCTGTCTCTCTCTCTGTCAAATAAATAAAATCTTAAAAAAAACAACAACAAAATGTTGAACTTTAATTAGTAATATGCATGCTAAAGTGTTTAGGAGTAAAATATACTGATGTCTGCAACTTACTTTGAAATACATAAAAAAATGGACCAATTCATGGATGAATACATGGCTGGATAGTTAACTATTTGATAAAGCAAATGTAGCAAAGTATTAATTGTAGTATCTAGGTGGTGAATACATGGGTATTCATTGTATAATTCTTTTAGTTTTCTATGTTTGGAAATTTTCATAAGAAAATGTTGGTGAAAATATAAAAAAACAACTATCAACCCATAATTCTGTATTCAGTGAAAATATCTTCTTAAAAATGAGGGGATTTTAGTTCTCTTCCTGTAAGCGGCCTGAGGTGATCTCTGAAAATGGTTACCTATTCACTCGACCCAGAAAACCCCACAAAATCATGCAAATCAAGAGTTCAAATCTTCATGTTGATATTAAAAACACTGGTGAAACTGCCCAAGCCATCAAGGGTGTGCATATCTGAAAAGCCACCAAGTCTCTAAAGGATGTCACTTTACAGAAGCAACATGTGCCATTCTGTCACTACAATGGTGGAGTTGGTAGGTATACCTAGGCCAAACAGTGGGGTTGGACACAGAGTGCTGAATTATTATTGTACATGCTTAAAAATGCCGAGAATAATGTTGGACTGAAGGATTTAAATGTAGCTTCTTTGGTCATCAAGCACATCTGGTGAACAAAGTCCCCAAGATGCAGTGCAGAACTTACAGAGCTCCGATTAATCCATACATGAGTTCTCCCTGCCACATTAAGATGATCCTTACTGAGAGGAGATTGTTCCTAAACCAGAAGATGAAGTTGCACAGAAGAAAAAGATATCTCAGAAGAAACTGAAGAAACAAAAACTTATGACCTGGGAATAAATTTAGTATAAAATAAATGGAAATAAAAGTACACATACATGCATATATGCACATGTGTGCATGCACACACACACATATAACTAAAATATACTACAATGATAGCATTTAAATTAGTAGAAGCAATGATTGGTGTAAAGTATTCTAACATCATTATACTGCTGGGCAGGAAAAATGGTAAGTTTAGACTTTGAAAACTTAAGTATGTCCTGCTAAGTTAAAGATTAATGCAAATAGAATATATACCTTCCAAAAGAGGAGGACATAAAAGAAAGGAGAGGATAACAATCTAAAGAAGGAATAAAGGGGGGGGAAATGAAAACATTAAAAAGTTACCTAGAGGGTGCCTGGGTGGCTCAGTCGGTTAAGCGACTGCCTTCGGCTCAGGTCATGATCCCAGGATCCTGGGATTGAGTCCCACGTTGGGCTCCCTGCTCAGCGGGGAGCCTGCTTCTCCCTCTGACCCTCTCCCCTCTAATGCTGTTTTTCTCTCTCTCTCAAATAAATAAAATCTTTTAAAAAAAGTTACATATAACATATATAGTGATGTGATAAAATGGTAGAAATAAATACAAATATGTCAGTAAATGTCTGACTGAATAAAATATAATTATATGCTATTGTCAAGATATACATTAAAATAATTATACAGAAAGGCTGAAAATAAGGGAACAGAAAAAACATCAGTCAAAATACTAATCAAAAGAAAGCTGAAGTAGCTATATTAATATTGAATAAAATAGACTTTAAATAAAAGCATTATTATAAAAAGATCAGCACATAATGATGTTTAAATCTCCAAGAATTTATATAAATTCTAAATGTATGTGTTACTAAAAATACATACATTTAAGCCAAAATTAGTGAAATGACAAGGAAAAATAACATCACAGCCACAGTGGGAGATTGTGCATATTTCTTTTAGTAACTGATATTTAAGAGACAAAAATCAGTATGATTATAGAGGATTTGGACAAAAAATTTACAAACTTTATCTAATGGATACACAGAAGACAAATCATTTTTTAGGACATACTGAATATTCAGAAAACTTAGACATATATTAGGCCATAAAGCAAATCTGAAAAAATTTCAATGGACCAATTTTATATAGACCAACTCCACTGCCCACAAAATTATGTTAGATATGAGTCATCAAAGGATAATTAGAAAAAAATCTATATGCTTAAGAAAGAGTCTTCCAAATTATTTATGGGTGAAAAAATCAGCACAAATTTAAAAAGAAGTATTTAAAACTGAATGATGAGACTACTACATATACCAAAATCTGTAGGATGCAGCCAAAGTAGTACATAAAGGAAAAGTTATAACCTTAAGAATTTATGTTATAAGTATAAAAACTAAGTACCCAACTTAAAATGTGAGAAAAAATGGCAGAATAAACTGAAAGAAAGCAAAGAAATAATAAAGAATAAAAAATAAAGGGAATAGTAAAAGAGTTATATAGTGAAGAGGATTAAAAAGGTCCCAAATAGGTCTTTGTGTTATACTAAAATTATAACACTATGTTAATTAAGAATATGTATATATAAGTATATACTGCAGGGAATAATAAATTGACCAACAGAATTGAATAAAGAGCCCCCTAACAGTCCCATATATATATATATATATATATGATAACCTAATTTATGACTGTTGGTAAGATGGGAAAGGATAGCCTTTTTATAATGTGAGACAATTGGTATACACACACACAAATTGCACCCCACCTTTGTCCTACAGAAAGAGATCGATTCCAAGAGATTTTATAACAAAAAAATGTGTAAGGCAAAACTATAAAGCTTTAAGAATATAGAAAACGAAAAATTATGACCTTAGTATAGAGGAGAATTAAAAAAAAAAATTTAGAGAGCACACACAGATTCGCCTGCGCCTGTGTGGGGGAGGGGCAGAGGGACAGAATGCTCAAGCCAGCTCCCCTGGAGCCTGATGCAGGTCTCCTTCCCACAACCCATGAGATCATGGCCCGAGCTGAAACCAAGACCTTCATTTTCTCTCCATGAGCCAAGGTCAAATCTTCTTATATATAAAGTTATTTATTTTATTAGTCGATGGCCTCTCAACCTTACCCAATAATGTCCCCATAATAGAAGAGAATGGATGCCCACTTTGCGGGGATGTGCCAGAGGAAATAAGCAGTTAAGCTAGGACTGGCTTTGAAATCATGTTTCTTGACAACGAAAAAAACTGCTGATTTTGTGTTCTTCCCCATAACACGTATATTTGATCCAACAGAAAAATCATGTCTAAATTATTTGCCAGATAAATTGATAACCTTTTTTTCCCGATCAAATTAGTGTCCAAGAAAGAAATAACTTGACCATCCATCGGGAAGACCTCCCGCTCTTCTGGCAGTCAAACTCCTACAGACACTCTGAAATAAAGGCATGAGAAAAGCACATTTGCGTAACAGATCATCACCACTCACGCAACCACTCTCAATTATGAACACAAAACAAACCAAAACAGCAGAGGTCCCTTCCTCCATCAGACAATCCCACAGTTATGTCACTACCAGGCCGCTTCGAGTACGAACCACCTCACACCAACGGCATGGAGAATCACACCAGGCAGAAATACAACCACACATCCAGCCGCCGAGGGACTCCCAGTCCGCCCTACAACGTCTCCCGTTGTCTCACACACTCCAAAGGGCCTGGCAAGGCACACAGGCGGTCTCTTTGAGTCTGAGGCTCTGTCTGATCCCTGGCTCAGCTCCAGCTCCTCCCCCGCACCTGCCCGCCTGATGGTCCGTCCCACCTTCTCCGGATCTGGTAAGACCCTGGGACAACTCAAAACTGGCAGTCTCAGGCCACAACCCAGGAGCGCGCGCCCGACGCCTGCGCACTGAGCGCAGGCGGGCACTCCCAGAAACACCCGCGGCGCGGCCGTTGCGCGAGCGGGTTTTAGCCGCGGAGTCCAGGAACCTCGCGGAGGGTTAGTAAAGCGCACATCCTAGCGTCCTGGCCGGCCAGCCTACAGCCTTCCCGGCGTTGGACTACATTTCCCAGAGTCACCGCTTCCCCAATGCGGCTTCATTTCCGTTTGTTCGCGCGATTTGGGGACCTCGCGTGGGGAGGACAGCGTCTGTGGAGAAGCTTGGCCCGGCTCCGGCTGGGCGGGCGAACCCGAAATCGGGGCTTGGACCCCGGGCGCCAGATCCTGGATCCTGAACCGCACCTTTTGTCTAGGTGAGGATGTCCGGAATGCCGGGGCGGAAGCGTCGCTGGAATTGCGTGTGTGACGGTCTCCTGCCGTTTTGTGTTGTGAGACAGCCTGCCTGTTATTGGTGTGGGCGAATGGACGTGTGCGACTGTGGTTTTGTGTGTAAGCGTTTGTGTGAGGGTGAGTTGTGACTCTGAGAGTGTAGTAATACTGCTGTGACCATGTGTTTGTGACCGCGTGCTTAACTGACTGGGAATGTGCCTATGTGACAGTGTGATTGTGTGTGTACCTCGTATGTGACTGGGGGTTTGCTTGTGACTGAGCTGTGTGACAGGGTGTTTGGATGTACTTGGGTCACTTTGAGGTTGTGTATGCGACTGTGTATTGTATTACTGAAGTTTGTCTGTGACTTTGAGATGTTATGAGAGTGTTGCTGTGGCACGGTGTTTGTGACCACTTGTTTTTTTGACCTGGTACTTGGTTGTATTTTTCTGATTGGATGGCTGTGTGTATGCCATATGTGTGGCTGTTGGGACTGTGAGTGTGCCGCTTCCATGACTGTGTGAAGAGAGTAAAAGTGCTGCTGTGAAAGGGTGTTTTTGGCCATGTGTATCCCTGACAGGGTGCTTGGATGTGCTTGAGTGATTGTGTGTATGCTCTGTTTATGATTGAATTTTGTTTAAGATAAAAGGTGGTCTGAGGTGTAATACTAATTTGGCGATGGTGACTCTGGCTGTGTGACCATGGAAACGTGTGTGACTTTGTCTAGTCATTTGTATATTTTATAGTCTGTGATCTTATGGGAGTTTAGTGAGGTACAGAGATAAAATTGGGTTTTTGTATTTTGGGGGTTCATTCTGGGACTGAGTCTGCCTATGTGTCATGAGTCCCATGTGGCTTTGTCCTCACAGAACTTGACTTCTTTCTCTTCTGACCTCAGTGTTCCCCCTTCACACATGGCCTGTATTGCTTCATTTCTGTATCCATTCTTAGTTCACACTGGGATTGTAGATGTATGTTTCCTTTTGGCTTCCAGGTGTCCTCTCACCTTACAGCCTTAAGAATGTTGAATGCAGAAAGGTGACAGGAAGGAAAGAAGTCAGAAGTTTGAGCCCCTGAATGAAGACTGAGTACCTGTAGTATTTCACTGCAGGGCTCTATCTCCAGTGGACAGTTTTGAATCCAGCAGTAAATTCTTGCCCAAGACAGCTGTGGTCTTGGACCTTCTTCTGAAACAAAGTGCAGAACTGTTCTACTCTCCTTCTGACTTTCCTCTTGGGTAAATGAGGGGTAGATTGGGGGGCTGGGTGGGTAAGAGCATGTGTTCTAATTTAGAGTATATCCTAAGAAAAGTCTACTATCTCATGATTCCATTTTCTTTTCCTGAGAGTAGAGCCCAGAGGAGGAAAAAATGGCTGTTATACATTCAAAAGCAAAGTCCAAGGTGAGTAGATGTTTCCTCTGTTTCCCTAAATGCCTTTAGTTTTT
Source organism: Neomonachus schauinslandi (assembly GCF_002201575.2). Lineage (NCBI taxonomy): Eukaryota > Metazoa > Chordata > Mammalia > Carnivora > Phocidae > Neomonachus > Neomonachus schauinslandi. Next base: position 14,906,826 of record NC_058418.1, on the reverse strand, counting down.
CAGGATGTAGGAATCTTTGTTTTCTCTTTGAAATTTCCTACTTAAGCTTTCTCAAATGATGGAGGTGGCAAGGCAATTTTCTGTAGATTGGGAGCAGGGAATATGTGCAGTTAATTGTGGTAGATACTTCCCAACAGTAGTTAAATTGAGGAAGAATGGATTTGAGACTCATAAAATTAAAAAGGAGATGATATTGTGTTATTTCTGACACAGCAGCATTCTTTTTTAACTTATTCTGTTTGGTAATTTTTTTTTTAAGACAGAGAGGGACTGTGGGGTGGGGAGGGAGGGGGAGAGGGAGAGAGAGAGAATCTTAAGCAGGCTCCATGCCCAGCTCAGAGCTTGAGGTGGGGCTCAAACTCATGATCCTGAGATCATGACCTGAGCTGAGATCAAGAGCCTGACATTTAACCAACTAAGCCGCTCCAGGTGCCCCTGTTTGGTAATTTTCAAACGTGCACAAAAGTATAATGAACCATCATAAGCCCAACTCAAAAGTTATCACTTGCCAATCTTATTTATTCTGCCTTCAGTTTGAATTCCTTCCTAATTTTCCTTTTGATTTCCTCTTTTCACTTATGGTTTATTTAGAAATATGTTACTTAGTTTTCAGGTATTATGAGGATCTTCCAGAGATCTTTTTGTTACTCATTTCTAATTTCATTCCATTGTGTTCAGAGAATATACTTTTTATGACTTGAATCCTTTAGAATTTATTAAGAGTAGTTTTGTGACCCAAAATGTGTGGTCTTAGTAAATGTTTGGTGTGCACTTGAAAAGACTGTATTCTGCTATTGTTGGGTAGAGAGTTCCATAAATGTCAGCTAGGTAATGTAGGTGTGTAGTCTTGTTGAAATCCTCTGTACCTTTACTGATTTTCTGTCTGTTGCATTTATTTCTTTCTCAGAATTTCTGTAAGTTTCTCCTTCATGTATTTTGAAGCTCTGTTATTAGATACATAAAAGTTTCAGGTAATACATCCTGTTGGTGAATTGATCCCTTTATCATTATGAAATGGTCTTCTTTATCCCTGGTAGTACTGACGCTCTGAGCATCTACTTTCTCTTATATTAAATGTTGCCATTCCAGCTTTCTTTTCATTAGTGTTATCATGAAATATCTTTTTCTATCCTTTTATTTTTAACCTATTTATGTTCTGTTGTTGGAGTGCATTTCTTGTTGGCTGCCTTTAGTTGGATCTTGTGTTTTTATCCCGTTTGACAACTTCTGTCTTATAATTAAGTATACAGTTTATATTTAGTGTGATCATTGATGTGGTTTGGGTCAAATCCATTGTCTTGTCCCATCTGTTCCCTATTCCCTTTTCCTTCTTTTCTGCCTTCTTTTGAATTGGGAGAGAGAGTTTCAAACTAACAATACCAATATTTTTACTATCTGAATACAGAAAAACAAGACTTCAATAGGATATGACCTATCCTACAGTTAGGCTCATTTGTTTCATCTTGCTTTCTACTTTTAGTTATTGTTTTTCCCCCACTTTGATTTAATTTTATTTTAAAATTATATAAAATATTTACTTATCTCCAAAATCAAAATTATAGAACAAGGTGAATTCAGAGAAGGCCAGTGTTCATTCCTGTCCCCTTCAGCCTGTTTCCTTTTTCTCTGTGTAGATAATAACTACCTGTACTTTTCTTTGGTGTATTCTTCTGTTTTTCTTTTAAATGAATATGTTTATGTGTATGTGTTTGTATGTATATGTATGTACACTTACATGTATACATGTATTTTTTACATCTCCATTCCTAACTAAAAAAGGAGTATTCTGTGTACACTACACTACACCTTTTTCTTCCCTCACATGTTTAATGTATCCTGGAGATCATTCTTAGCAGCCTACAGACATTATTCTTACTCTGTTTTATAATTATCTATTCTGTTGTGTGGGTGTAAGAGTTTATTCACCTAGTCTTCCATGAGCGGGCATTTGAGTTTTTTCCCCCAGTATTTTGCCATTATATAATATAGCAATCAATAACAGTGTATATGGTTTCTATTTGTAGATGTTTATCTTTGGGGCAAATTTCTAGAAGTGGCCTACTTTTAGTTTATTTTAATGTTTCTGATATAAATTCTACCTGAATCACAACTCTTGAATAATAAATGGATGCATTTCCTTATTTTTCCCCTTCCCCATCTTTTTCTCCAATACCCAAGTTAAAAAAAAAAAAAAAAAAAGGTCTTAGAGTTTATCTTTTTATTGTTATTCTTTTTTCTCAGAATTTATGAGACTTTTTTAACCGTTGCATGTCCTTTTTTTAAATTTCACAAAGCTATTATTTCCTTGTTTTCTGATATCAAAGTAGTGCATGTTTGTTGGTATGACTTAGAAAATACAAAAAAAAAATGATGAAGAAAATAACAGTTACTCAAAAAACCTCCTTAGACTGAATCATGGTTCATATTTGGAATCTATCTTTCAAGTCTTTTTTTTTTTTAACTTCTTATAGAAAAATTCAAACATGTATGAAACTAAAAAGTATAATGCTTCCCCATATACCCTACCCATCCCTAAGCTTCAACAAATATCAATTTATAACTAAACATGTTTCATCTATAGATCCACTACTCCCTCTCACCACCAAAAAAATGGATTATTTTGAAGTAAATTCCAGATATGTATTTCATCCACAAATATTTTATGTGTATCTAAAGATAAGAACTTTTTACTTAAAAAACTTAACCATGGGGCCCCTGGGTGGTTTAGTCCGGCTAAATGTCTGACTCTTGGTTTCAGTTTAGGTCATGATCTTGCGGTCGTGGGATTGAGCCCGGTGTCTGGCTCCGAGCTCAGTGTGGAGTCTGCTTCAGATTCTCTCTCTCTCTCCCCACTGCTCGCGTGCACTCCCTCTCTCTCAAATAAATAAATCAAATCTTAAAAAAAAAAACCACAATATCATCATTATAAAAAAACCCACCTTTAATACTTTCTTAATGTTATGAAATAGCAAGTCAGTGTTCACATTTCTCCCATTGTCCATAAATATTTGTTAGAATTAAGATCCAAACAGTGTCGATTTAGTGTAATAGTGTGATATATTTCTTAATCTTTCTTTCTCTTTTCTTGCAGTTTATTTGTTCCAGAAACAGTTTTCTTCAGAGTTACCTGTATTCTGGATTTTGTTGATTGTATATGTGTGGTGTCATTTTACATGTTCCTGTATTTCTTCTAAACTGGTATTTAATTCTAGAGGCTTGATCAGGTTCAGGTTTTTTTTGTGGTTTTGCTTGTTTGCACAATCTTTCATACATAATGGTGTGTGCTGCATAACATTTGGTTGTTTTCCTTTATGTGATATTAGCAGCCATTGTATCTTTACTTGGAATTTATTATTTTATCAGAGTTACAAAATGATATTCTGGTTCTCTTATTTCTTATGTAATTATTAGTTGGAATACTTCTGTAAAGGGAACCATCCTTTCATCAGTGTCTTGGTTACTCTGAAGTATAGCACCTGTAAAAAAGGTAGAATAAAAGCTTGCTTTTACTCATTTTTCAGCATCTTCCAAAGTTTATCCTAAGTTATCCTTTTAAATTATTATCATGAACTTGAAGATTTAAATATATTTGATAAGTTTCAGTCCATAGCAGTTACTGTTCTTATTAATACTCAGATTGTTCATCTTTGTTGAACAGATTGTTCATCTTTGTTTCATCCTTTTGTCTGGTACTCTGTTGGCAGTGAAGTGATTCCCTACATCTGTGCTGATCCATCTGACCCTCTCTAGGTACTGTTCCATGAGGGAACATAGAACTGTGGGGGAGCCATTGCTTTCTTTGGGTTAGCCTCTTTTTGTACTAAGTGATTAGTAAGTGATTAAAAGCTTGACTGTTACTTTCATTTTGGCTTGTCTTAGTTTTTCTGACAACTGATAGTTCAGCTCTTTTCAGCTCATCTTTTGACAGTTTGGTGTGGTATTCTTGACAGTTGGGTGTGGTATCAGTTTTGTCAAGGTACTTGATAGTGATGTATATAAATCCTCTCTATCATTACTGCCATTTTATCTACTTGTTTTGTTAGTTGCTGAGAGAAAGATGTTAAAATTTCCAAATCTGACTGTGGATTTGTCCATTTCTTCCTTTAGTTCTTTTAGTTTTTGCTTCATATATTTTGGTGCTTTGTTGTTAAATCTCTACACATTTAGGATTTCTGTGTCTTCTTGATGAATATATCCTCTTTGTTTCTTGTACTAGTCTTTGTCTTGATCTCTGTTTTGTATTAATACAAGTACATAGGCTTTCTTTTGCTTAGTATTTGTATGGGTATATCTTCCTCCACCATTTTACATTCTTCTTTGTTTTTTAAGTTTTTATTTAAATTCCAGTTAGTTAACATACAGTGTAATATTAGTTTCAGGTGTACAATATAGTGATTCAACACTTCCATACAACACCTGATGCTCATTTTGACAAGTGCCCTCCTTAATTCTCCATCACCTATTTTATCAGTCTCCCCACCCACCTCACTTCTGGTAACCATCAGTTTGTTCTTTACACTTAAGAGTCTCTTTCTTGGTTTGCCTTCCTCTTTTTGTTCCCCTTTGTTTGTTTGTTTTGTATCTTAAATTCCACACATGAGTGAAATCATATGGTATTTTTCTTTCTCTGACTGACTTATTTCACTTAGGATAATATTCTCTAGCTCCATCCGTGTTGTTGCAGATGGCAAGATATCACCTTTTTGTGGCTGAGTAATATTCCATTGTGTCTATATACCACATCTTTATCCATTCATCAGTCGATGGATACTTGGGCTATTTCCATAATTTGGCTATTATAAAACATCACGGTGCATGTATCCCTTTGAATTAGTATTTTTGTGTTCTTTGGGTAAATACCTAGTAGTGCAATTGCAAAAGTCATAGGTAGTTCTATTTTTAACTTTCTGAGGAACCTCCAGACTGTTTTCCAGAGTGGCTACACTAGTTTGCATTCCCACCAACAGTGCACAGGTGTTCCCCTTTAACCACATCCTAGCCACCACCTGTTGTTTCTAGCATTGTTGATGTTAGCCATTCTGACAGGTATGAGGTGATATGTCATTGTAGTTTTGATTTGTGTTTCCCTGATGATCAGTGATATTGAGCATCTTTTCATGTGTCTGTTGTCTTATATTAATACAGGTACCGAGGTTTTCTTATGCTTAGTATTTGTATGGTATATCTTCCTCCACAACTTTACCTATCTGTGTCTTTATATTTAAAGTACATTTCTTGTAAAGAACGTATAGTTGAAACTTACTTTTTTTTTGTTGTCTTGACATTGTCTTTTAATTGGAATGGTTGGACTATTTACCTTTAAAGGAATTAGCATTTAGTTTAATCCCTGCTGTGGACAGGAGCTCCCTAAATATCTGTTAAGGAGTGCTTGACACATTTTACAGTTAGTTCATTTAAATTTCCTTGTGTCTTTTGCTCTGTGATGAATTTAAAGGAAACTATGATTTTTTTATCTTATCTGAAGTATTTTTGGTTGTTAAAATGGGCACAGTTATATATTGAACTTTCCACATCTGGAAGAAGTAGAATTTTTAATTAGATGTTTATTGAATAGCTATATCATTGATTCTTTGTAGGGGCAATGGTTCTCCCTAGAGGATGTTTTAGAAATACATCTGTGTGCTTTTGAATGTTAAAATAACTGAGTTGAGGGTTAGGTCGTCTAGCTATTGAAGGACTGACATGATGGATCTTGATTATAGGGTAGATGATTTTTCTATAAAGGGATAGACAGTAAATACTAAGATTTCTGGGCCAGATGGTCTCCATTGGTTATTTGACTCTGCCACTGTCGCGTGAAAGTAGGCAAAGATAACTTATAAACAATTGAATGTAGATGCGTTCCAATAAAGCTTTATTTACAAAAACAGTTGGTGGGCAGTAGCTTGCTAACTTCTAATCTAGATGCTCTGCAGTACACAGCAAATAATTGTTCTATGACCTGCAAAATGAAGACCATACCTGGGGAAAAAATTTGTTTATAATAATCTGGGTCTAGAACTTCTCACATAAAGCATTATTTTTGCATGATTTTTACAAACTGCTTAATTTATCTATGTTACTATTACTGCATGGTTTTACTCTTAGTCTTCCAGGAATGCTTGAGAATGATTGAGAAAAGACTGTACTTTTATTCAGAAATTTACTGTGACTTTTAAAGTCACAGCCCTGATGGTAACACTGCTTGTGATATTTTCCTTACCAGTATGCTTGTAGAAGCCTACCTTTGTAGATAATGAATTTCATTGAGTCTATACATACCCAAACACATCACACACACACACATACATACATATACACATATATAGACTTTATTTCAAAATGTCAAATATAAGTAAAAGTTGTCAACAATACTTAGGTGAAGACTTCTGGGAAGGATGCCGGAGTAGGAAGGCCCTAAGCTCACCTCGTCTCATGGATACAAACTAGGTAACACCCACATCAGTGTAAATAACCTAGAAAATGACCTAAAAACTAGCAGAACAGACTCTCCACAGCTAAATGTAAGGAATAGGCCACATTGAAGAGGGTAGGAGGGTAGGGATTCAGTTGGGAGCTAAATGGACCCACAGGACTGTCTACAGAACAGAGGGACTCTACAGGCATGTAGAGGGGAAAACAAACAGATCCCCACACCAAGCACCCCAGGCATGGGAGCCCTTACCGGGAGATGCGTCCCCTTAGGATTTGGCTACCACCCCTTCCCCTCTGCCCCTCCCTCCACTCACTCTTGTGCAGATGCGTAATCTCTCTCTAAAATAAATAAAATCTTTTTTTTTAAAGATTTTATTTATCTATTTGGCAGAGAGAGAGACAGCGAGAGAGGGAACACAAGCAGGGGGAGTGGGAGAGGGAGAAGCAGGCTCCCCACTGAGCAGGGAGCCCAATGCGGGGCTCGATCCCAGGACCCTGGGATCATGACCTGAGCCGAAGGCAGACGCTTAACCGACTGAGCCACCCAGGTGCCCCAGTCTTTTTTTTTTTTTTTTTTAAGTGAAGGGATAGAAAAGCAGTTGTTATACAAATGGAAGTGAAAAGAACACCGGGGTAGTAATACTTAATAGGACAAAATAGACATTAAAACAACAAAGACTGTGACAAGAGACAAAGGACACTAATGATAAAAGGAACAATCCAACAAGAATATATACCAGTTGTAAATACTTATGCACCAAACTTGGGGACACCCGAATACATAAAGCAGCTAATAACAAACATAAAGGAAAAGGAAGTAATTGATAGTAATACAGTAATAGGAGACTTTACCATCCCACTTAAATCAATAGATCATCCAAAAGAAAACCAACAAGGAAACAGTGGCTTTGAAAGACACATTGGACCAGATGGATCAAATAATACATTCAGAACATTCCATCCTAAAACAGCAGAATATACTTCTTTTCAAGTGCACAAGGAGTATTCTCCAGAATAGATGACATACTAGGCCCCAAAACAAGTCTCAACAAATTAAAAAGATTGAAGTCATACCATGCAATTTTTCTAACCACAATGCTATTAAACTAGATATCAACCATAGGAAAAAAATCTGGAAATACCACAAATATGTGGAGATTAGATAACATGCTACTAAAAAATGGATGGGTCAAGCAAGAAATCAAAGAGGAAATAAAAAAACACATGGGGACAAATGAAAATGAAAATACAATGATCCAAAATCTTTGTGATGCAGCAAAAGCTGTTCTAAGAGGGAAGTTTATAGCAATACAGGCCTAACTCAAGAAGCAAGAAAAATCTTAAATAAAAAATCTAAGTTACACCTAACACAGCTAGAAAAAGAACAAACAAAGCCAGTAGAAGGAAGGAAATAATAAAGATTAGAACACAAATAAATGAAATAGAAACTAAAAAAATCAATAGAACAGATCAGTGAAACTAGAAGCTGGTTCTTTGAAAAGATCAACAAAACTAATAAACATTTAGACTCATCAGAAAGAAAAAAATGAGAAGACTCAACAAAATCGGAAATGAAAGAGGAGAAATAACTGACACCATAGAAATACAAAGAAGTGTAAGAGGGGCGCCTGGGTGGCTCAGTTGGTTAGGCGACTTCCTTCGGCTCAGGTCATGATCCTGGAGTACCAGGATCAAGTCCCGCATTGGGCTCCCTGTTCAGCAGGGAGTCTGCTTCTTCCTCTGACCCTCTCTGCTTTCATGTGCTCTCTCTCTCTCTCTCATTCTCTCTCTCAAATAAATAAATCTTTAAAAAAAAAAGTGTAAGAGAACATTATGAAAAATTATATGCCAACAAATTGGACAACCTAGAAGAAATTGAGAAATTCCTAGAAACATAAAACCTCCCAAAACTGAATCAGGAAGAAACAAAATTTGAATAGACCCAATTACTAACAATGAAATTGAATCAGTAATCAAAAAACTCCCAACAAACAAAAGTCCAGGACCAGATGGCTTCACAGGTAAATTCTACCAAACATTTAAAGAAGAGTTAATACCTGTTCTTAAACTACCCCAAAACACAGAAGAGGAAGGAAAACTTCCAAATTCATTCTATGAGGCCAGCATTACCCTGATACCAAAACCAGATAAAGACACCATTAAAAAAAAAGAGAGAACTACAGGCTAATATTTCTATTGAACATAGATGTAAAATTCAACAAAATACTAGCAAACTGGCTCCAACAATACATTAGAAAAATCATTCACCATGATCAAGTGGGATTTATTCCTGGGATTCAAGGGTTGTTCAATATTCACAAATTAATCAGTGTTATACATCACATCAATAAGACCAAGGATGAACACCATATAATCATTTCAATAGATGCAGAAAAAGCATCTGACAAAATACAACACCCGTTCATGTTAAAAACCCTCAACAAAGTAGGGTTAGAGGGAATAATACTTAACGTAATAAAGGCCAAACGTGAAAAACCCACACCTAACATCATACTCAATGGCAAAAACTGGGAGCTTTTCCCGTGAGATCAGGAATAAGATAAGGATGTTCGCTCTCATCACTTTCATTCAACATAGTACTGGAAGTCCTAGCCACAGCAGTCAGACAACAAAAAGAAATAAAAGACATCCAAATTGGCAAGGAAGAAGTAAAACTTTCACTATTTACAGATGACATGGTATATATAGAAAACCTGGAAGACTCCACCAAAAAATTACTAGAACTGATAAATGAGTTTAGTAAAGTCACAGGATACAAAATCAATATACAGAAATCTGTTGCATTTCTGTACACTAATAATGAAGCAGCAGAAAGGGAAGAAAACAGTCCCATTTACAATTGCACCAAAATGAATAAAATATCTAGGAAAAACCTTCACCAAGGAGGTGACAGATCTGTACCCTGAAAACTTAAAATTGATGAAAGAAATTGAAGACAACACAGATGGAAGGATGTTCCATGCTCATGAATTGGAAGCACAAATATTGTTAAGGTGTCCATACTGTCCAGAGCAATCTACAGATTTTTTTAAAAGATTTATTTATTTATTTGAGAGAGTACACAAGCTGGAGGGGGGCAGAGGGAGAGGGAAAGGGAGAATCCTCAAACAGACTCCCCACTGAGCATGGATTCTGATTTGGGGCTCCACCCAGGACTTTAGATCATGACCTGAGCCGAAATCAAGAGTCATACGCTCAACCGACTGAGCCACCCACCCGACTGGGCCACCCAGCCACCCAACATCCCCAATCTACAGATTTAATGTAATCCCTATCAAAATACCAACAGCATTTTTCACAGAACTAGATTATAAATTATAAACTAGATTATAAATCCTCAGATTTATAAGGAACCACAAAAGACCTCCATTAGCCAAAGCAATCTTGAGAAAGAAGAACAAAGATGGAGGTATCACAATTCTGGATTTCAATATATACTACAAAGCTGTAGTAATCTACATAGTGTGATACCGGCAGAAAAACAGACATATCAGTGGAACTGAATAGAGGGCCCAGATATAAACCCACGATTATATGGTCAATTAGTCTTTGACAAAGGAGGCAAGAATATGCAATGGAAAAAGTCTCTTCAACAAATGGTGCTTGGAAAATTGGACAGCTGCATACAAAAGAATGAAACTGGACCACTGTCTTACATCATACACAAAAATTTAAAAATCAGTTAAAAACCTAAATGTGAGACCTGAAACCATAAAAATCATAGAAGAGAGCACAGACAATAATTACTCTGACATCAGCCATAGCAACACACTTTTAAATGTTTCCTGAGACAGGGGAAACAAAAGCCAAAATAAAATATTGAGATTACTTCAAAATAAAAAGCTTCTGTATAGCCAAGGAAACACTTACCAAAACTAAAAGACAGTCTACTGAATGTGAGAAGATATTTGCAAATGACATATCTGATAAAGGGTTAGTATCCAAAATGTATGAAGAACTTAAACTTAATCCAGCAGAAAAACTGAATAGTCTGATTAAAAAATGGTCATAAGACATGAACAGACATTTCTCCAAAGAAGACTTACAGATGGTGAACAGACACATGAAGAGATGCTCATCATCAGGGAAATGCAAATCAAAACCACACTGAGATATCACCTCACACCTGTCAGAATGGCTAAAATCAAAAACAGCGAGGATGTGGAGAAAAAGGAACCCTCGTGCACTGTTGGTGGGAATGCAAACTGGTGCAGCCACTCTGGAAAACAGTATGGAGGTTCCTTAAAAAGTTACAAATAGAACTACCCTACGATCCAGACTCTTAATCTTAGGAAACAAACTGAGGGTTGCTGGAGGGGAGGGGGGTGGGGGATGGGGTGGCTGAGTAAAGGACATTGGGGAGGGTATGTGTTGTGGTGACCGCTGGGTGTTGTGTAAGACTGATGAATCACAGACCTATACCCCTGAAACAAATATACATTATATGTTAATTAAAAAAAAAAAAAAAAAAAGAACTACCCTACGATCCAGCAATCGCAAAACTGGGTATTTACCCAAAGAATACCAAAACACTAATTTAAAGGGATACATGTACTCCTATATTTATAGCAGCATTATTTACAATAGCCAAGATACTACCATATTATCCAGTAATTCCACTACTGGTATTTACCTAAAGAATATGAAAACACTAATTTGACAAGATATATGCACCCCTAGGTTTAGTGCAGCATTATTAATAATGGCCAAATTATGGAAGCAGCCCAAGTGTCCATTGATAGATGAGTGGATAAAGAAGAGGTGGTATATGTACATATATATAAAATGGAATATTACTCAGCCATTAAGAAAGAATGAAATACTGCCATTTACAACAACATGGATGGATTTAGAGAGTATAATGCTAAATGAAATTAGTCAGAGAAAGGCAAATACCGTATGATTTCACTCATGTGGAATTTAAGAAGCAAAACAAAGAAGAAAAGAGAGAAACCAGGAAACAGGCTCTTAACTATAGAGAACAAACTGTTGGTTATTAGAGGTGAGGTGGGTGGGATTATGTGTGAAGTAGGTGAAGGGGATTAAGAGTACACTTACCATGATGAGAGTAATGTATAGAATTACAGAGTAATATATAGAATTGTTTAATCAGTATATTGTACACTTGAAACTAATATAACACTGTATGTTAAACAGTTATACTGGAATTAAAATTTAAAAAATAGAACTTAAAAAAATGCTTACCTGAATATTGTCATCTTATAAATCTGAATTTTTGTAAATAGTTGTAAGCATAAGTGTTTAATTAGTTGTGCCTTTTAATTTGTGTAACAGTTGGTCATTATCTCTGTTTTTGGCATAATGTATATAAATGTGTCATATTATCTATATATTTTATTTCAGAAATGGTAGAGAAATTGTCATAAATATTATCTTTTTGTATATAGAGAGCATTGAGTTTGATCAGGGTAATAACCACCACCTGTGTTTCTCCCACACAGTGTCTTTTGGTGATGGGAGCAAGAGACAGAAGAGGAGAGCAAGAAAGACAATTCTAACTTACTTATTTGGAACTTTGCAAAAAGCATGGTCTCATGATTCTGTTTTCTTCTCTCCAGCTCTGCCTTTTTCAGGCTCTGTGCTTCTCTAAGCTAGGAACCCGGAGGAGGATTGATCATTTCTTGCAGCGCTAAAAACCATGGCTCAGGTAAATTGGTGTTTTTTTGTGCTCTAGTCACTTTTTTTTTTTAAGATTTTATTTATCTATTTGACAGAGACACAGCGAGAACAGGAACACAAGCAGGGGGAGTGGGAGAGGGAGAAGCAGGCTTCCCGCTGAGCAGGGAGCCTGATGCGGGGCTCAGTCCCAGGACCCTGGGATCATGACCTGAGCGAAAGGCAGACGCTTAATGACTGAGCTACCCAGGCACCCCTTTAGTCACTTTTTTACAGAGTATTTGTATGTTTGCGTTCCTTATTTCTGAAATTTCTTTCCTAACTGATCCCACTCAAGAATGTGCTCCCCAGCATTTCATTCTTATAAGTGATAAGAGTCTTCCCCCAGTTTGTCTAATTTAACCTAACATAATTATTCAAAAATATTTTGAGCATCTCTGACTAGGAGCACTGATATGACAAAAGCAGATTCCCTGATTTTATAAGATGGAGAAGTTTGTTAAATCGCACCACACATGAGAAAACTTTGAACTTTTCTTTAGACCTCAGTTTCCTGGTTAGACAATATTATTAGTTTTGACTGGACTCAGTCTCCATACCTGGCAAAAGCTTATGTTTTGTGAGCTTTTAAGATTGATTAGGAACATGATTAGAGACTGAGAGAGATCAGGGATTTTCCCTGGGAATCCATAATTAACATAAAGCAATAATATAGATAATTTTGAGAGTCAACATTATGAGTTAATCTTGTATGCATAAGTTTAGATATATCCTTCTTATCTTTTTGTTGCTTAGAACAAGGAAAAGTTACATTTATAAGTGATAAATAGTAACAAGAAAGATCATCATTCACATGCAAAAGTTGTTGAAAATTGTAAACTTCCAAAAGTGAGAAATGCTTATGAGATTTTTATGCAAGCTAAAATGCTCAAATATGCACACTTAGTAAGTCAGACATATTCATTATATGGAGCTATTTTGCAGCCTATTAAAAATATATACTAAATTATTGGTGAGGAAAATGCGTATGATGTATTCTGATACAATGATGAACTGAGATTTCAATCAATTCTTTAATTTTATACAAATCTTATAAGGTACAGATTTTATAAGATTTTGCAGAAAAACTTCCCCAGTTATTTTTCTTATTTCTTAGAGAATAAGAGAAACTTGCATTTATTGAGAATGTATGATATACAAGCTACAAGCATAATTGAAGAGTGAATATACAGTATTGTACAGGTTGCCTGTGTGTGCTTTTTCTTTTAATTGGGACATTGCATCTTCTTTATTTAAGTTCCAGACTTATCTGTATAATGAAATGTTCTATATACAGGAAATATCTACAGCAACAGGAATAAAAGGAATGTTGACACGTCAGAAGCATTGATTTCTTTAGTGTCTCATTTATGTCAGTGGCCATTTGCTGTTTGCTCTGTTGCCTCCTTTGTGGAGAGCTCCCCCATCATCTCCCTTCCATTGAAAAAATATTTTCTTTATTTCCACAACTAGTATTATATTTGTTGTTTCAGAGATCAGTGATGTTCAGGGATGTTGCCATTGACTTCTCTCAGGAAGAGTGGGAATACCTGGACTCTGCTCAAAGGGATTTGTATAGAGATGTGATGTTGGAGAACTATAGTAACTTGGTGTCACTAGTAGGTAAGGAAATGTACCCCTAGTATTTAAGGATTTACCTATGGAATGGCTGCTTTCTCTGATTGTTTTTAAGTAATTAACTGAATTGCCTGTTAATATTCTGAAAAGAATGGTTTTAAATTACTGGAAATAGTAGTATTTCAGAGGGCATATATGGCTTCTCCATTCTGTATGTATAATTATCTATCTTCTGTCTGTCTTCCTTCCTGTCTTCCTTGATAATCAAGGAGATAGATTTGAATTCTGAGACACTTGGAATATTGTCAGAAAAAAAACAGGCTATGCATTGTTACAATTTAGATCTGCCAAAGGAGCTCAAAATATTTTTTAAAAATAGATGCAGAAATGTATGGTTTTTCTGACAAGAGAAGAGCTTATATTATTTATATAGTAATAGGGTAGATCAAGTCAGGTCAACACAATCCATTACAACAAATACATTCTCTTATTTGTGTTTTGTAATTTAATATTACATTTTAAGAACTTTGTATTTTACATTGAATGAATGTGCCATAACCACCTTTTATTGGAAAAGAGCTCAGGAAGAACGTGTGATTGTCTAAGAAGTTGTTTTTTTTTCCTGTAGACAAGAGACAGCCTATATCAGTTAAAACTTTAACAAGTGATTTTCCAACGTAATGATCACTTTATTCTTTGGACTCTTCAAGTCCCTGGAATGAAACTGTCTCTTGCCCATTCACTCTTTCCTCTGAAGGCTTTATGAAGTTATTGATTGGTATACTGCCTTTCAGAGCCCAGGTCATGTGGAAAAAAAACTTCTGACTTGAAAAGAAAAGCAAGGGCTTTTCAGGACAGTCTCTCTAAGGAATCCCACCTAATCCCTACTTCTTCCTTTTGGTCTTTTATGATAGTCCTTCCCACTGCCAAAGGAGGGGCTCTTCCTTTTCTCCAGTGACAACAACCCTTTTATATAAACTTGAGAGTCCATTCCTTTCTAGAGTTTTTGAAAATTTAGACTTATATCATTTTCTCCCTTCTTTAAAATGTACTCATTCATTCAAGAGCCTATTCTTTGCCAAGGACTGAAGTAGGCATTGGAGAAATGATCTAGATAAGGTTGGTATTCTGCTACATTCTCAAGGAAGAAATAAAAGTAAACAAGGAAATAAAAACATATGTGTATTTGTGTGCATATATATGTACATATATACATTTATTTAATAAATATAACAGTTGCAAGTAGTAATGAATATGAATAAAGGTAAAGGATAGGCAAATGAACTAACTGGGGAGTATGGGTGGGCTATTTTAGATAGGTAGATTATTTTTAAAAATTTTTTTTGAGAGAGAGAGCATGAATGGTGGGGGGAGGGACAGAGGAAGAGGGAGAGAAAGAATCTCAAGCAGACTCCTTTCTTTTTTATTTTTTTATTTATTTATTTATTTATTTATTTATTTGAGACAGAAAGAATGAGAGACAAAGAGCATGAGAGGGAGGAGGGCCAGAGGGAGAAGCAGACTCCCTGCCGAGCAGGGAGCCCGATGCGGGACTCGATCCCGGGAGTCCAGGATCATGACCTGAGCCGAAGGCAGTCGCTCAACCAACTGAGCCACCCAAGCGCCCAAGCAGACTCCTTTCTGAGCATGGAGCCTGATGCGGGGCTCAGTCTCACAACCCTGAGATCATGACCTGAGCTGAAATCAAGAGTCAGATGCTTAACCAACTGAGCCACCCAGGGGCCCCTAGATAGGAAGATTTTCAAAAACTTCTCTAAGGAGGTAATATTTGAGCGAAATCTTGACTGATGTAAGGGTATGAGTCAGGCAGTCTATGGGGGAACAGTATTCCAGGCAGATGGAGTAGTAAGTGAAAGGGCTTGGGGTGGTGTTAACTTAGGAGGAACAGAAAAGCATAATTAAAGAAGAGTGAATGATAGACTAATAAGAAGTAAATATAGTTAAGCAACTCAAGAAAAGGAGTCCACATTTTATTTTATTTTTTGAGGTGGTGCCCTCTGACTTCTGGCCAAAGAAAATGTACATCCTTTCTAAAGGGAAGTAAGAGGGCTTTAGAATTCTCAAAAATTAAGGTCAAGAAAAGAGGAGGGCACAAAGATCATCAAACCTACAAGGAAACAGGTCATAGTGAGTGATAGATAATCTAAAGAAACAACACATTACATGGCGAAAGATTTCACATATTGCTATTAGATATAAATGTAAAATGTTGGTGAAATGTTTAAAGAAAAAAGCGAAATCACAAAAATGACAAAAAGTAAGAGATTTTCATAAAGGATCTGATATGAAAGAGAACCAGATAGAACATTTCTAAAGGTTCTGGTTAGATCTTTTTTAAAAATGATCATTAATAGATTGATAAATTTGCATGAAAATTGTTTTCTTTATTAAAAGACATGAAGAAAGTAAAAGACATTGGGTGAAGATATTTGCAATTCATATTGACAACAGTAAAATTAATACCTAGGATATAAAAGCTTTTACAGATTGAGAAAAAGGTAAATACTTTTTTTGAAAACTTGGATAAAAGACATAGGCAATTCGGGAAAAGGAAATAAATAAATCAAGGAAGTGAACGACTTATGCTCTGAGAACTATAAAACATTGATGTAAGAAATTCAAGACAACACAAATGGAAGGATATTCCCTGCTCATGGCTTGGAAAAATTAATAATTGTTAAAATGTCCACACTACCCAAAGCAAACCACAGATTCAGTGCAATACCTAACAAAATACCAATAGTATTTTTCACAATACTAAAACAGTCCTAAAATTTGTATGGAATCACAAAAGACCCTGAATAGCCAACAGAATCTTGAGAAAGAACAAAGCTGGAGGTATAACAATTTCAGATTTCAAGATCTACTACAAAACTGTAGTAAACAAAACAGTATGTACTGGCACAAAATAGACACATAGATCAATGGAACAGAGATTCCAGAAATAAACCCATACATGTATCATTAATTAATCTACAGCAAAGACAGCAAGAATATCCAATTGGGGAAAAGCGAGTCTTTTGAATAAATGGTTCTGGAAAAACTGGACAGCTACATGCAAAAGAATGAAAACTACACCACTTTCTTACACCATACACAAAAATAAACTCAAAATGGGTTAAGACCTAAAGGTGAGGCCTGAAATCATAAAACTAAAAGAATAGATAGGCAATAATCTCTTGGACATCACTCTTACCAACATATTTATGGATATGTCTTCTCAGGCAAGAGATGCAAAAGCAAAAATAAACTATTGGGACTACATCAAAATAAAAACCTTTTGTACACCAAAGGAAACCCATGAACAACATGAGAAGACAACCTACTGAATGGGAGACGGTATTTACAAGTGATACATCTGATAAAGGATTAATATCACTATGTTAAAAAAAAGGAAATACAGATAACCAATAGACATGAAAAAATGCTCAACCTCATTAGCAATCAGTAAATACAAATTAAAATCACAGTGAGATAATTATTTCACATCCCCTGGAGGGGCAAAAACTAAGTGGTAGTACCAAGTGTTTACAACTTTTGGTGGCAGAAGTTCTATATACTTCATTTTCACAATAGCCAGAAAGTGAAAATGACCCAAATGTCTGTTGACTGATGAATGAGTGAATAAAATTTGGTATAATTTTACAATGGATAATTATTTAGCAATACAGTAGCCAAAATGTGGAAATAACCCAAATGTCCACCAACTGATGAAAGGATAAATAAAATTTGGTTTATCCTTAAGATAGAATATTATTCAGCAATAAAAAGCAGTACTGATACATGCTACAACATGGATTAACCTTGAAAACATGCTAACTGAAAGAAGCCAGATACAAAGACTATATATTACATGATTCCATTTTTATGAAATGTCTACAATAGATGATCTATAGATAGATAAAGTAAATTAGTGGTTGCTAAGTACATTTGGGGTGGGAGGTGAAGGTGAATGGAGAATGAGAGCAGGGAAATTGGAAATGACTACTAATAGGTATAGGGTTTTTTTTTTTGAGGTGATAAAAATATAAAATTAGATTGTGGTGATTGTTGCAGAATTTTGTGAGTATCCTACAACTCATTGAATTGTATACTTTAAATGAATGAACTATAGGTATGTGAATTATATTTTAACAGATCTTTTTTTTTTTTTAAAGATTTTATTTATTTTGACAGAGAGAGACACAGTGAGAGAAGGTACACAAGCAGGGGGAGAGGGAGAGGGAGAAGCAGGCTTCCCGCTGAGCAGGGAGCCCGATGCGGGGCTCGATCCCAGGACCCTGGGATCATGACCTGAGCCGAAGGCAGACGCTTAATGACTGAGCCACCTAGGTGCTCCTGTTTTGTTTTTTTTTAAGTGCTCCATACCTTTCTGATGGCAATATTAATTGACATAACCACTTTGAAAAAAAAAATGTGGAAATGACTTCCAAATTTGTATGCATAGCTGGGTTCTTTTAAAAATTCCAGATCCCTGGCCACACTTCAGATCAATTAAATCACAATCTCTGGGCATGGGACACAAATATTATTTTATGAAGCTCCTTAGGTTGTTCAAATGTTCAGACATGTTTGGTAACCACTACAATATATTATCTGAGAATTTATTTTTTCTTATTTGAAGGTTCACTCCATTTAACTGCTATTGCTAGTATGCCTGGATTTATTTCTCCCCTATTTTTTTTTTTTATGTGTGGCTTTTTTTTTTTAATTTTTTTATTCTTATGTTAATCCCCATACATTACATCATTAGTTTTAGATGTAGTGTTCCATGTTTCATTGTTTGTGCATAACACCCAGTGCTCCATGCAGAATGTGCCCTCCTCAATACCCATCACCAGGCTAACCCATCCTCCCACCTCCTAGAACCCTCAGTTTGTTTTTCAGAGTCCATCGTCTCTCATGGTTTGTCTCCCCCTCCGATTTCCCCCCCTTCATTCTTCCCCTCCTGCTACCTTCTTCTTCTTCTTCTTTTTTTCTTAACATATATTGCATTATTTGTTTCAGAGGTACAGATCTGAGATTCAACAGTCTTGTACAATTAACAGCGCTTACCAGAGCACACACCCTTCCCAGTGTCTGTCACCCAGTCACCCCATCCCTCCCACCCCACCCCCCACTCCAGCAACCCTCAGTTTGTTTCCGGAGATTAAGAATTCCTCATATCAGTGAGGTCATATGATACTATTTCTCCCCTATTTTATGTTTTTTTGTTTACTTTTAATCTTCTCTACTTCCTTTTTTATTTCTTAATCAGGATGGATATAGCTTTTTGTTTTAGTTAATTCCATTTCCCCCCCTTGTTTAATATGGAAGACCTATACTATTTATATGCCTTTAGTGGTTATCTTTAATTTTTTATCACATATACTGTATTTCTTTTCTTTTTTTTTAAGATTTTATTTATTTTGAGAGAGAGGATGAGATAGAGAGAGCATGAGAGGGGGTAGGGTCAGAGGGAGAAGCAGACTCCCTGCTAAGCAGGGAGCCTGATGCGGGACTCAATCCCGGGACTCCAGGATCATAACCGAAGGCAGTCGCCTAACCAACTGAGCCACCCAGGTGCCCTACTGTATTTCTTTTAATATAAATGCAGTTTTGTAGTTTTTATTAATTGCAGTGATGTTTGAAATATATACATATTTAATGAAAATTGACTATTTTATTATTAAATGAATTAATGAATGAAGGCACTCATTCAGTCCACATACAGTATTTGTTTGCATACTGCTTTGCAGAAGTCTTTTATTCCCAAGTTTTTATTTAAATTTCAGTTAACATACAGTACAACACTAGTTTCAGTTGTAGAATTTAGTGATTCATCACCCCCATATAACACCCAGGGTTCATCCCAACAAATGCCCTCCTTAATATCCATCACCTATTTAACCCATCCCCCTGCCCACCTCCCCGCCAGAAGCCATCAGCTTGTTCTATAATTAAGAGTCTGTTTCTTAGTTTGCCTCTTTTTTTCCCCCCACTATGTTCATTTGCTTCTTAAATTCCACATATGAGGGCGCCTGGGTGGCTCAGTTGGTTAAGCAACTGTCTTCGGCTCAGGTCATGATCCTGAAGTCCCAGGATCAAGTCCCGCATTGGGCTCCTTGCTCAGCAGGGAGTCTGCTTCTCCCTCTGACCCTCCCCCCTCTCATGCTCTCTCTCTCTCTCATTCTCTCTCAAATAAATAAATAAAATCTTTAAAAAAAAATTCCACATATGAGTGAAATCATATGGTATTTTTCTTTCTCTGACTGACTTATTTTGCTCAGCATAATACACTCTAGTTCCTTCCACATCACTGCAAATGGCAAGATTTCATTCTATTTGATGGCTGAGTAATATTCCACACACACACACACACACACACACACACACACACACCACATCTTCTTTATCCATTTATCAGTTGATGGACGTTTGGGCTGTTTCTATAATTTGGCTGTTGTTGATAAGCTGCTATAAATATCGGGTGCATGTATCCCTTTGGATCAATATTTTTGTATCTTATGGGTGAATACCTAGTAGTGCAGTTACTGGATCGTAGGGTAGTTCTATTTTTAACTTTTTGAGGAACTTCCATCGGTTTTCCCCAGTGGCTGCACCCATTTGCATTCCCACCAACAGTGCATGAGGGTTCCCCTTTCTCCACATCCTTGCCAACACCTGCTGTTGGGAAAACTGGACAGCAACATGCAAAAGAATGAAACTAGACCACTTCCTTACACCATACACAAAAATAGATTCAAAATCGATTAAAGACCTAAATGTGAGACAGGAAACCATTAAAATCCTAGAGGAAAACATAGGCAATAACCTCTTTGACATCAGCTGTAGCAGCTTCTTAGTAGGTATGTCTCCTGAGGCAAGGGAAACAAAAGCAAGAATAAGCTGTTGGGACTATATCAGAATAAAAACCTTCTGCACAGTGAAGGAAACCAACAAAACTAAAAAGCAACCTACAAATGACAGAAGATATTTGCAAATGACATATCTGATAAGGGGTTAATATCCAAAATATATAAAGAACTTACCAAAATCAACACCCACAAAACAAATAATCCAGTTAAAAAATGGGCAAGAAGACATGAATAGACATTTTTCCAAAGAAGACATACAGATGGCTAACAGACACATGAAAAGATGCTCAACATCACTCATCATCAGGGAAATACAGATGAAAACTACAATGAGATATTACCTCACACCAGTCAGAATGGCTAAAATTAACAACATAGGAAAACAGAAGTCTTGAATAAATCATATGCCTCAGTCTCACACCTGGGATTTCATGACTAACCAGTTGAAAAATAGAAAGGATTGTGTCTACCTTGAAATAAATTGGAAGCTGTTGTGACAGTGAATTAAGGTTCTATAAAGAGATGAGATACTGACATCTCTTATGTCACAATATCATCATTGTCACAAAATTCTTATCAGGAGCATACCATCAGTGTATACTTTTTTTCTGTACTTTTACACACACTACATACCTGTGATTCCTGGTGAGTTTAAATATTTCAGGAGTATTTTCTGCCTGTTTTGGTCCTTTAATCATTATCATTATTGTTTGTGTCACTTAACCTACTTAACAAAGGCTAAAGTTAATATCTCCTTTGTCCCAGAACAATATAAAAGATACATGAAGGGTCTTAAATGCTTTAACTTTGATTAGTCTTTCCCATCTATTATGTTGTCTGGTGTTTCAATTCTGTTTTCTTTTTAACCCCCAAAATGGGCATTATTTTTGTCTTATAATGACAGTGTTTGCTTATAGATTTATTCACTTGATTATTCTTTTATTTGCACACTATTCCTCCTCTATTATACGTTCCCCCTGAGATCATTTTATTTGTCATGAAATACATTAGGCAAGTCCTATTGTTAGTAAATGCTCTGTTTTTATTTTTGTTGTTGCAAAGTAACCTTTGTTTCACTTTCATTCCTGCTTGATGACTTAACTGGGTATAGAATTCTATACTGACAATTATTTTTTTCTCAGCACTCTGAAGATATTATTCCACTGTCTTCTGGCTTCTATTGTGCTCTTGAGAAGTCTGCCTTCTGTCTCATTATTGTTCCTTTTGTAAGTAATCTGTATTTTCTCTCTGGCTGCTTTTAAGATTTTTCCTTAAGATTTTAATATAATTGATTATATTGTTTTATTTCTAGAACTTTGATATTTTCTTCCTCCCCTAGATCTTACTTTTTTTTTTTTTTTTTGCTTCTGTTTAGTTCCTTTCTCATGGTTTTGACTTTATAATTTACATTTTCATATATTTCAATCATTTATATTATATATATATGTTTCAACATTCAATAATTGTAGAGAACAGGTCTAATTCTACAGCTTCTTACATTCATGTGGGCTCCTGTGTAAATCATTTTTTTCTTCCTTTTCATTGAGAGCCTAGGCCAAGACTGAAATATTTCTTGTAATTTCCTTTGAGGTCCCGTGGATTTTACCAATGTTGGTTCATGAGATTGACTTAGTGTTCTTGCGCTCTCATTGTCTAAATTTGTTATTTTAGTTAACTATGTAAAATGACTTGGGTGTATTTCCAAATTTTTGTATGTTCAACAATTATGTATGATTGGAATTGTGTGTTCTTTAATGGCTTGGATAATCTTGCCAGTGATACCATCAATCATTGGTATCAATGGCCTTTTAGGAGCATAGACGTTGAATTCAAATTTAAAATTCTTATGTTTTTTTTTTAAGATTTTATTTATTTATTTGACAGAGAGAGAGACAGCAGGAGAGGGAACACAAGTAGGGGGAGTAGGAGAGGGAGAAGCAGGCTTCCTGCTGAGCATGGAGCCTGATGTGGGGCTCGATCCCAGGATCCTGGGATCATGACCTGAGCCAAAGGCAGCCGCTTAACCAACTGAGCCACCCAGGTGCCCCCAAAAATTCTTATGTGGTTATTGATGTATTCTCAGATTTTCTTTCTTCGTGGATCATTTTTTATTAATTTCATCCATTTTATTTAGTTTTTCTGATTTACTGTTGAGTTACGTATAGGTTTTTCTCATAAGCACTTTTCTTGATTTTGGGGATTTATGTTATTCTTTTTCCTTTTCAATGTTTTGGATTTGTGCCCAATCTGATTTTTTCCCCCAACATGTCATATTTTTGTATCATTTACTTAATTTGGAAGGAATGAATGGACTCATAGCCATTTCTGTTCTTTCTAAATTCTGGTTTACTCATTTTCTCATTTTTAGGTAGCTAATTCTTGTTTCGTTTTGTTTCTTCCTCTTCTTGAGTTGAAATCTTAATTCTTTTGTTTTTAATTATTTCTTGTTTTCTAATAAATGCATTTAAAGCTGTAAATTTTCTGTGGATACATAAGCTGAATATCAGGATTTCACACCAAGTTGCTCTTTTGGCATTTAGTTCTAAATTTTAAGTTTAATTTTTATTTCCTTTTATGACAAACATTATATAGAAGTATCTTAATTATTTAATTCTGGGATTATGTTTTGTTTGTTTTTACAATTTCTAATTTTATTTTAATGTAATAACATGCTATTAGTTTTATCTGTCTACCTATCTTATTATGTTCCAGCCTTCTTAATCCATATTTCTTCTCAGTCTGTTTATATTACTGTCCTAAAAAGGAAAAGAAAAAACTATTTCCTTTTACTCACACAACACTTCTGACACCAGATGTGTGGATTTTCCCACACCAACCTCCAGTTCTTGGTAGACACCAGCAGGAGGTCCTATAATTCAACTTAATTCTGACACTAACTTTCCAGAGTTAGCACAGACCTCACTGGTTAAGGGCTCAGTCCCACAGGACTGCCTCTTACCGCAGAGGCCAGTTGTAAGTCCCAGGTTGTCACCTGTATCTATGGCTAAAAATCAGAGGTTCCCACAATACCCTCCTCAGGTTTAATAACATGCTAGAATGGCTAAGAGAACTTAAGAGAAACATTTATCAGTTTATTACAAAATATACAACTCCGGAACAGCCAAATGGAAGAGATGCACAGGGCAAGTGTTTTTGTGCTCGTCTCAGCTTATCAGTAACCACTAATGTTGTGGCTAGATCAGCTCTTGTGGCTCTTATTATGATTGCAAGATGCCATTTAGCAATAACCATCAGGAAACTTTGAAAAAGTTAAGATTTGTGACTTAGAGGACTTGGAAATTACACAGCAAACCCTGGACCACACAGTGATGTCATAGGTAGAGAGAGTGCACAGGCCTAGGGTTCTGCTTCTGTTAAGGTTGAGAGTGAGGGCCTAGGGTTTCTGGGCTCTTTATTGTTGAATTGAAAATAAAAGCAGGAACTTAAAGGGTGGCAAAGAGAAAACAACAAGTGGTCCAAATGGTTAGTTACTGACATCAACCAAGATCTCTAAAACAAAGGAGTCTCAGTGGAGGGAGGCAGCATGGCTCTTTATGTGCTGTGGCTTGTAATATGTTTGAGATAGTCATCTTTGAAATGGATGCCTCTTTGAAGTGGATGCCTCAGCAGTCAAAGCTTAAGTCAGGCACTCACATTACAAACAAAAAACAAAAACATGTCAGGACTTACACTCTAGCAAGGTAGGGAGAAGGGGTGTAGAGCTCCCATGCTGTCTCCTGGCACACCACCCTCTCAGCACTTGGATGTGTTCACTAACCCAGAAGCTCTCTGAACCCCAGTTAGGGTTTTTCATGGAGGCTTCATTATGTAGGCATGATTGATGAAATCATGGGCATTAGTAACTTATTCAGTGTCCAGCATTTCTGCCCTCCAGAGGTGGGGAGATGGGGCTGAAATTTCCAATCCACTGATCACATGGTTGGTTCCCCTGGCAACCAGCCCACCATCCTTAGGGGCTTTCCAAAATCACTTCCTTAGCATAAACTCAGCTGTGGTTTGAAAGGGACTTGTTATAAATAACAGAAGACATTCCATTTACCTTTATCACTCACGGAATTCCAAGAGTTTTAGGAGCTTTGTGCCAGAAATCAGGAACAAAGACCAAATATGTTATTTCTTATTATTTTACAATATCACAGTTCTCTACTATGATTTTGGATTTATTAGTTCCTTTTTCTATGTCAATTTTTGTTTACTTCAGAGCTAAGTTGTCACTTGCATAATCATGACTTCTAATTTCTCTTGCCTTACTCTAAGATGATTGCCCTGAGCTAATTTCACTAAGGTAACAGAAGTAATCAGAGGAGAACTTCTACAAGCTTCTGCTGCCCCATCGATCTGTCTCCCTACTCTATAATCATTGGGCCTCTTTCCCTACTATAATAAGTGAACTTTATGTGCCTTTATCTAAGGCCAGTACCTCCACTTTTATACTAAATGCCACTCACTTCTCATCTCTTTAGGGACATTGTTGGAGCAATGTTCTCTGTTAGTCTCCTGCAATATCAGCTTGTCCGTATCTATTCCAGTCATTTTCATCTGCACACAAACATGTAATTTCCCCCATCTTAAATGGATAAACAAACAGAAACAAATCTCTTCACACCCATATTTTCCTCTTGGTATGGCCCCATTTCTCTGTTACTTTTTACAACAAAATTCAAAAGAGTTTTCCATGCTCCATATCTCTAGGTCATCTTTTAAAACTGCTTCAGTCAGAACTTATCCCCATTATTCCACCAAAACTATCTTGTGAAGATCAGTAGTAACCTCCTTATTGTTAAAGCCTTTGTTAAATTAGAAGTCCCCATTTACCTCCCTCTCAACATTTGACGAAACTGATTATTCCTATTTAAAACACTTTCTTCACTTGGCTTCTGGGATTCCACACTCTCCTAATCTTTTTCTTTCCTCATTGGCTACTCCTTTTTAGTCTCCTTTACTGGTTACTTCTCATCTACCTGACCTCTAAATGTTCGAGTATCCCAGTCTCCATCCTCAAACTTCTTTTTTCTTTTCTTCCCTTCCCTTCCCATTATCTTCTGTACCCAAAGACTCTCCCTGGGTGATCTCATCAAATCCCATAGCTTTAAATGTCATCTACTTAACTGATAATTCTCAAATTTATATATCTAATCTAAATATCTCCCCAGAACCCCATACTTGTACATATACCTTCCTACTCAACATCTTCTTTACAATATCTAATAGTTCAAAACCAAACTCTTGATATTCTCTCTCAAACCTGCTCCTACTACAATGAGAAGTTCTCAGTAAATGGCATTTCTACTGTTCTGGATGCCCAGGCAAAACACTTAGAATTTTCTTTGACTTCTCTTATAGTACATGCCCAATTGATCATCAAAGCCTCTTCATCACACCTTCAAAATATATCCAGAATCCAATGACATCTCACTTTCTCCACCCCTTCCTCCAGAATCATCTGGTCCAAGCCATGTGGATTATTCCTATAGCCTCCTAGCTTCCATCCACCCATCTTCTGTACTTTCCCATCGACTATCTGTTGTTTTTAAAGATTTTTACAATTTATTTATTTTAGAGAGAGAGTGCAAGAGAGAAGGAGAGTGTGTGGGGGAGGGGCAGAGGGAGATCATCCCCATAGGGCATACTACCCACCAAGCGCAGAGCCCGAATTGGGGCTTAGTCCCACAACTCATGAGATCATGACCTGAGCCGAAACCAAGAGCTGGATGCCCAACTGACTGAGCCACGCAGGCACCCTGACTATCTGTTGTTTTTTAAACAACCAGAATGATTCATTTTTAAACAAAAGTCATATTGTCATGTTGCTTCTCACAACCCTTCAGTGGCTCCCCATCTTAAAATAAAAAGTCAAAATTTATTAAATGGCTAAGACTAAGATTTCCTTGTCATTTTCCTTTGAAACCAGGGAATTTTTTTCCTCTCCCTCTGAACTGCAGACTTTGGATGGTTATAATTTTCTGAAGAGGTTTATTACTAATCTGACATATTGTCAGTCCAGGGCCTTATCTGAGATTTTTTTTGGACCATTAAGTTTCATATGTAGGCAATTGAAGACAGCAAATGTCCCAAGGGTAGCTGTGGCTTGAAAGTATGTTTACCTTTCTAGTTTCTGGTTCTTCATTGTAGACTCTGTAGATCTAGCTTGACATTCTTCTGGAAGGTTGTTTCTCAGGTTTTATTCAGTATTTATTGGTGTTCTTCAGGAAATCTGATGCACTATTTACTGTTGTAGTCCTAATATACAACAGTCCCATTACAACCTCAAATTTCCTTATGTTGGGGGGCACCTGGGTGTCTCAGTTAATCAAACAACTCTTGGCGAAACCAAAAACCTGAGCCAAAAGCTCAGGTCATGATCTCAGGGTCATGAGATCAAGCCCTATGTGGGGCTGTGTGCTCAGTGTGGAGTCTAGTGGAGATTCTCTGCCTGTCCCTTTCCCTCTGCCCCTCCCTCTGCTCATGCTCTCTAAAATAAATAAATAAATAAATAAATAAAATCTTTTTAAAAAATTTCATCATGCTGTCCCTTATTACAACCACTGACCTGTTTTCTATCCCTACAATTTTGCCTTTTCCAGAATATTATATAAATGGAATAAAAATATATAGCCTTTCTGGTCTGGCTTTTTTCACTTAGTAAAATGTTTCTGAGATTTATCCATATTATTCCATGCATCCGTACTTTCTATTTATTCCTGAGTAGTGTTCCATTGTAGGGAAATGCCAAAGTTTGTTGGTTCATTCACTTTTGAGGGACATCTGGGTTTCCATTTTTTTAATTTTGCATATAATTGACACAAATGTTGCATTAGTTTCAGGTGTACAACATAGTAAAGTAATATGACAACTTTTTTAAGATTTTATTTATTTGACAGAGAGACAGAGAGAGAGAGAGTGCACAAGCAGGGGGAGTGGGAGAGGGAGAAGCAGGCTTCCTGCTGAGCAGGGAGCCTGATGCAGGGCTCGATCCCAGGACCCTGGGATCATGACCTGAGCCGAAGGCAGACGCTTAACGACTGAGCCACCCTGGCGCCCCAACAATATGACAGCTTTATACATTATGCTATGTTCACAAGTGGAGGTACCATTTGTCTTGATTGGAATGTTTTAGTCCATTACATTCAAAGTGATTGTTTATCAACAATTTCAATATTTATTGCCATTTTATTACTTGTTTTGTGGTTGTTTCTGAAGACTTTCTCTGATCCTTTCTTGTCTTTCACTTTTTCTTGGTTTGCTGGTTTTCTTTAGTGATGTATTTTTATTTCTTTTAATTCTTCTCATACTTATTAGTGACTTTTGCTGTCTGGGTACCATTAGTTTTGTCTATAACATCTGCATGTGGCAGTCTATATTAGGTTAATGGTCTTAAGTTTGAATTCAGTCTTTACTCCTCTCCTCCCCACATTTTAGGTACCCAGTGTCATATTTTACATCCTTTATTTTGGGAGTTCCTTGACTGAATTTTTACAGAAATATTCATTTTTACTGCTTTTGTGTTTTCTACCTTAATACTGTCATTTTTGTTCTTTACTTTCCACTCAGAGGGTTCCCCTTAATATTTCTTGCAGGGCTGGTTTAGTGGTTACAAACTCCTTTAGTTTTTATCTGAGAAACTCTCTATCTCTCCCTCTATTCTGAATCAAAAACTTGCTGGATAAGGTGTTCTTGGCTGGAGGTTTCTCCCAATTCAGCACTTTGAATATATCATGGCACTCCTTTCTGGCTTAGAAAATTTCTGCTGAAAAATCTGCACCTAGCCTTACGGGGTTCCTTTGTATGTAACTTTCTTTTGGCTTGCTGCTTTTAATATTTTTTTCTTTATCACTATTTTGCCATTTAATTACAGTATGTCTGGATGTGGATCTCCTTTTCTTGATTTTGTTGGGGGTTCTCTGTGCCTTTTGGATCTGGATATATCTTTCCTTCCTGAGATTACAGAAGCTTTCAACTATAATTTCTTCAATAAGTTCTCTGCCCCCTTTTCTCTCTTCTTCTCAGACTCCTATAATGCAAATGTTACTATATTTGATGGAGTCACTGAGTTCCTTAAGTCTCTTCTCATTTTGTGTAATTCTTTTTTCTCTTTTGTTTAGCTTGATTACTTTCCGTTACTCTGTCTTCTAGTCATTAATTCGTTCCTCTGCTTCATGCAGCCTTCTGTTTATTCCACCAAATGTGTTTCTCATTTCATTTCTTGAGCCCTTCCTGTTATTCCTTATCTTTGTTAATGGTCTCACTGATGTCTTCCACTCTTTTGTCAAGTCCAGTGAGTATCCTTATGATCATTAAATTCTCCATCAGGCATGTTACTTATATCTGTTTTGCTTAGATCTCTGGCCATGGCCTTGTCCTTTTCCTTCATTTAGGACAAATTCCTCTGTCTTCTAATTTTGTCTGAGTACTCTATGCCTGTTTCTCTGTGTTAAGAAAGTCAGCTATGTCTCCTTTTCTTGAGGGTAGTGGCCTTACGAAGAAGAGTTTCTGTTATGTCCTGCAGTGTAGTGTCCCTGTTCCCCAGGGCCTGGTGCTTTAGGGAGTTTCTCCAATGTGTGCTGCGTGTGTTCTGCTGTCATGTCCCGGCTGCTTTATCCTTCACGCTAGTCATCTGCAAAGCCTCTTTGCCTGTTGTGAGCAGCGTTTGGTCCCTGGCCTCAATGGGATGCATTTTAACTAGATGTGTTCTGGTCTGCTTGTGAAATGAGACCTGTCACCATTGCCACTGGAACTGAGGCTTCACAAAACTCCTGGGTCAGGAGACACAGTATTAGTGGGGGTTTGATCCAGTATTCTGAGGAAGGGGACCCACCAAGGGAGACAGGCAAGTGTTACTGGGAAGGGTGGTTCCACTGTAGCTTGGTGGAGCTGGGGCTTGAAAGCAAGTTGAGTAGCTAGTGTTGTCACTACGTTGGTTCCCACAGGTGGCTCTGTGTTTATGCTGAGGGATGGGGGAGGGGAATGGCACCTGCTAGTTCCTTTGTTCCTTGAGGGGTCTCTCTGTGATTGCTGCCTCTCAACTAACCTCCCCACTGTGTGCCCCAGGTGCTCTTCAGATCACTATTTCCACACTGTATGTCTGCGGGCTCTTTGCCCTGCCTCTTCTCCAAGAGCAGCCCCAGTGTCCTCCAAGCTCTCGCAGAGCCACACATGCCGACCTTTTAAACTCTAGGCATTACTCCCCGCTGGTTGCATGAAGTCTTGAAATTTGGACCCTTTCACTTTCCAAGCCAGCTGCTATGGGGATTCCCTGTGTACTAGTCTGTCTCTTACCCTTCTCCATGTCTGCAACTCCCTTCCCACTACAGCAGACACAATCCATTTCTCTCCCAAGCTGTATTTCCAGACTTCCTAACTTCTTTGATGTGTCCTCTTCTCTACCTTCAGATGTGGAGTACACATCTTCAAATCGATTTCTGGGGTACTTAAGATGATTTGATAGTTATCTAGTTGTATTCATAGCACAAGGTGAGCCAAGGGTCCTCCTACTCTGCTGCAATCTTCCCCCACTCTATATTTTTGTTTTTTTGAGGAACCTCCACATACTGTTTTCCACAGTGATTACATGAATTTACATACCCATCAACAGTGTATGAGGGTTTCCTCCTCTGCATCCTTACCAACACTTATTATTTCTTGTCTTTTTGTTTTTAGCATCCAACAGGTGCAAGATGATGATAGCTCATCGTGGTTTTGGTTTGCATTTTCTTGATGACGAGTGATGTTGGGCATCTTTTCATGTGTCTGTTGGCCATCTGTATGTCTTCATTGGAAAAATGTCTATTCAGGTCCTCTGCCATTTTTTAATTGGATTACTTTTTGGTTCAGAGTTGTATAATTCTTTATATATATTGGATACTAACCTCTTATTGGGTATATTTGCAAATATCTTCTCCCATTCATTAGGTTGCCTTTTTGTTTTGTTAATGGTTTCCTTTGCTGTGCAAAAGCTATTTTGATGTAGTCCCAATAGTTCATTTTTGCTTTTTGTTTCCCTTGCCTTAGGGGACATATCTAAAAAAAAAAAATGTTGCTATGGACAATGTCAGAGAAATTACTGCCTGTGTTCTCTTCTAGGATTTTTATGGATTCAGATCTCACATTTAGCCCTTTAATCCATTTTGAGTTTGTTTTTTTGTATGGTGTTAAAAGACTGTCCAGTTTCATTCTTTTGCATATAGCTGTCCAATTTTCCCAGCACCATTTGATGAAGAGACTGTCTTTTCCTCATTGTATATTCTTACGTTCTTTGTCATGGATTAATTGACTATGTAAGTGTAGGTTTATTTCTGGTTTCTCTATTCTGTTTTATTGATACATGTATCTGTGCCAGTACCTTTCTATTTTGATTACTACAGCTTCATAGTCTATCTAGAAATGTGGAATTGTAATACTTCCAGCTGTATTTTTCTTTCTCAAGTTTGCTTTGGCTATTCAGGGTCTTTTGTGATATAATAAAAATATTAGGATTATCTGTTCTAGTTCTGTGAAAAATTTTGTTTGTATTTTGATAGGGATTGCATTAAATCTATAGATTGCTCTGGGTAGAATGGACATTTTAACAACATTTGTTCTTCCAGTCTATGAACATGGAATATTTTTCCATTTGTTTATGTCATCTTGAATTTCTTTCATCAGTGTTTTATTGTTTTCAGACTACAGGTCTTTTGCCTGTTTGGTTAAGTTTATTCCCAGGTATTTTATTCTTTTAATATAATTGTAAATGGGATTGTTTTCTTAATTTCTTTTTCTGCTACTTTATTATTACTGTATAGAAATGCTACTAACTTCATGGTATAAGTTCTTTTATTCTGCAACTTCACTGGATTCATTTATTACTTCTAGTAGTTTTTTAGTGGAGTCTTTAGGATTTTTTATGTATAGTATATCATCTGCAAATACAGTTTAACTTCTTTACCAGTATGAATGCATCTTTGGTTTCTGATTTTGGGGTAATTGTGAATAAAGCTGCTATAATCCTTGGTGTACAGATGTTTGTCTGGGCATAAGTGTGAATACATACAATTATTAATGCTGGATCATATGCTAAGTGTATGTTTACCCTTATACAAAACAACCAAACTCTTTCATCATGGTTTTGCTGTTGTACATTGCCATTAGCAGCATATGAGATTTTTTGGTGTTCTTTTTCTGGATCTTATTTCCATACAGCATACTGTTTTTCAGTAAAATTCCTGGAAATTTATCACTCCAGATTGCTTTCCTTATATTCAGTAATTGCTTTTTTCTCTCCAAAATCCCTAGTATTCCATAAGTTTACAGAAACCTTTCATCATGTCTTTGACCTATATCAATGCCCAAGAAATTATAGAATTATTATTCTGGTATTTGCCTTGGATACAAGAGTGAGTATGAGAACACATGAGACAGGGCATAAAGAAGGCAGACTGTGAAGTAAAGCTAAGTAAACAAAGGCAACTTGGTATTGTGGTTGAAAAGGACAGGGAGAACTAATGAAGATATCTCTGGCTAGTACCTAGGAAGCAGTATGAAAGAGGCAAGGCCATTAGAAAAGTATGATCACTTTTTCCATTTTAATATTAGATTTTGTAGGGAAATACTTTTGTTTCCATTTGTAAGGAGGTGCTGGGAAAGCCATAGATCAGTAGTTTCCAGATATCTACACTTAAGGTTAGGAGAAATTTACTACAAAGGGATAGCACAAGAGTATTTAGGAATGAAAGAAGTGTTGTATCATTACTTTTGTAGTGGATACGTGACTTGAGCCCTCATAGATCTGTTTCTTTTGTCTTTATTCTTCTGTTTTTCAGTTAAGTTGTCTATGTACCCTCATCACCTGGTTATTTTTTATTGAGTGCTAGACATTGTAAAGAAAAATTATGAAAGTAATCTGAAGCCTTGGGTGAATCTTCAGTGAAGATTTTAATACGCTTTGTGGCAAATAATCTTAAATTACTTTAGTCCAGATTTCTTGGTTGAGTTGATTCAAAGATGGTTCAGACTTCGGACCCTGCCCAGACTGGTCTACTGTTTTTCCCTTATTCCGTATTTTTGTAGCCCTCAGGGTTCCCAACTCTAAGTATGACTTTATAGAGGGCCCTGTTCTCTAGTTATTGCCCAAACCTTAAGAAATAGTCCAATACACCACTTAGTTTTTCCACGTCTCAGTTGTCTTTTCTTTTTTTTTTTTTTTAAGATTTTATTTATTTATTCATGAGAGACAGAGAGAGAGAGAGAGGTAGAGGGAGAAGCAGGCTCCCAAGGAGCAGGGAGCCCGATGCGGGACCCGATCCCAGGACCCCGGGATCATGACCTGAGCCGAAGGCAGACGCTTAACCATCTGAGCCACCCAGGCGCCCTCAGTTGTCTTTTCTTGAACTGTAGGACCTCCATGAGTGGAAAAGTGGCCTAAAGTGATTAGGTTATTTCTTTGAATTTTCATGTTTTTCAACTTTCAGCCCACCGACTCTTTATTACAATAGCAGTTCTCTAGTGCCTTCAGTCAGGTGCCCATAATATCTTGTCCAATTTGTGTAATTGCTCTCATCAGGAAATTTGTTTTAAATTACCTAGTCTTCTGTTAGTAGAAATGGATATTTACGATATATGAACTGGTATTTAAATTGAGACCTGCAGGATGAGAAAAAGTCAGTATGTCATGCACAGTAGTCCAAAGACATCAAACAGGCTCTAGTTAGTTGTATGTTGAAATTGGCTCTTTAGTTTTTTCAGAGCTCAAAGGAATCTAGTATGTTTGGCAAATAATGAGCAAAACTGAGAAGGCTCGTGGAGAGAAATCAGATAAGTTGGGACTGCACCATGGAGTGCTTTGTCAAAGTCATGGGAGGCATTTGGATTTTATTCTACGTTTAATTTGGAAGCTATTAAGTTTTAGGCAGAGATAGCAAATCATGATCTGAATCAGAATCAGTTTGTAGAAAGTATTAAAACTAGAGATCACCATGCTCTTTTTCTGATGCACTAGATTCAGATCAGTTAGTCTGGTGTGGTATCTGGGCATCTTTAATTTTATCAAAGTCCCCAGTGATTTTGACCCCCCCCCCGCCCCAGTTTGAGAACCATTGGCTTAAAAATGTTTTCTCTCCCCTTACTTTCTCAGTAGCTTCTCTGGTGCTCTTTTTACATGTTAGTATGTAAGATCATTCTATGGTAATATTTTTTTGAAACCCTAGGCAGGAATATATTACTGCATGCAGCATGAAATCAGTTTACTGGGTTTTGATTATCTGTGTGTGAGTGTGTGTGTGTGCATGTGTGAGTGAGAGGAGACTTGAATAGCATAGAAAAAATAAAACAGGGTAGATATTGTTTAATGAAACTGTATGGGTCAGGTTGTGGTGTGAAAGGTAAGTAGGTATTAGTATAGGTCATAATAAATATCTGAAAAGCACTGATGTAAGCCAGTTATTTCTTGTGAGTATTAGTTACCTATATCAGATCCTCAACTTACAACTCCTGTCCCAATAATCCCATTGTGAGTTGAAAATTTTGTAAGTTTAATACACCTACCAAACATCAGAGCTTAGCCTATCCTACCTTAAACATGCTCGTAACACTTACAAGTCTATAGTTCAGCAAAATTATCTAACATAAAGCCTATTTTATGATAAAGTGTTGAATACCTCATATAATTTTTTAAATACTATACTGAAACTGAAAAGCAGAATGGTTGTATGGGTACAGAATGGTTGTAAGTATATCAGTTGTTTACCCTCGTAATCACGTGGCTGCCTGGGAGTTGTAACTTACTGCCACTGCCCAGGATCATGAGGGTATTGTACTGCATATTGCTAGCTCAGGAAATTATCAAAATTCAAAATTTGAAGTACAGTTTCTATATGTTGCTTTTTTATTTTTTTAAGATTTTATTTATTTGTCAGAAAGAGAGAGAGAGCACAAGCAGGGGGCGTGGGAGAGGGAGAAGCAGGATGCCCGCTGAGCAAGGAGCCCGATGTGGGACTTGATCCCAGGAATCTGGGATCATGACCTGAGCTGAAGGCAGATGCTTAACTGACTGAGCCACCCAGGCGTCCCTGTATGTTGCTTTTGTACTATCATAAAATCAAAAAATTTTAAGTTGAACCATCATAAATTGGTTACCATCCATATCTATTTTCTTTTTTTTTTTTTAAGATTTTATTTATTTATTCATAAGAGACAGAGAGAGTGAGAGGCAGAGGGAGAAGTAGGCTCCCCGCTGAGCAGGGAGCCCGATGCGGGACTCGATCCCAGTACCCTGGGATCATGACCTGAGCCGAAGGCAGACGCTCAACCATCTGAGCCACCAGGTGCTCCCATATATATTTTCATATATAGTCTTTTCTATTATGGGTTCTCCTGGAATGATAACAGGAATTTTTCATGTTCTCTTATCTTTCAGACTTGCCTTCAAGGAGTGCAAATAAGGATTTATCTCCAAAAAAGGACACTTATGAAACAGAATTATCCCAATGGGAAATGAGTGCCAGGCTTGAAAACTGTGACCTTGAGGAGTCCAGTTCCAGAGATTATTTGGAAGTCAGAGGCACATTGGAAAAGCAACAAGAAAATCAGGAGGAATATTTCAGGCAAGGGATGATCATATATGAAAAAATGTCCATTTTCAATCAGCATGCTTACTTATCTCAACATCCTAGGTGTCATTCTACTGAGAAACCCTATAAATGTAAGGAATGTGGGAAGGCTTTTAGACGAGCTTCACACCTAACTCAACATCATAGTATTCATACTGGTGAAAAACCCTATGAATGTAAGCAATGTGGGAAGGCCTTTAGTCGTGATTCACAGCTCATTCTTCATCAGAGACTTCATACTGGTGAGAAACCCTATGCATGCAAGGAATGTGGGAAGGCCTTTACTCAGAGCTCACAACTTATTTTACATCATAGAATTCATACTGGTGAAAAACCGTATAAATGTGAAGAATGTGGGAAGGCCTTTATTCGTAGCTCACAACTCACCCGACATCAAAAAGTCCATACTGGTGAGAAACCTTATGAATGTAAAGAATGTGGGAAGGCCTTTACTCAGAACTCACAACTTACTCTGCACCAGAGACTTCATACTGGTGAGAAACTCTATGAATGTAAAGAATGTAGAAAGGTCTTTACTCAGCTCTCACAACTTATTCTGCATAAGAGAATTCACACTGGTGAAAAGCCTTATGAATGTAAGGAATGTGGGAAAGCTTTTATTTGTGGCTCACAGCTTTCTCAACATCAGAAAATTCACAATGGGGAAAAGCCATATGAATGTAAGGAATGTGGAAAGGCCTTTATTCGTGGCTCTTTGCTTATGCAACATCAGAGGATTCATACTGGTGAAAAGCCCTATAAATGTGAAGAATGTGGGAAAGCCTTTATCCGTGGCTCACAACTTACTCAACACCAGAGAATTCATACCAATGAGAAGCCCTATGAATGTAAGGAATGTGGAAAGACCTTTAGTCATGGCTCACAACTTACCCAACATCAGAGAATTCATACTGGTGAGAAACCCTATCAATGTAAGGAATGTGGAAAGGCTTTTAATCGTGGCTCACTCCTTACTCGACATCAAAGGATTCATACTGGTGAAAAACCTTATGAATGTAAAGAATGTGGAAAGACATTTAGTCGTGGCTCAGAACTTACTCAACATGAGAGGATTCACACTGGTGAGAAACCCTATGAATGTAAGGAATGTGGGAAGTCTTTTATTCGTGGCTCACAGCTTACTCAACATCAGAGAATTCATACTGGTGAGAAACCATATGAATGTAAAGAATGTAGAATGGCCTTTACTCAGAGTTCACATCTTTCTCAACATCAGAGACTTCATACTGGTGAAAAACCGTATGTATGTAATGAATGTGGGAAGGCCTTTGCTCGTGGCTTACTCCTCATACAGCATCAGAGAATTCATACAGGTGAGAAACCGTATCAGTGTAAGGAATGTGGGAAGGCCTTTATTCGTGGTTCACAACTTACTCAACATCAGCGAATTCACACTGGAGAAAAGCCTTATGAATGCAAGGAATGTGGGAAGGCCTTTAGTCATGGCTCTCAACTTACTTTACATCAGAGAATTCATACTGGTGAGAAGCCCTATGAATGCAAAGAATGCAGAAAAGCATTTACTCAGAGCTCACATCTTTCTCGACATCAGAGAGTTCATACTGGTGAGAAACCCTATCAATGTAAGGAATGCGGGAAGGCCTTTACTCGTGGTTCACAACTAACTCAACATCAGAGAATTCATATCAGTGAGAAATCTTTTGAATATAAGGAAT
This sequence comes from Neomonachus schauinslandi, assembly GCF_002201575.2. Taxonomy (NCBI): domain Eukaryota; kingdom Metazoa; phylum Chordata; class Mammalia; order Carnivora; family Phocidae; genus Neomonachus; species Neomonachus schauinslandi. The sequence continues at coordinate 14,869,941 of NC_058418.1, read as the reverse complement.
GTGGGATAGACTTCAGTCATAGCTCACAAGTTTATATATGAATTATCTGATTCTTTGTGATTAAGATAGCCTTCTCTGGTCACTAATCCATTATTATCAAAGAATTCCTAAAATGTGAATATGGGAGCATATTTGCCTCGTAAAGTTCAGCATCAGTGAATTCTAATGGGGGAAGATAACTATTAATGTAATCTATGTAGAAAAACTTAACATTACTGGAAACCTATTAAACTTTAGCATATTATAATAGAGAATAATTCTGTTAATATAGTAAATATATTGAGGCCTTTAGCTGTAGAATATGTCTTTTTCAACATTACCCTGTCTCTACCAGCTATTTTCCTCATGACATTTATCATAATTAACCTCTGCTTTGGTTTAATCATTTGTAAGATAGGCCTAAGAATAATACCTTCCTTGTAAGATTCTTGGAAGTATTATGTGAGACATTTCATGTAAAGCTCTTAGAGCAGTGCCTTGAACATAGCATATCACAAGTATTAGCTATCATTATTACTAGTACGATTTTAGAGAATTTGCATGAGAAGAGGACACTTAGGAGTATAATGAATATTAAGAAATCTTTCATTAACTCTTGACCCTGACTCTTTGAGTGAGGGGCACTGTATGCTGTAATGAATATGAGAAAGCTTTCATTCACATCTCATCCCATATACTAGAAGAGAAGATTCATACTGTTGGGGGAAAAAACCCACAAAACATTGTAGATTTGATCAGTGGATTGTTGAAGAGAGGTAAAGTGAATTGTAACAAAGTCCAGAACTCATATGTCCTATCATTTTTTTTACCACAATTAAAGAATATTATTTAGAAATGAATAACAATGGATAGCCAAAATAAAATTTCCTACTAGGAAATTTCTAAAACCTTGAATGTACAGCTTTTGAATTAAACTAAAAATAAACCAACATTACTATTTTTCAGTGAAACATGGTGACAGTCTGTCCGGGACTGTTATTTCCCTACCCAATATCCATTTTTCCTTTAGAATTCTTGACTGAAAAATCATCTCAGCCCCTCTTGCAGTTCAACAAGATGGAAGTGGTATTTGTACATGTAGGACATTTAAGAATACCTTTTCTCTCTTTGTATTTCTTTGTTTCCCTACCTACAATGTGGACATTTAATTTGAGAACGGTTATCTGGGTACTAAGGATGATGGAGCAGAAATACAGAATGAGTTTACACCTGTACTGATTTTATGGAACAGTTGTACCAATTCTGGTCTGCTTGCCTCCTGTATTTCTTTATATAAAATTAAAATAAACTTATTTGTTGATGTTGTTTTCATTCTGTTATTGACACTAAAATGTATTAAGGTTATAAAATTTTGTACCCAGAAGTGGAGTGCTGTGGGTAAAAGAAATCTCAAGTTTGGCATTGACTTTGTGCCATCATGAATGAGAATTAACCCACTTCAGGCTAGAAAACTAAAGATTTTTGCTTTCATAGACAGGACATTTGGTCTGTCTCCCTTCCAGTCTATCTTACAAGGCAGATTCTTCACCAGTTAAGACTGTAATGTTAGTAGAAATGGTAGGAGTGATTCAGAATGTGTGTTGGGTGTTTCTTGTTGCTTTTGGTAATGTCCCGTGAAAGATAAATTTGGTATAGACTTAGCTGCAGAGGCTACTAGCAGAGATTGAAAGCGATATTGCTTTGTTAAGAGATGCTATCTCTCCCTACAGGCATTCAATCCTGGTTGACAGTACATTTTTTAGGTGTTTGGGATATATCAATGAGCAACTCTAGCAGGAGGAGATAGAATAATAATAGAAAAATTACAGAGTATGTTAGAACATTAGTGTTATGGAGGAAAGGTCATTCAAAAGTAGCTAAGGAATATGAAAGTTTATGAAATGGACTGTAGATAAGGAAAGATTCGAGTCAAGATTTGAAGATGTGAAGGAGTAAGTCAGTGGTTATCTACGGGAAGAGCACTGCAGACAGGAAAAGCTAGAACAAAGGCCCTACAATGGGATGATGCTGGTATACTTGAGAAACATCAAAGAAGCTATTGTAGAGGTCTGTGCAAGGGCGTTAAAATTGAGGAAGATGGAGAGATAATAGGGCCACATCTTGTAAGTCACTGTAAGCATTTTGTAATTTTTTCTGATGGAAATGGCAGCCACTGGAGTGTTTTGAGCAGGGGATGTGATTTGATAGGCTGCTATTGTGTTGTTAAAAGAAAAAACAAGTAAATGGGCAAGAGGCTATGGCCTCTTAATTCAGATGAAAGATGATGTTGGCTCACACCATGGTGGTAACAATGGGGAGAAGTTGTTCAATTCTAAATATAGGGTAAATGTGAGCAAGCAAGATTTGTTTAAGGGTTGGATATCAGGTGAGAGGGGGTTCTGGGGTGACTTTGACTCACAGGTTTTGGTCTCAAACAATTGGAAAGATGGTATTCCCATCAGCTGAGATGGGGAAAGCTGCAATTCCATCAGGTTTGTTGGGGAAGTTTGGGAGTTCAATTTTGAACATGTTGAATATGAAGTATCTTTTAGACAAAATGATAATATTGATTAGGCACTTGGATGTTTTAGCTTGTACTGTTCTGGAGATTATATGAATTTGGTAGGTATTGCCTATACTTACATAAAACCAGAGGCAGAATAAGATCATTAAAGACCTGGGTATAGATAAAGACTGATCCACAGTGCCTTCTAACATTAAGAGTTCAAGGATAAAAGGACAGACTAGCAAAGGATGCTAAGAAGGACCAGTGGGATGGAAGGAAAAACAGAATAGTGTGGCATTACAGAAGCTGAATGAAAGTGACTCGAAGGATGATCAATGGTTGTAGATACCATTAGCAGATGACATAATAATAGAGAATACTTGAGAATTGACTTGAACTTATCCATGTTGTTGATCTTGAGAAGAGAAGGGGTATTTTTGTTTGTTCTGGAGTGTTGAATTAAGAAACTGTTGAAAAATAGAAATTGGAGGCAATGAATATAGACACAACTGCTTGGGGGTGTTTGCTGCAAACTGAAGCAAAAAAACAAACAAAAAATAGTTAATTAGTGTGGCAACAGGAATTGGAGTGTCTCCAGGATGGGAGAAGTAATAGCAGTTCTGTATGCTGGTTGGAATAATACAGATGGGGGGAATAATTCATAACAAAGAAGTGAGAATTACTGGAGCAATGACCTTATGTCAGTGAGGGGGGATAAAATTTAGCAGATGGAGGGATCATTTTGGGTAATATGAAGAGTTTATTCCTGGCAATAGTATGGCAGAATATGGGGTGCTGGGAAGTAAGTAGATGAGGTGGGAGAAGTTTTGTGAAGTGTTCTTCTGATTCCTTCAGTGATTCCATGAGTGTTAAGGTTAGCTGAAAATATGGGGGATGAGAAGTTTGGGGTCCAAAAGAAAAGATATGAAACATCACCAAAGTGAGATATTTAATGTGAAATATGATTGCCTAGCAACATTAAAGGGATAGAAAAAAGAAAGTACAAAGGGGCCAGTAAGCAAAAGAAATCAGGCTTAAAACTGTATTCACACAAGATCTTTGACGTTGTAATTAAACAGTAGCAAATACTTTGAAAGCCTATTGAGTTTTTGAGGGAAATGTACTACTGTTAATGAAACCCAATCCTGGCCTGCAACAGTGTATGACTCAAATCCCCCAAACAGTTCCCAGGCTTTGGAACAAATCCATTAGGAAATGACCCACTTGTGTAATTTTTCCAAGGATATATATGAATTGTATATTTCTAGCTATATAAGCTACTAGCAGAGATCGAAAGTGATATATGTATATATAGAGACAGCGAGCGAACTAGGATGTAGTTTCTCTTTTTTCATTGGCTTTTTAAGAATATATAAAAATTGTATATTTTAAAAACCTGCCTTGCTTTTTTCACTTACATATTTTGGCAATGATTCCAGTTGCTGTTGCTGCATAACAACCACTCCAAACTTGGCTTAAGATACAATAATCGTTTATTTAGCTCACACATCTATAAAGATATGGACAAGGCTTGGCAGCAACTGCTCATCTCCAATTGACATAGCCTCAGGTGGGGTGGCTTGAAAGCTTGATGGCTGAAGGCTGGGATCATCTGAAGACTCACATGCTCACATGTCTGGCAGTTGATTCTGGCTGTCAACTGGACCTTAGTTAGGGTGGTCAGCCAGAATACCTACATGTGATATCTCTATGTGGCTGCTTAGCATGGTGTCTTGGGTTCCAAGAATATGCCCTAAACAACAAGGTCAAAGCGCATGTAATTTTTATGATCTAGCCTCAGAAATCACATAACCTCACTTGTGTCATAATTGGTTGAGGCAGTTACAGCTCTGTGAAAGAAGTGTCACATTTTAAGAAGAGCTTGTAGGATAGGATATACTGTGGCCTGTTTGGAAAATGCAATATGCCATAAAGATCTTCCATACCTAGCCTGGGAAGTTGCATAATCTCACTTCTGCCATTCTCTGTGTAGGGAGCTACATCTTGATAGGAGAGTGTCACGTTGTAAGTAGAGCATATGGGGTAGGATATACTTTGGTGGGCCTTTTTGGAAAATATATTCTGTCTCAGAGATCCTCTCCTACATGAAATTACCTCATTTTTATGGTGGCATATTGCTATAACTATATATTCTTTTAGTGATACACCATAATTTTGGCAGACTGCCAGAATTTTCATTTTTTTCTTGGGTGCTTGGCTGCCTTGCTAGGTACCAAATTTCCCATTCTCCCTTGCCAATTGTGGCCCCATGGCTAAGTGAAACATTATCAGAAGTGATACATAATTTCCCTCTCATCTGCTCAAAAATTTCCATAAGAGTAGGCTGCCTGGGTGGCTGAGTCAGTTAAGCATCCAGCTCTTGATTTCAGCTCAGGTAATGATCTCAGAGTCATGAGATTGAGCCTTGTGTTGAGCTCCATGCTCAGCAGAATCTGTTTAAGATTCTCTCTCTCCCTCTCCCTTTGCCCCTCCCCTCTTCTTTCAAATAAATAAATCTTTAAAAAAATTTCCATGTGAGTATAGAAATAACTCCCAATACATTATTAATTACAGTTAGTGTAAATAATGCAACTATGAAGGATATATTTTACTTCCAGTTCTGGACCAAGATGGAGTATAAAGAAATATGAAGCTATTTTAAAAGAGTAACTATAAGATATAAAAGAACTCTGAAAAGTACCCAAAGACTGAAGGAGAGTATCCAGGGAAGGATAAATTTTGAAGATGGGCCCCATCTCTAAACCTGGGGTTCAGATTTCATCATAGAAGGTATGGTTTCAGCCCCACTGAATGGTGGAGAATTTTGATGGGGTGCCAGGGCTAGAGCTAATCTATACTTGTTGAGCAAGCAGGAAACAAACCTTTGGGACACAAATGAGTTGCAATATTAATAGTAGGGGACTTTAACACACTTAGATCAATGGATAGATTGTCCAAACAGAAAATCAATGAGGAAACAGTGACTTTGAAAGACACATTGGACCAGGTGGATCTACAGATATATTCAGAACATTCCATCCTAAAACAGCAGAATACACATTCTTTTCAAGTACACAAGGAAAATTCTCCAGAATAGATCACATATTAGGCCACAAAACAAGTCTCAACAAATTAAAAAAACATTGACATCATACCATGCATCTTTTCTGGCCACACCACTATGAAACTAGAAGTCAACCACAAGAAAAAATCTGGAAAGAGCACAAATACATGAAGGTTAAATAACATGCTACTAAACAATGAATGGGTCAACCAAGAAATTAAAGAGGAAATAAAAAATACATGGAGACAAGTGAAAATGAAAACAGCCCAAAATCTTTGAGATGCAGCAAAAGCTGTTCTAAGAGGGAAGGTTATAGCAATACACGCCTACCTCAAGAAGGAAGAAAAATCTCAAACAACCTAACCTTCCACCTAAAGGAGCTAGAAAAAGAACAAACAAAACTCAAACAGTAGAAGGAAGGAAATAATAAAGATTAGACCAGAAATAAATAGAAACTAAAACAATAGATCAATGAAACCAGGGCTTCAAACTAACGCTAGTCCCTCCCATTGGTACATACCTTAGATCACAGCCCATAGCTTCACAAATAACTTCCTGATAGGACTTCCCCAAATGGCCCTTGTAATAAACAGTTTCCCCTGCTTCCCAGAGCCTTCCCCTTGTGTGGCCCTTCTATAAGACCCCCATGAAGCTTATATAAACCCCACTGTTTTTTATTTGAATTAACCAATCTGGCCTTAGCATTAGAATCCTAAAACACACTACCTACAGACCCTAATGAAAGCATGTGCCCTAGGTCCTGCTGCACTTTCTGTCTGCATTCTGCCTGGACCTACCTGCGTTGTCCCTGGAGGCATGCTGTGTACTTCCTCCCAGACCTGTGAGTAATAAACTCTATTTCAATTTCTTTTTGGCCTTTTGTTGAACCCCAGCTCACCAGCCAATTGTGGCACTCTACTTCATAAATATTAATTTAACAAAGTTAAAACAGAGGTATGCTAGTAACAACTCCCTCAGCTTTTGTTTACCTGGAATATCTTAACTTCTCTTTCATTTTTGAGGTTAGTTTTGCTAGATATAGATCATCTGTCAGGGCTTTTTTCTCTTTTGGAATGTTGAATATGTAATTTGATTTTCTCCTGACTTCCATGGTTTCTGATGAGTAATCAGCTGTTAATTTTATTGAAGCACCTTTGTATGTAGCAAATTGATTGCCTCCTACTGCTTTCAAGAATCTGTCTTTGCTTTTCAATAATTTAATTGTAACATTTCTCAGTGTTGATCCCTTTGAGTTTATCATGCTTGCAGTTGATTTGAGGGTCTTGAAAATGTGTATTTCATGTCTTTATCAAGTTTGGGAAGATTTTGGCAGTCATTTCTTCAAATATTTTTTCTGCCTCCTTCTTCCTCTCTTCTGGACTCCCTATTATGCATATATTGATGTGCTTGATGGTGTCATATAGCTCTTTTTTCATTCTTTTTGTTTCTAGTCTTCAGACTAGATCATTTCAATTGCCCTATTTTTAAGTTCACTAAGTTTTCTGCCTCCTCAGATCTGCCATTGGACTCTAGTGAATTTTTCATTTCAGCTATTGTACTTTTCAGCTCCAGAATTTCTTTTTGGTTCCTTTTTATAGTTTCTATCTTTTAATCAACTTTCATTTTTTTCATATATTGTTTTCTTGATTTACTTTAGTTTTTTGTCCAGTGTTTTACTTAGCTCATTTAGCATATTTTGCATAGCTGGTTTAATGTATTTGACTAGTAATTTCAATGTCTTCATTTCCTCAGTGATAGTTTCTGTCAGATTCTTTTTTTATATGTGAATGGTACATACTTTCCTGTTTTTTAATGCTTTCTAATTTGTTGCTGAGATGTAGACATTTTGAGTAGTATAATGTTTTAAAGTTTGGAAATCAGATTATTTCCCTCCTTGGGGATTGCTGATTTCTGTTTGTTGAGGACAGCAGCCATTCATTATTTAGTGACTTCTTCAAACTATTTTTGCCAAGTTTGTATTCCATGTTGTGTCTCATCACTGAAGTTTCTGTTACATTATCTCTGAGGTCAGGCAGAGATATTGATTAAAACTTCAAGAAAATATAACAGTTATAATCATATGCATTGTCTTAGCTTGGGCTTCTATTAAACAATACCATAAACTGGGTGTCTTAAGCAACAGAAATTAATTTTCTTACAGTGCTAGAGGCTGGAATTTGGAGATCAGGGTTCCAGCTGGTCAGTTTCTGGTGAGAGTTCTTTTTTAAATGAGAGCTCTTTTATTGGATTGCAGATGGCTGCTATCTTGCTGTGTGCTCACATGACCACTTTGTCCAAATGCAGAAAAAGAGGATTAAGCTCTCTGGTATCTTTTCTTATACGAGCACTATTCCTGTCATGAAGGTTTGTCCCTCATGACTTTATCTAACCCTCATTATCTTCCAAATGCCCCATCTCCATTACAATAGGGGTTAGGGCTTCAACATATGAATTTGGGAGACACACAAATATTCACTCTATTATATGTATCTAACAACAGAGCTGCAGAATATATGAAGCAAAAAAATGACATTATTGAACATACAAATAGTTATACAATAGTACCTGGAGTCTTGACTACTCCACTTTCAATAATGAATAAAACAATGAATCACTAAATTCTACACCTGAAACTAATATTACACTGTATGTTAACTAACTGGAATTTAAATAAAAACTTGAAAACAAAACAAAATAATGAATAAAACAATGAAATAGAAGATCAGTAAGGAAATAGAAGACTTGAGCAATACCATAAGTCAGCAGACAAAACAGAATACTCAACCCATTAATAGCAAAACACTGATTTTTGTCTTAAGTGCATTTTGAACATCCTTCAGGATAGAACAAATCATTAGCCACAAAACAAGTCTTAATACATTTTAAGAGACTGAAAATATACCACATATCTTTACCAATTACAATGGAATGAAACTAGAAATAACAGGACAATGGGAAGATTCATATATATGTGGAAATTAAGCAACACACTTTTTGAAGTATAATTAATATGCAATTAGTTCTGTTAGTATCAGGTGTACAAACATATGGATTCAACAATTCAATACATTACTCAGTGCCCACCACACTAAGTGTAGTAACCATACAACATTATTACAATAGTATTGGCTGTATTCCTTATTTTATATTTCTCATCTCTGTGACTTTATAACTGCAAATTTGTACCTTTTAATTCCCTTTGTCTATTTAACCCACCCCCACACCCATACTAGCCTTCCCTCTAAGCAAATACCAGTTCATTCTCTGTATTTAAGAGTCTGGGTTTTTTGTTTTGGTTTGGTTTGGGGTTTTTTTTTGAAACAACATACTGTTAAGAAAACTAGACTAAATAAGAAATCCAAAAATGAAATTATAAAACAATTTAGGATAGGGGCGCCTGGGTGGCTCAGTTGGTTGAGCGACTGCCTTCGGCTCAGGTCATGATCCCGGAGTCCCGGGATCGAGTCCCACATCGGGCTCCCTGCTCGGCAGGGAGTCTGCTTCTCCCTCTGACCCTCCCCCCTCTCATGTGCTCTCTCTCTCTCTCTCATTCTCTTTCTCAAATAAATAAAATCTTTAAGAAAAAAAACAATTTAGGATAAATGAAAATTAAACACAACTTACCAAAAGTTATAGGATGTAGTGGGCCCAGTGGAATGAAACCAGAAAACAATAGCAGGAGAAGTGGAAAATCCACAAATGTGTGGAAATTAAAGACTTTTAACCAGTGCATCAAAGAATAAATCACAAGAGAAATCACAAAAGATCTTGAGACAAACTGAAAAACATAACATACCAACACTTACAGAATGCATCCAAATCAGTGCTAAGAGAAATTTATTGCTGTAAACATTTACATTTTAAAAAAGAAAGATCTCAAATCAGTAACTTAACTTTATATAACATGGAATTAGAAAAAAAGAACAATTTAAACCCAAAGCTGTCAGAAGAATGGAAATAATAAAGATTAGAGCACAGATAAACAAAACATTATAAATAAAGATCAACAAACCCAGGAGTTGGTTCCTTGAAAATAACAGCAAAATTGAAAAACTTTTGGCAATTGACTATTAAAACAGACAAGAGAGAGAAGACTCAAATTACTAAAATCAGAAGTGAAAGTAGGGACTTTACCAATTTTACAGAAATAAAAAGGATTATAGGAGAATACTATAGCAATTGTAGGCTAAGCAATCTGATAATCTTGATGAAATGGGAAAAACTAGAAATATACCCCTAGAAATACACAACTACAAAAACAATGCAAGAAGAAATAGAAAATCCAAACAGACCTATAACAAAAAAAGGAAATTAAATCATTAAGCAAAAGCCTCCTAACAAAGAAAAGCCCAGGTCCAGATAGCTTCACTGGTGAATTCTTCCAAACATTTAAAGAATTAACACCAATCCTCCTCAAACTCTCCCAAAACTTGAACTAGAGGAATCACCTCCAAACTCATTCTATGAGGTCAACATTACCTTGTTATTAAAGCCAAAAAAAAAAAGAGGAAAAAAAGGGGGCACCTGGGTGGCTCAGTCGTTAAGCGTCTGCCTTCGGCTCAGGTCATGATCCCAGGGTCCTGGGATCGAGCCCCGCATCAGGCTCCCTGCTCAGCGGGAAGCCTGCTTCTCCCTCTCCCACTCCCCCTGCCAGTGTTCCCTCTCTCACTGTGTCTCTATCAAATAAATAAATAAAATCTTTAAAAAACAAAAAGTTGGGGGGGGAGACAATACAAGGAAAAAAAACTACAAGCCAGTATCCCTTGTGAATACAAATGAAAATAGATACGAAGATCCTCAACACAGTACTAGCAATAATAACATGCTAGTGAATTCAGCAACCTAGTAAAAGAACTATATGCTATGACCAAATGGAATTTATCCCAGTCCTGTGAGGGTGGTACAACCTGTAAAAATCAATGTAATGTTAGGCACCTGGGTGGCTCAATCGGTTAAGCCTCCAAGTCTTGATCTCAGCTCAGGTCTTGATCTCAGGGTCATGAGTTCAAGCCTGGCATTGGGCCCCACACTGGGTGTGGAACCTACTTAAAAAAAAAAAATCAATGTAATGTGCTACATTAAAAAAATGAAGAGAACAACTATATGATCAATTATGTGTCAGCTTCTCTCTGAAGAGAATGGTGAATATGGATGGGAACACCAGTGTCATGCCTGAGGTATAGTAAGGAAATAACGTGACAAAAGCAAATATTTAAATGTTCTTTATTTTTTTTTTTATTACGAAAGATACAGAGAATAAGAACCTATCTATAAACCAACAACCAGCTCTATCAATTTATAAGAATTGGCCATATTTGCTTATTTTTTAAAGAAGTAAATGATTAAAAGATATCTCCCTTTGCATCCTTTTCTCAATCTCATTTTTCTCCCCCTGCAGACAGATGTCACCACTGTTTTGGATTTAATTATTATTTCCACGAATGTTGTAACATTAAATCTATATGGTATTTAGCCATATAACCATAGCATCAATTTGCATATTTTCAAACTTTATATAAGTGGTACCATCTCATACAAAATACTCTCTAGTTCAATTTCATTAATATTGTTTTAACATTTATTCATGTTTGTTTTTTGTTTTTTGGTGTTTTTTTTTAGATTTATCCATGTTGAAAGAAGTATCTCTACTTCATTCCTTTTAACTTGGGCTATAACTTACATTCACCCTAATGGTTATTTTGATTGCTTTAAACTTTTCATTCTCAAATAATGCTGAAATAGACTTTCATGTACATCACCCTAAACACATGAGGAGAGACTATAAGAGGTTTAAGTATGGAACTGCTGGGTTAGAGAGTAACCACATTTTCAACTTTACTAGATATTGCTAAATTATCCTAAATACAACTACTTCCAATAACACTGTATGAACATTCCTACTGCTCCACATCTTTCCAATAATTGGCTCTGTAACGCTTTTGCCAATATGATGATTTTGAAATACTTCACTGTGGTTTTATTTGCATTTCCCTTACTGTAATGGATACAATTATTCTAATAAACCCAAATCCATCCTTTATTTACAGGTATAAACCATCTTTATCATATGCAGAATTTCTACAAGTAGGTCAGATTCAACAATTTTCTTGCTGTCTTAAGAATTCACACTTCATAGATGAATTTCAGAACAAAGTTGTGAAATTAAAGGGCAAAAAGACCTGAGGAATTTTGGTTCTAATTGCAGTGAATTTGTAAATTAGGAATAACATAACATTATTATCCTGAGTCTCTTCAGCCTAGATTATATGCTACTCCTCAGTTTATTATTCTTCATTTTGCTGAGTCTAGAGAATCTATTGTTTTATATTTAACTATAAACAATTTCAATTTCAGCTTTAAATAACTTTAAATAACTCCATGAGGACATAGTCTTAGTATTGGTCACTATTGTCTCCTCATATCTAAAACAGTGTCCAGCAAACGGTAGCTACTCAATATTCACTGAATGAGTGGAAGCATATATTTCAAATATGTAAAAGCCTATATATATTTGTCTGTAACTTTTTTCCCTCAATCCCCTTTTCATTTCAATTTTACAGCCACTGGTTAAAAATTTTACAAACTTTATACTTTTTCTGTGGTATGGAACAATTTAAATACTTCTTAAATTTACCTAGATTCACCCAATACAATTGCCTGGGCCTGGTGCCTTTTTTTTTTGGAGTTAATTGTGATACTCTGTTCTTTTTCTTGATCTAAATTGAGTTCTATATTCCTCTCTGTGAATCCTCATTTTCTTTATATTGATTGGTTTATCCAATTCTCTTTAGAAACTTCCTAAAACTGGTTGTAGGTGTAGGTCTACTACTTGTGTCTATATTGATTACTTATCTAGAGTATGAAGACTCCCACTTAAGTTTCTAAAATTTGGGGGTTTTCTCAGTTCTGACCTGCTGCTTCCCAGGGATGTTCTCCTTTGTCCACTGAGGAATCTTGTTCTAGCTGTGAGGAGTAAGTGAGTTAATATATGTTGAGTATGTAGAACAGTGCCTGGTGCATAGTAGGCACTCAATACATGTTAGCTATTGTGATTTATTGAATATCTGCTATGTTTGATGTGCTATGTGAAGCACTTTACATGCAAATTTATTAATATGCATCAATCTACAACAGACACTATTTCATTTAATAATCACATTTCTACAATACAGTATCTTTTATTATCCCTATTTTAAGAATTAAAGAAAACCCTGAGGTTTAGATAAGTCAAACAAATTACTCAAAGTCACATAATACCACAGTAGTGGTAGAGCTATGATTTTCCAGAATCTAAGCTCTTAGTCCTGGGAAGTGCCTAGTGCTCAGAGAAGGAGACTGGAATAAAATAAGGCTGAAAGGTATAGAACCAGATAATGAAGTGCCTCATAGACAATTTTAAGACTGTGGATATTAGCTTAAGAACAATAGTAAGCCCCAAAAAAGTTTTAATTGGAGGCAGTGATGTATTCTTACACAAAAAAATCAGCTTGGGGCATGACAGGAAATGAATTTAAAGGGACCAAAAGTTGATACAGGAAGACCTGTTAGAAAGCTACAGCATGGTGATGCAGGTGAGATGAATCTTAGACTAGGGCAACAACATTTGAGATAAGAGAAAAGAGTATAAATTCTGGAAATATTTATGAGATAGTGTCTAGAGGACTTGGTGATTGACTGGATTGGGTGGTGAGAGGGACTCCCCAAGATGGATTCTCTGATGATGAGCAAGGTGTGCATGCTGCCTGAAAGTTTTCTTGCATTCCTTACATTCATAAGGTCTCTCTCCAGTATGAATTCTCTGATGTTGGGCAAGGGATCCACAGTAACTAAAAGCCTTTCCACAAACGTTACATTCATAAGGCTTCTCTCCAGTATGAACTCTCTGATGTTGAGTAAGGGATGAGTCATTGCTAAAAGCCTTCCCACATTTAATACATTCATAGGGTTTTTCTCCAGTATGAACTCTTTGATGTTGGGCAAGGTAGGCAATCTGGCTGAATGCTTTCCTACATTCTTGACATTTATAAGGTTTTTCTCCAGTATGAATTCTCTGATGTTGAGCAAGATGTGAATTCTGGCTGAAAGCCTTCCCACATTCCTTACATTCATAGGGTCTCTCTCCAGTATGTATTCTCTGGTGTACAGTAAGGTATGCACGAAGGCTAAATGCTTTCCCACAGACATTACATTCGTATGGTTTCTCACCAGTATGAACTCTCTGGTGTTGAGCAATGGATGATCTATTGCTAAATGCTTTCCCACATTCGATACATTCATAAGGTTTCTCTCCAGTATGAACTCTCTGATGTTGAGCAAGGTAAGCAAACTGGCTAAAGGCTTTCCTACACACCTTGCATTCATAAGGTTTTTCTCCAGTATGAACTCTCAGATGTTGAACAAGGTGTGCATTCTGACTGAAGGCTTTCCTACATTCCTTACATTCATAGGGTTTCTCTCCAGTATGAATCCTCTGATGTTGAACAAGATTTGATCTCTGGCTGAAGGCTTTTCCACATTCTACACATTTATATGGTTTCTCTCCAGTATGAATTCTTTGATGAAGTGTAAGAGATGAGCTCTGGCTAAAGACTTTTTCACAGTCATTACATTTCAAGAGTCTCTTCTCTGTATAGATACTCTTGGGCTTAATGGCCATTAAATTTTTTTTAAAGCTTTTCTTATGTGTATCATGCTTATGTACTTTCTCCTCTTTGGTGATTATCTGTTGTGTATGAAGCAGTGTGTTCGGATGGAAACTTCCCCAAGATTTGTTATATTCTTGTGCTCTTTTATTACTGAGGGCTTCTTGATGAGTGATTGTCTCTTCCTTGAAACATGCTTTCTGATTTACTGGCTGTCTCTCAAAATGGCCCTCGCATTTCCATTCTTCTCTCAAACTGGAATACTCAAGGCCATAGCTTGTGAGTTTTTCTGTTATCTTCTGTGATGATTGTGCTTCATAAATGTCCTGCTTTGAAGTTAATTCTTCAGTCTCACACATAGATTCCCAGCCTGAAAAGCAGTAATTTAAAAAAATGTCTCTTCTATCATGTACCAGAAGGAACATTTGTGAAAGTACATTCATAAAGTGAAGTATGTGAATTTAATAAATAAATAATAAATTAATTAATTAATAAATTTAATAAATAAAACTACAAAAACATTTGCTTTTGTAATTCTGATGTTTGCAAGAAACTGAAAATAGGTCACACAGAAACTTGAGGAGGAATGAATAGAATTTTAAGAAAGTCAGTAAGGTAAATCTCAGGTCAGTAAGGAATTATAGAGGGGGAAGGACTTGGTTATAATTTTATGCATGTATGAATAACATAGGCAGTGAAATCACCTCCATTTTTATAGTTGCTTCTTTCAAGAATATTCATTGAAACTTGTGCCATATATTCTCCTAAATGCTTTTGATATTATAGTAAACAAAACAAAGATCCTTACCTTTGTGGACCTTATATTCTTAGGAGAGATAGGAAATAAATGCTAAATGAGTAAATTGAGTGCTACAGAAAATGAAAGGCAGGGTAAAAGAGATTAGGAATGTTGGTGAAGCAAGAGGTAGGAATAATTAGTAAGTTAACATTCAAGCAAAGATTTGAAGGAAGTGAAGAAGTTTGTCACTTAGTTATATGGAGAAAGAGCATTCTAGGCAAAGGAAACAGCCTAAAAGTAGAAGCATGTTTACTATGTTTGAAGAATAGCAAGAAGGCCAGTGTTGCTGGAGAGGTGTAGTAGATGAAGTCAGGAGAAAAAAGATTATTTAAGGTTTATATGCTTTCTAAGGAATTTGGCTCTTACCCTGAGTGGGATAGAGAACTACTGAAGTGTTTGTGGGGTAGAGGAGTGATATCTATTTACAATTTAATAAATATACTGAAAGGTGGCAAATAGGGAAGAAGCAAGGGGACCTATGATTTTAGTAATCCAGGTGAAGATGATAAGTAACCAGACCAAGGAGCTATCAATGGAGGTATAGCGAGATGGTCAGATTCTAGGTATATATTGTAGGAAATGCCAAGAGGATATCCTGACAGATTGGATATGAAATGTAACAGAAAAATGAGATAAGCAAGCCATCAAGTTTTACGGTCTGAGCAATGGCAGGATGGATTAGCCATCAGCAGTGAAAGGGAAGGCCATTGGGCACAGCAGGTTTAGGTGGAGAGATATGGAAGATCTGGAATTCAGTTTTGAATATAATAAATTTAAGGTGTTTTTTTTTTTAAGGTTTTATTTATTTATTTGACAAAGAGAGAAACACAGCGAGAGAGGGAACACAAGCAGGGGGAGTGGGAGAGGGAGAAGCAGGCTTCCCGCCAAGCAGGGAGCCCGATGTGGGGCTCGATCCCAGGACCCTGGGATCATGACCTGAGCCAAAGGCAGACGCTTAACAACTGAGCCACCCAGGCACCCCAGTTTTTTGTTTTTCTTGATAAATGTACTTGAAGCTGCACTACTACCCTCTACTACATAGGTTGTGTCCTACAATTTTGGCAGTTAGTGTTTTCATTGTTATTCATTTCCACGTTTTGTAAATTACTTTAGGTGTTTTTTTTTTTTTTTTTTTCTAAATCCCCTATATTCCTGGAAGGAGTGTCACTGTTATTCATAGTGAGCCCCTTGGACCACATCTGCTAGTTTGTAACTATAGTTTATGACTCATGACATGCCCCTATATAGTTTTTGCTAATGTGATGATTTAGGATGGAGGCTAGCCATGCCAGAAAGACCAACCACGTGACTTAAAGGGTTGGTGCTTTGAGCCACCATGATATCAGTTTGACTTTTGGGAAGGGAATGAGGCTGGTGATTGAATCATGTTGGGCACTGGGCAATGACTCACTCAATCATGCCTACATAATGAAACCGAAACACAAACAACCCTATACAATGATGCTCTCTTGAGAGCCTATTCTTTTGAACACTGAAATGTCTGGAGGGCCCCTTCATGTTTGCAGCTCTCACAGACCTTGCTCTTGGTGTCTTTACTTTTGGCTGGTTCTTTGTATCTTTTGTTAAAATAAAACTGTAATCATAATATAGTTCTTTCCTGACCTCTGTGAGTCACTGTTGTGAATTATCAAACGTGAGGGTTACTGCAGGTACTCCCTTAGCAGTAGCCAGCATGTCAGAAATGAGTGTGGCCCTGAAGATCCAAACTTGCAGTTGGTGTCTGAAATAAGCACACTCTTGTGTAGACTGTTCTCTCAGATTTTGCAGTTTGGCAAACTGACTGTAAGAATTTTTTTAAATCCTAAAGTATATCAAAAAAGTAAACATGTATCTAGGATAGACTATGTGTTGTCCATAAAAGATGCATTAATAAATTTTAAAAGATTGAAATCATACAAATTATCTTTCTCAATCATAATAAAATGAAACTAGCAATAAATAGCAAAATGAAAACTGGAAAAAATCCACAAATATGTGGAAATTAAACACTTAAACAACCAATGGGTCAAAGAAGATATCACAAGCTATCTTGAAACCAATGGAAATAAAAATATAACATACCAAAAATTATGGGATGCATCAAAAGCCGTGCTAAAAGGGAAATGTATAGCTGTTAATGTAAGTTGACTGAATCAGTAATCCAAAATCTTCTAACAAGAAAAGGCCTAGGACCACATAGTGTCTGTGGTGAATTCTATCACACATTTAAAGAATTCACACAAATCCTCCTCAAACTTTTCCAAAGAAATGAAGAGGAGTGAAGACTTCCAAACTCCTTCTATGAGGCCATCATTACTCTGATACCAAAGCCAGACTAAGATACCATAAGAAAACTAGAGACCAATATCTCTTATGAGAATTGATGTAAAAAACATCAAGAAATACTAGCAAACTGAATTCAACACCATATTATATGGATTATACACCGTGACCAAGTGGAATTTATTGCTGGAATGCAAGGATGGTTCAGCAAAAATTAATGTAACACACATTAACAGAATGAAGGAAAAAAACATGATCATTTCAATTGGTGCAGAAAAAGCATTTGACAAAAATCCAACACCCTTGGGGCGCCTGGGTGGCTCAGTCATTAAGCGTCTGCCTTCGGCTCAGGTCATGATTCCAGGTCCTGGGATCGAGCCCCGCATCGGGCTCCCTGCTCGGCGGGAAGCCTGCTTCTCCCTCTCCCACTCCCCCTGCTTGTATTCCCTCTCTCACTGTGTCTCTCTCTGTCAAATAAATAAATAAAATCTTAAAAAAAAAAATCCAACACCCTTTCATGATAAAAACACTCAACAAACTGGCAATAGAAGGAAACTACTTCAACATAATACAAGCCATATATGAAAAGCCCATAGCTAAAATCATATTTAATGGTGAAAGACTGAAAGCTTTCCTCTAAGATTTCCAGAAGCAAGGCAAGAATGCATACTTTCACCACTTCTAGTCAATATAGTACGGATGTTCTAGCCAGAACAATTAGTCAAGAAAAATAAATTTTAAAAATCCAAATTATAAAGGAAGAAGTAAAATTATGTGTTTGTAGATGACATTCTCTTGTATTAGAAACACTAAAGACTCCACATGCCCCCACCACCCATTAGAACTAATAAACAAATTCGGCAAAGTAGCAGGATACAAAGTCAACGCACCCAAATCAGTTGCATTTCTATACATGAACAATGAACAATCTGAAAAGGAAATTAAGAAAACAACTCTATTTACAATAGCATAAAAAAGAATAAAACAGGAATTAATCAAGGCGGTGAAAGACTTGTATAGTGAAAACTACAAAACATTGCTGAAAGAAATCAAATAATATGTAAATAAATGGAGATATCCTGAATTCATGGATTAGAACATTAATATTGCTAAGATGCCATACTACCTAAAGCTATCTACAGATTCAGTGCAATCCCTATCAAATCCCAATGATGTTATTTTTTTCCAGAAATAAGAAAAATTGATCCAAAAATTCATATGGAAAATCAATAGACCCCAAATAGTGAAAATAATCCTGAAAGGGAAGATCAAAGTTCCAGAACAAATCTGGAAAAGGAAGAACAAAGTCTCACACTTCCTGATTTCAGAAATTTCTACAAGCTACAGTAATCAAAACAGTCTGATACTGCCATAAAGATAGACATACAGACTAATAGAAAATAGAAAGCCCCAAAATAAACCCTCACATGTATAGTCAAATGACTTTTGATAAGGGTGCCAACATATATGAAAAACCCAGCTATTATCATCCTCAATAGGGAAAAACAGCGCTCTTCCACTACAGTTAGGAATAAGACAGGGATGTCCACTCTCACCACTGTTATTTTTTTTTAAAGATTTATTTATTTATTAGAGAGCACGAGTGGGATGGGCAGAGGGAGAAGGAGAGAGAAACTTAAGTAGACTCCACACTGAGTGCAGAGCCCAACATGGGGCTCTATCTCATAACCCTGAGACCATGACCTAAGATGAAACCAGGAGTCGGACACTTAACTGACTGTACCATCCATATGCCCCTCTCACCACTGTTATTTAACATAGTACGGGAAGTCCTAGCCATAGCAGTCAGACAACACAAAGAAATAAAAGGCATCCAAATCATTAGGAAGAAGTCAAACTTTCAGTATTTGCAGATGATGTGATACTCTATATAGAAAATCTAAAAGACTCCACCAAAAAATTGCTAGAATTGATACATGAATTCAGTAGAGTCACAGGGCAAAATAAATGTATAGAAATCTGTTGCATTAGTGGCTAAGAGACATATGAAACAATGCTTAACATCACTTATCATCAGGGAAATACAAATCAAAACCACAATGAGATACCACCTCATACCTGTCAGAATTGCTAAACTAACAACTCAGGAAACAACAGATGTTGGCAAGAATGTGGAGAAAGGGGAACCCTCTTACACTGTTGGTGGGAATGCAAACTGGTACAACCACTCTGGAAAACAGTATGGAGGTTCCTCAAAAAGTTAAAAACAGAACTACCGTACGACCTAGCAATTGCACTATTAGGTATTTATCCAAAGGATACAAAACTACAAATTTGAAGGGATACATGCACCCCAATGTTTACAGCAGCACTATCAACAATAGCCAAATTATGGAAAGAGCCCACATGTCCATCGACTGATGAATGGATAAGGAAGATGTGGTATATATATATATATATAATGGAATATTACCCAGTCACCAAAAAGAATGAAATCTTGCTATGTGCAATGACAGGGATGGAACTAGATTGCATTATGATAAGTGAAATAAGTCAGAGAAAGACAAATACCATATGATTTCACCCAAATGTGGAATTTAAGAAACAAAGAGATGAACATAGGGGAAGGAAAAATAAAATAAGATAAAAACAGAGAGAGAGGCAAATCATAAGAGACTCTCTCTCTCCCTTTTTTTTTTTAAGTAGGCTCCATGCCCAGTACAGAACCCAGTGTGGAGCTCAAACCCACAACTGTGAGATCAAGACCTGAGCCAAGATCAAGAGTCAGATGCTCAACCGACTAAGCCATCCAGGAGCCCCAGGAGTCTCTTAACTATAGAGAACAAACTGAGGGTTGCTGGAGGACAGATGGGTGGGGGAGATGGGCTAAATGGGTGATGGGCATTAAGGAGGGCACTTGTGATGAGCACTGGGTGTATATGAAAGTGATGAACCACTAAATTCTACTCCTGAAAGTAATACTAGAGTATATGTTAACTAACTTGAACTTAAATAAAATCTTGGAAGGAAAAAAAGAAAGAAATCTGTTGCATTTCTATATACCAATAATGAAGCAGCAGAAAGAGAAATTAAGGAATCAAACCCTTTGACAATTGTACCAAAAACCATAAAATACCTAGGAATAAACCTATCCAAAGAGGTGAAAGACCTGTACCTAAAAACTATAAAACACTGATGAAAGAAATTAAAGATGACACAAAGAAATGGAAAAACATTCCATGCTCATGGATTAGAGGAATAAATATTGCTAAAATGTCTATATTACCC
Source organism: Neomonachus schauinslandi (assembly GCF_002201575.2). Classification (NCBI taxonomy): domain Eukaryota; kingdom Metazoa; phylum Chordata; class Mammalia; order Carnivora; family Phocidae; genus Neomonachus; species Neomonachus schauinslandi. The sequence continues at coordinate 14,849,419 of NC_058418.1, read as the reverse complement.
AAAGCAATCTATAGATTTAATGCAATCCCTATCAAAATACCAACAGCATTTTTCACAGAGCTAGAACAATCCTAAAATTTGTATGGAAACACAAAAGACCCCGAATAGACAAAGCAATCTTGAAAAAGAAAAGCAAAGCTGGAGGCATCACAATTCTGGACTTCAAGTTATATTACAAAGTGTAGTGATCAAGACAGCATGGTACTGGCACAAAAATAGACATACAGATCAACAGAACAGAATAAAAAATCCAGAAATGAACCCACTACTATATGGTCAATTAATCTTCGACAGAGCAGGAAAGAATATCCAATGGAAAAAAGACAGTCTCTTCAACAAATGGTGTTGGGAAAACTGGACCATTTTCTTATATCACACACAAAAATAAATCCAAAATGGAGGAAAACCTAAATATGAGACAGGAAACCATTAAAATCCTAGAGAAGAACATGGGCAGTAACCTCTTTGACATCAGCCATAGCAACTTCTTACTAGATATGCCCTGAGGCAAGGGAAACAAAAACAAAAAAAACCCTTGGGACTTTTTTTTTAAAGATTTTATTTATTTATTTGACAGAGAGAGACACAGCGAGAGAGAGAGAGCACAAGCAGGGGGAGTGGGAGAGGGAGAAGCAGGCTTCCCGCGGAGCAGGGAGCCCGATGCGGGGCTCGATCCCAGGACCCTGGGATCATGACCTGAGCCGAAGGCAGACGCTTAACGACTGAGCCACCCAGGCGCCCCACCTTGGGTCTTGATCAAAATAAAAAACTTGTGCACAGCAAAGGAAACAATCAACAAAACTAAAAGGCAACCTACCGGAGATGATACTTGCAAATGACCTATCTGATAAAGCGTTAATATTCAAAATCTATAAATAACTTACCAAACTCAAAACCCAAAAAACAAATAATCCAATTCAGAAATGGGCAAAAGACATGAATAGACATTTTTTTCCCAAAGAAGACAAACAGATGATAAGGGTGTCAAGACCATTCAATGGGGAAAGGACAGGCTTTTCAACAAATGGTGCTGAGAAAATTGGATATCCACATGCAAAACAATAAAGCTGGGCTCTTTCTTTACATCATATACAAAAGTTAACCCCAAATGGATCAAAGACCTAAATGTAAAACCTAAAACTAAAATACTTTTAGTTGCAAACATAGGGAAAAATCCTCATGACATTGAATTTAGCAATGATTTCTTGGTTATAATATCATAAAGCATAGGCACCAAAGGAAAAGTAAAACTGAATTTCATGAAAATTCAAATCTTTTATGCATTAAAGGTTATAATCAACAAAGTAAGAAGGCAACCCACAGAATGGGAGAAAACATCTGCAAATCATGCATCTGAAAATGCATATATATCCAGAATATATAAAGAACTCCTACAACTGAACAAGAACACAATTAAAAAATAGGCAAAGGACTTGAACAGACATTTTTCCAAAGAAGATATACAAATGGCCAACAAGGATGAAAAGATGTTCAACATCATTAATCATTAGGGAAAAGCAAATCAAAACCACAAGATGCTACTTCATACTCATTAGGATGGCTACTATTAAAAAAGAAAGAAAGAAAGAAAATAACAGGTGATGATGAAAATGTGGGGAAATTGGAACCCTTGGCACTGTTGGTGAGAATGTAAAATGGGAGAGCCTCCGTGGAAAACAGTATGGCAGTTCCTCAAAAATTAAAAATAAGATCCAGCAATTTCTCTTCTAAGTATATACCCAAAAAAATTGAAAGCAAGGTCTCAAAAAAGTATTTGTGCTCCTATGTTCATAGGAGCATTATTTACAATAGCTAAAGATGGAAGCAACCAAAGTGTCTGTCATTAAATGGATGGATAAACAAAATGTGGTATATACATACAATCGAATGTTATTCCACTTTTAAAAAGGAGGAAATTGTGACACATGCTACAACATGATTCAACTTTGAAGACATTATCCCATGTAAAATAAGCCAGTCACAAAAAGACAAATGCTGTATGACTTCACTTATATGAGGTATGTAGAATAATGAAATTCATAGAAAGAAGGTGGAATGGTGGTTGCCAGGGACTAGGGAAGGGGAGAATGGAGAATTACTGTCTAGTGCATATAGGGTTTCAGTCTTACAAGATGAAAAGAGTTCTGTGGAAAGATTCTGGTGATTGTAGCAAAACAATATGAATGTACTTAATGCTACTGAACAATATACTGACATCTCAATAGCAACAATAGAAGCCAGAAAAGTATGGAGTGGTATCTTTAAGGTACTGATAAAACTAGTAACTGTCAATTTATGCGTGCATATATTTAAGATTCTTACATGCATGAAAGCAAAATAAGTATACAAAACAAATGAACAAATTAATAATAACAAAATAGTCTGTATAAATAGTATATTTATTGATAAAGGAATTAATACAGGAAGAAGTTCTGGGATATAAAAAGGAATGGTGAATGAAGAAAATGAAACATGGGTAAATCTAAACAACACTAACTAAACAAAATAATGGTCTAATTTTGTAACTTCATAAAACAAAATAATCATTTATGGGATTAAAAGAAATAACTGAAAAGAGGGTAAGTGAAATTAAAACATTCTAAGGTTCTTATATTTTTAAGGGAGGAAAATAAAGGTAAGGATTAACTTTAGACTTTGTTAAGGTGACTATAAACGTTAACTTTTTTTTATTTTATTTATTTATTTATTTTTTTTATGACATAGCACATTTTTTTTTTGAAAGATTTTTTTTTTTTTTTTTATTCATGAGAGACAGAGAGAGAGACAAAGGCAGAGGGAGAAGCAGGCTCCCAAGGAGCAGGGAGCCCGATGCGGGACTCGATCCCAGGACCCTGAGATCATGACCTGAGCCGAAGGCAGACACTTAACCATCTGAGCCACCCAGGCGCCCATGTTAACTTTTTTTTAAAGATTGTTTTTCAGTAATCTCTACACCCAACCTGGGGCTCAAATTTACAACCCTAAGATCAAGAGTCACATCCTACTGCCTGAACTAGCCAAGGCGCCCCATAAATGTAAATTTTCTAAGCTAACTAATAGAAGAATAGAAATAGACTGTTTAACTTTCAAATTAGCAGATGGAGTAAAAGTCAAGAAACAAGGAAAAAATAGGAAAAGAATTTATAAAAGAAAATGAGATGTGGAAATAAGTCCAGTTCTATTAGTAATACCAAAATATGTAATTGACTATCATCATTTAGTTAAAAGATACAGATTATCAAAGTAGACTAAAAAACTCTTTAGCTATATATACTCTTTATGAGACAAACACAGAAAGTAAGGGAGTATAGGGATAGAGAAACTACACCAAGGAAGTATTAACAAAAGAAGGCTAGTATAGCTAATATCAAGCAATATAGTTTTTTGGTTTTTTTTGTTTTTTTTTTTTTTAAAGATTTATTTATTTGACAGAGAGAGAGACAGCGAGAGCAGGAACACAAGCAGCGGGAGTGGGAGAGGGAGAAGCAGGCTTCCCGCGGAGTAGGAAGCCCGATGCGGGGCTCGATCCCAGGACCCTGGGATCATGACCTGAGCCGAAGGCAGACGCTTAACGACTGAGCCACCCAGGCGCCCCTCAAGCAATATAGTTAAGGGAAAAATCATCACTAGATTTTAAGAGGGTAACAATAATATATGGAAGAATTTACCAGAAAGATAAAACAATTCCAAAAACATGTGACCTAATAAAATAGTTTCAAAATATAAAAAATCAGTAGTCAGAATTACCAAAAAAATTTATGTATTCATCATCAGAGTTTTTTAACATGTCTTCCTATAATTGACTTCTCAGAGATTTTTTTTTAAATCAATAAGGATACAGAAGATTTGATAGCAAAATTAATGAGCTAATCCAAGGAACATATATCAAATGCTGTATATTGCACAACCAGAAACATATTATTTCCTAGGACACACCAACTATTTACCAAAATTAACCACTGAGACATAAAATAAGTTTTAAAGAATTTGAGTTAAATAGACCATATTCTCTAACCACAGTGCAGTTAAACAAAAAACTTGAATTTGGAACCTAAAGATTCCAAGTAATTCATGGGTCTGAAAAAAACTTAATGGAAATTAGAAAATGCTTAGATATACATGATAACAAAAATGCAACCTACCAAAATATGTGAAATACAGTCCTAATATAGTCTTAAAAAAAAAAAGATTTTATTTCTAAGTAATCACTATACCCAGTATAGGGCTTGAACTCACAATCCCAAAGAGTCACATGCTCCACTGAGGGAGCCAGTCAGGTGCCCCTATTCCTAATAGTCTTAAGTGCTTATAATAGAAAAGAGAAAGCCTCAGGGCACCTGGGTGGCTCAGTTGTTTAAGCAACTGCCTTCAGCTCAGGTCATGATCCTGGAGTCCCGGGATCGAGTCCCACATCAGGCTCCCTGCTCGGCAGGGAGTCTGCTTCTCCCTCTGACCCTCCCCCCCTCATGCTCTCTCTCTCATTCTCTCTCTCTCTCTCTCTCAAATAAATAAATAAAATCTTAAAAAAAAAAAAAAGAAAGAAAAGAGAAAGCCTCAAAAACCATGAATTATCTAACTTTAAAAGTGGAAAAAAAAGTAGGGATAGCATAAACAAACATAGGAAGAATTAAATAATAAAGAAGAGAAATATATGAAAAAATTTTAAAGATTTTTATTTATCTATTTGACAGAGAGAGAGAGCACAAGCAGGGGGAGAAGCAGGCAGAAGAGATGGAGAAGCAGGCTCCCCACTGAGCAGAGAGCCTGATGTGGGGATTGATCCCAGGACCCTAGGATCCTGAGCAGAAGGGAGATGCTCAACTGACTGAGCCACCCAAGCACCCCCATGAAATTTTTAAAAAGATAAATTAGGGGCGCCTGGGTGGCTCAGTTGGTTAAGCGACTGCCTTCGGCTCAGGTCATGATCCTGGAGTCCCGGGATCGAGTCCCGCATCGGGCTCCCTGCTTGGCGGGGAGCCTGCTTCTCCCTCTGACCCTCCCCCATCTCGTGCTCTCTCTCTCTGTCTCATTCTCTCTCTCAAATAAATAAATAAAATCTTTAAAAAAAAAAAAAAAAAAGATAAATTAGAGAGGATCAGTGAAGTGAAAAATGTCTGAAAATACAAAAAAAAAAAAAAAAGATAAATCCATGGAAAAATTTGTTTCTCCCTTTTTGGAAGAAAAAAGAGGTCATAATTATATACACTGCCAACTTTAGATAAGAGAAGATAATGGACAACTTCAATCTAATAAATTTGAATATTTACATAGGTCATAAAAATTCTTAGAAAAATACTATAACTCCATGATTACAGGAGAAACAGGATCTTATAACAAATTGAATTAGTTGTTTAAATTCTTTTCATAAGAAAAAAATCACAGGCCAAGGTGAACAAAGTTCTACCATTCAAAAAACAAAGAATTTTTATTTTACACAAATTATTCTAAGGAACAAAAAAGAGGAATACCCACCAATAAATTTTATGAGACTAGTATTTTGATTCCAAAATCTGACAAGAAGAGTACATGAAGGGAAAACTGAACATCAACCTTACTCACTGATTAACGTAGATGCAAAAAACCCTAAACAATATATTGCAAACAGCAAGTAGCCATAAATGAAAAAGATATAAAGATGGGTTTGCCTCAGGACTACAAAGTTAGTTCAACATTAAAAATGTAATATGTAGGGGTGCCTGGGTGGCTCAGTTGGTCAAACGACTGCCTTCGGCTCAGGTCATGATCCTGGAGTCCCGGGATTGAGTCCCGCCTCGGGCTCCCTGCTCAGCGGGAAGCCTGCTTCTCCCTCTGCTTGTGCTCTCTCTCTCTCTGACAAATAAGTAAATAAAACCTTAAAAAAAATTAAAAAAAAAAGTAATATGTAATTCACCACATTAACAGATGAAAAACTAAAAACCATCTAATCATCTACAGAGAAAAACATTTGTTAAAACTCCAAAGCTTTCTATAATGAAACTCTAAAAAACAGAAACAAAAAGATATCTACCAAAAACCTTTAAAAGTCAGGGTTATTTAGGGGCACCTGGGTGGCTCAGTTGGTTAAGCGACTGCCTTTGGCTCAGGTCATGATCCTGGAGTCCCTGGATCGAGTCCCGCATCCGGCTCCCTGCTCGGCAGGGAGTCTGCTTCTCCCTCTGACCCTCCCCCTCTCATGTGCTCTGTCTCATTCTCTCTCTCTCAAATAAATAAATAAAATCTTAAAAAAAAAAAAAAAGTCAGGGTTATTTATAACAAAATATGAAAGCACTCTTTCAAAATATGAAAAGCACTTTTAAGACCAAAAGTGAACAAGAATGCCTGCTATCATCACACAACAAAATGAAATAAAAAGCATCCAAATAGATAAGGATGCCTTCACTATTAGATGACATACTATATGTAGAAAACTCAAAAGACTCCACCAAAAAATTGCTAAAACTGATAAACAAATTCAGTGGTGATTATAAGTGTTGCAGGATACAAAATATACAGAAATCTGTTGCATTTCCATACACCAAAAATGAAACAGCAGAAAGAGAAATTAAGAAAACAGTCACATCTACAATTTCACCAAAAGTAGTAAGACACCTAGGAATAAACCTAACCAAAGAGGTGAAAAACCTGTGCTTTGAAAACTATCAAACACTGATGAAAGAAATTGAAGATGACACAAAGAAAACATCCCATGCTCATGGACTGGAAGAACAAATACTGTTAAAATGCCTACATTGACCAAAGCGATCTATACATTTAATGCAATCCCTATCAAAATACCAACAGCATTTTTCACAGAAGTAGAGCAGATAATCCTAAAATGTGTATGGAACCACAAAAGACTCCAAATAGACAAAGCAACCTTGAAAAAGCAAAGCAAAGCTGGAGGCATCACAATTCCAGACTTGAGTTATATTACAAAGCTGTTATAATCAAAACAGTATGGTACCAGGGGCACCTGGCTGGCTCAGTTGGTGGAGCAGGCAACTCTTGATCTCGGGATTGTAAGTTTGAGCGCCATGTTGGGTGTAGAGGTTACTTAAAAATAAAATCTTAAGGGCGCCTGGGTGGCTCAGTTGGTTAAGCGACTGCTTTCGGCTCAGGTCATGATCCTGGAGTCCCGGGATCGAGTCCCGCATCGGGCTCCCTGCTCGGCAGGGAGTCTGCTTCTCCCTCTGACCCTCCCCACTCTCATGTGCTCTCTCTCATTCTCTCTCTCAAATAAATAAATAAAATCTTAAAAAATAAATAAATAAATAAATAAAATCTTAAAAAAACCAACAGTATAGTATCAGCACAAAAATATACACATAGATCAATGGAACAGAACAATCCAGAAATAAAACCACAATTAAATATATGGTCAATTAACTCTGACAAAGCAGGAAAAACTATCTGATGGAAAAAAGACAGTATCTTCAACAAATGGTGCTGGGAAAACTAGAGAGCAACATGTAAAAGAATGAAACTGGACCACTGTCTTCCACCATACACACACCAAAAAACCTAAAAACAGATTAAAAATCTAAATGTGAGATCTGAAACCGTAAAAATCCTACAGGAGAGCACAGACAGTAATTTATCTGACACTGGCTGTAACAACTTTTTTCTAGACAGGTTCCCTGAGGGAAGGGAAATAAAGGCAAAAATAAATTATTGGGACTACATCAAAATAAAAACCTGTACAGCAAACAATTAACAAAACTAAAAGTGAGGGGAGGGGCAGAAAGAGAGAAAGAAGCAGACTCCCCACTGAGCAGGGAGCCTGACTCAGGGCTCACTCTCACAACCCTGAGATCATGACCTGAGCCAAAATCAAGAGTCAGATGCTTAACCAACTGAGCCACCCAGGCACCCCTCAGGAACATAATTTTTTTTTTTTTTAAGATTTTATTTATTTATTTGACAGAGAGAGACACAGCGCGAGAGAGAACATAAGCAGGGGGAGTGGGAGAGGGAGAAGCAGGCTCTCCGCTGAGCAGGGAGCCCAATGCAGGGCTCGATCCCAGGACCCTGGGATCATGACCTGAGCCGAAGGCAGACGCTTAACGACTAAGCCACCCAGGTGCCCCAGGAACATAATTTTGAGTTGAAAAAAAAAAAAGAATTACATGCACCATATATTTTCACATGTAAAAAGTTGAAAATACACAAATATAATATTTTGTTTAAGGGTAATGGCACAACTATTAAGAAAAGTCAAGAAAAGATAAGCAAAATTGTAGAATAATGGTTTCCCCAGTAAGGGGTAGGGATGGGCCATGGATAGGGAATGGTTTATCATCAGGCGGGGGCCCTCAAAGGCCTATAATGGCATTGACAATTTTCTCTCTCTCTCTCTCTTTTTTTTTAAGTCATCTCTATACCCAACATGAGGCATGCTCTACCAACTGAGCCAGCCAGGCACCCCCAAAATTTTCTATTTTTTAAGCTAAGAAGTAGGTACATGGGTTTTGTTCTATTATTATTTTGTTCTATTATTATATTATCAATATATATATTGATATATAGATATAGATATCCTAATACACATTCATGCATGTAAGATTTATTTAGTAATAATAATTAATAAATAAAATTTAACCATATATTCTTTGACACTACAGTTCCACATCAAACATTGTTCTTAAAAAGCTGAACAAGGACATAAAAGACTGGGGAGAAGTACTGGAGGGGGTGAGTTGGGGAGTGGTATTAACAGACATATTGGGCGCCTGGGTGGCTCAGATGGTTAAGCGTCTGCCTTCAGCTCAGGTCATGATCCCAGGGTCCTGGGATCGAGTCCCATATCAGGCTCCCTGCTCCTGGGGAGCCTGCTTCTCCCTCTGCCTCTCTCTCTCTCTGTCTCTCATGAATAAATAAATAAAATCTTTAAAAAAAAAAAAAAAAAACTGAGTTTAGGGGGCGCCTGAGTGGCTCAGTCATTAAGCGTCTGCCTTCGGCTCTGGTCCTGGGATCGAGCCCTGCATCGGGCTCCCTGCTCCGCGGGAAGCCTGCTTCTCCCTCTGCCTCTCTCTCTCTCTCTCTGTCTCTCATGAATGAATAAATAAAATCTTTAAAAAAAAAAAACCAGACATATTTACAGTGACCCTCATTTTCTTTTGAACTTTAGTCTTCCATTTTACCTTAATGCTTCCTCTGTCTGTCTAAAAATCCTTCCTATGCCACAAACCTAAATTCTTCATTTCTTCTGTCTCAAATGTTTCCTAGCTTCTCACCTGTGTTTTTGTTAGAGACCATCTTCTCCATTACCCAGACTCCTTGGCCTCTCACCTTTCTCTGGGCTTCCTTGTGTCAGCTTTTCACATATGCCATTTACAGCTAATACTGTATCTCTGCTACTAGCCCATCAGTTGTTTGATAACTTCTACAAATATGTAGCACTCTAGCATTTTGCGGGTACTCTGTTTAAAAATTCAATAAATGTTGATGAAAGGAATGAAAGAATGAACTTACCATTCAGAGAGAAACGAGGCATTTGGAGATACACTACTACAACAACAATAGCAACTAACAGCCTTTGAGTTCACAATATGAGAAAGGAACTGTTTTTTGGGGTTTTTTTTAAAGATTTTATTTATTTATTTGACAGAGAGAGACACAGTGAGAGAGGGAACACAAGCAGGAGTAGTGGGAGAGGGAGAAGCAGACTTCCCGCTGAGCAGGGAGCCCGATGCAGGGCTCAATCCCAGGAACCTGGGATCATGACCCAAGCCGAAGGCAGACGCTTAATGACTGAGCCACCCAGGCGCCCCGAGAAAGGAACTGTTAAAGCACTTTAAAAGTATATCCCATTTTACAGATGACAAAATAAAAGTACAGAGAGGTTAAGTAACTTGCCCAAAATTTTACTGCACGTAAGTGTCAAGACTTGAACCTGGCACTTTAGTTACAGCTGTCTGTACAACTCAAAAGTTTATCAGATTAGGAAAAGTTTTTTAAAGACTGGAAGAGACTTATGAAACTGGGAAGGAATATGACTCAGAATAGATAAATGAGTTCTTAGAAAGGAGGGAGCAAAGTATTAAAGGAGGGACAGTGAAGAATAACAAATTTGGGAGAACACTCTAAAAGGCCTCAAGTTTCTAGTAAGACCTAGAACATCTGAGAACATGCCAACAAAGAAGAGTGAAGAGGTGCCTCTAAGTCAAGCTGAGCCGTCACCTCCAGAGGTTTTTGCCTGCCTATTTCCTCTTCACTCACCTGAGCACAAGCCTTTTGCCAGCTCTCTCTTCACCATCCAGGGCTCCTTCCCTTGTTCCAACAATAATATCACACTGGGCTTAGAAAAGCAAAGTCCTGCATGTATGAGAAGAAACAATTTGGTCATGCTGTAGATATCCCAGAACTCATAACCAATCCTTTGATCAACAGGGAAGGGGGAGTTTACAGTAAGACAGGGATAAATGTGTAAAGGATGTGTATTCAAAATATAGGAAAGCTGAAGCTTCCAACACAGATTAATAACAGACCCATCCACTGGCAACTTTATAAATATTAAACCATTGCTTTGGCACAGCAACAGACATCCAGCCAAGCACTGAGGATGCCATCCAAAGATTCACAGTGGTGGTAGCAAAGAGGCCCTTATGTGTAGAAACTCAGTTTTACACGGACAAGATATTCTTACCCAGGGACACCAAGATCCTATAGTTCTCCAACATCACATTACTGTACAGATGCCTCTGGGAAGAATTTAGACAGTCCCACTCCTCTTGGGAGAAATCTACAGCCACATCTCTGAAGGTTACCAACTCCTGAAATAAAGCAAATAAATGAATGAAATAACTTCATCTCTTACCATATTCACCTTACTTGTTCTGCCCTAGGCATACTGGGCTCTCCCTGACATTACATCCTCAAACCAAAGATGTCAAGCATGTTCCCCCTCAGGCCTTTTGTACTTCTCAAATCATTCTGTACAAAAATAGCAAGCTCTTACTCCTGTTCCCTATTTCCCTAACCCTCCTTTATTGTTCGGCATGGCACCTAATTATTTTGTTACTGTCTGCTCCCAGCCTCCACTAAAATGTGAAGTCCATGAGGGCAGAGTACATTTTTGCTTTGCTCACTGCTATATCCCTAGTTATAGGACAGTATTTGGCACACATGACGCATTCAAATATTTGCTGAATAAACTGAATTAATGAATGAATGGTTTGAAAAGTTCAAGAAACTATGGGAGGATCAAAAATGAGACCAGAAAGTGCTGGGGTGCCTGGGTGGCACAGTCAATTAAGCATCCCACTAGTGGGTGTTTCTGCTCAGGTCGTGATCTCAGGGTCCTGAGATCGAGCCCTGTGTCAGGCTCTGTGCTCAGCGCGTAGTCTCTCTCTCCCTCTGCCCCTCCCCTTGCACACATTCTCTTTCTCTCTCAAAAAAGAATGAGACCAGAAAGTGCTTGCTGTATCTCTGAAAATTGTGCTAGACCAAGGAGAGCAAATCATCAATTCTATTAAAATTCAAATACTTTAATTCAGAGTACTTAAAATTTTGTATAAAGAAGTGGGTGTTCTGCTCAGAATACTGCTTCTGCCTGTAGGCTGGGCAAAGTTCTTAAAAACTTGGAGCTATGCTGTGATTCAGCTGGATTCTAGGTTTCTATAATGTGACCACCTGCTGATGAAAATTAACGGGTGTGTGTGTGTGTGTGTGTGTACACACACACACACACACACACATATATATAATTTTTAGAAGAGGTGAATCTGTCAAGACAAGAAAACATTTATTGGGCATTTGATACAATTTTGTCATAGTTAAACTGTCTCTACAGAATAAAAATTATTAAAGTGTTTTACAGGGGTGCCTGGGTGGCTCAGTCGGTTAAGTATCTGCATTCAGCTCAGGTCATGATGCCAGGGTCCTGGGATTGAGCCCCACATAGGGCTCCCTGCTCAGCAGGGAACCTGTTTCTCCCTCTCCTCCCCACTCATGCTCTCTCTTACTATCTCTGTCGCTATCTCTGTCTCTCTCTCAAATAAATAAAATCTTTTAAAAAATTCTTTATTTCTTTCAAAGTTATTTTTAAAAAAGTGTTTTACAATACTCAGTAACTTTTTTCTTATTTATATGAAGTAGTTTGTGAGTTTCTTCATCTCTGCCCTACCAATAATGTAACAGGAACATTTGTTGCAGAAATGTTCCTGTTAAGAGTTTGGTTCATATGCCATATATGCTTCCAAAAATGTTTTCCTTACCTTACATAAACATATATAATAAATGTATAACTATTTTTTAATATATGACATGCATTTTTCTTTTTTTTCTTTTTTAAGATTTTATTTATTTATTTGACAGAGAGAGACACAGTGAGAGAGGGAACACAAGCAGGGGGGAGTGGGAGAGGGAGAAGCAGGCTTCCCGCGGAGCAGGGAGCCCGATGTGGGACTCGATCCCAGGACCCTGGGACCATGACCTGAGCTGAAGGCAGTTACTTAGCGAATGAGCCACCCAGGTGCGCATGACATTCATTTTTCAATGATTCTTTTAATGAAAGTTAATGAAAATAATGACAATGTCAACATAATGAGCTTAAATTATTACTTTAAAATATTTGACCTCTAACAAATGATCTCTTAAAATATTTGACCTCTCTCTATACATACAATGGAATATTAGTTAGCCATAAAAAAATATGAAATCTTGCCATTTGCAACAATATGATGGAGCTAAAGAGGATAAGCAAAATAAGCTAGTCAGAGAAAGATAAATACCATACAATTTCACTCATAAGTGGAATTTAAGAAACAAAGCAAATGAACAAAGGGGAAAAAAAGAGAGATAAACCAAAAACAGACTCTTAACTATAGAGAACAAACAGATGGTTACCAGAGGGGAGGTTGGGGGGGGCAGATAGGTGAAATAGGTGAAGGGGATTAGGAATGCACTTGTTTTGATGAGCACCAAATAATATATAGAACTATATATTATTATAGAACTAATATATAGATCACTATATTGTACACCTGAAAACTAATATAGCACTGTAAGTTAACTACACTGGAATTTTAAAAAAATTAAAAATAAATTTTGATCTCTAACCAAATACTTGGTTTCAAAATCCATTCATAATTGTAATCAAACCAGGATGAAGAAAGTCAGCAGTTCTCTTCACCTTTCTGCCCTCATAGAAACATGTTTCCCAGCTGAGAGGACTGACTTCTTCCCTTGAATCCCTGTCATGTGGTGACTGTCTTATTTCCCACATTCCTTATACCACAGCACCTGGAGGTAAGGCAGGTGATCTCTTTGCTCCTTACCTTTGTTTCTAGACCATTCCCCCTCCCACCTCCCTAAAAGACACCCAGTTTTAAATGTCATGAAATTAGACTCTGTCATCCCTCCCTGTTTTAGTTGTCTACCAATTCCTGGTAGATACCAATACTCTGTCATTCCTTGAACACTTCAGCGCCTGGCTCACTGTCACTCTCTCCAACGCTACTCCTATCACACATAATCTTTGGTCATTTCAATATCTGTATAAATAATCCAACAACCAGGCCTCTCAATTCTGTGTCCCTTCTCTCCTCCAGTAGTCTTGTCCTCCACACTTCAATAGTCATTCACTTCCAATGCCATGCCCCAGACTTTGTCATTACCAATAAGTAGCAAACCCTCCCTAATCTCAACTCTCCCACTCTGACTTCTACCTCCTATATTCCAACTTTTGCCCTCTGGTACCCCAATTAGGATAATTCTTTGACCCCACTAGAACCTACAAATCACTGACTTACCACGTTTTCACTGTTCTCAATCCCACATCCTCTCACTTCCTAGCATAGCCATTTATTATTAATCACCCCCATGCATATACCCTCAACTTCCCTGCCCTTACCCACCTGGTTAAACCACTGCCATCTTCAGCATACTCTATTTCTGTACCCTGAACAGCTGTACTTTGCTGGAGAAAATCACACCAATCATGCTAACTGGTCTCACTTTAAATTCATGACACTAACTTCAAGAAGGCCAAAATGCCTATATGATACATTGGTCCAGTCCATTCATGTCCCACTCCCCTAAATGACCATTCCATACTTTCCCTCTCTCCTCACATCTTCAATACCTTTTTCCTCATCCTTACTAATAATCTTGCTTTCTGTTTCACTCAAAAAACAAAATCCATTCTAAGAGAATTTCCACAAACTCCCACAATATCTACACATCTATCTGCACTGTCCCAACATACTTTAACTTGCTCCTATTACTAGTCTATATGAACAGCCACTTTCTTAGCAAAGGCCAACCCCTCCACTTGTCCACGAGACCGCAGGTCCTCTTCCTCCTCAAGCAGTGTTCCGGCAGTCCCCTCTTCACTTCTCCTCATCTTCAAATTTCTCTTTCTACTGAATCTCAAACATCAGAATACAGCTATAAACCCATCTTGAAAAAACCTTGCTGACCACACTTAAGTTACCACAGCTAAACTATTTGAAAGAGTTGTCTATACTTTCTATTATTTCTATTCCTGCCGTGAAGAATCATATAATACGACATGTGTAACAGAATCACTTTGCTCTGTTAAGAATAGACTAAAAGAGAGGAAGGGTAGAAGTAGACAGAAAAGTTAGAAGAGCATAGCAATAACCTAGGTGAGAGATGACAGTTTGGACCAGAACAGAAGCAGTGTGGTAGTAAAAGTGGTCAACTTCTGGATATGTTTTGAACATAGAACAAACAGAACTTCATGATGGAAAACTTTTAGCTTGAGCACCTGAGGTAGGGAAGTACGTAGAAGTTCCCTAATTGGTTTCCCTGTTTCTATCCTTGTCCCAATCAGTTTATTCTCAATAGCAGCCAGAGTGATTCTATTAAGTGAGAAATAGATCATGTCACTTCTATGCCCCCAAACTTCCAATGGCTTGTTTCACTAAGTTTGAGACATTTGAGTTTGAGGTATCATTATACAACCAAATGAAGATGCTAAGTAGGTAGTTGGATATACAAGTATGGATTTCAGGAGAGAGGGCTGGACTATATACTATAGTCCATATAGTATATATACTATATACTATAATCTGGTGGTTGTTGGCATATAGATGGCATTTAAAGCCATGAGACAGAAGAAGATTACCAAAGGAGTGAGTGTAGGTGAAGAGGACCAAGGACTAAGCCTTCTTACTTAACAGGTGCTCAATAAAAATTGTTGAGGGGATGAATATTTGGGCAGAGACTATAATGACGAAGTTAGTCTGTATCTTGGGGAACAGCATTCTAGGCAGAGGGAACAGCAAGTGCAAGGCTATGAGTTAAGAATGTACTCAGCTCAGGGACGCCTGGGTGGCTCAGTCAGTTAGGCAGCTGCCTTCAACTCAGGTCATGATCCCAGGGTCCTGGGATCAAGTCCTGCATCGAGCTCCTTGCTCAGCGGGGAGCCTACTTCTCCCTCTGCCTGCTCTGCCTGCCACTCCACCTGCTTGTGCACTCTCTGACAAATAAATAAAATTCAAAAAAAAAAGAATGTACTTAGCTCAAAAAAAAAAAAAGTGCTCAGCTCACTACAAGGAAGTTAGAATGGCTAGAACTGAGTTACAAATGGAGTGATTAGCTGAGCTCAGAAAGATAGTCTGGGACCAGATTATGTACGGTCTTGCAGGCTAAGGCAAGGACTTCAGCATTTATCCTGAATGAGGTGGGAATCAACTGCTGGAGGGTTTTAACAAGTGACATGATTAGTTACCCAGAAAAGTTTCAGCAAAAGCAAAGTTAATGTCTGTTTGGTTTAAAGAGCAGGAAAATATTTCAGGAAATAGGAAACACCAACTCACCTGGTACATGGCTTTAAGAAGTCCAACAGCCATTCTTTCCTCTTCTTGGCTCTTCTCTTGGGAAATGGCAGTGTCCTCAGATGACTGAGATGGGGAAGAGAACACGAAAAACTAGGGTTTCCTTGCAGCATCCAGAATCGCCAGCCTAGAATTTTTCAGCTTCTCTTTTCTTCTGCTGCACCCTTCCTTCCAATAGAGAGAAAGCATACTGGAGACCTAGAAATTTGTTTGCATGCAATTTAACTCATGTCTAAATCACTTCCTAATTTATTATTTTAGCAATAGATTTTCCTAGATTTTTACACATAAAGACTACAAGGAATGTAATCATTTACATAAAGGCACACAACTAATGAGTAACAGTACCCAGATCAAACAAAGGTCTTCCTCACTCCAGGCTTTCTCCTCTCCAACAGACCAGTGGTTCTGAAACTTGGTGGCACACTGGCATCACCTGGCTAGCTTCAAAAGATATTGGTGGCACACAGTCTCACTCAGTCCCCCCACATACTCATTCTTTAAAAAACTACAGCGCCAACCACGGTCTTACACACAGAACAATCAGCGGCCATGGGTATGAGCTGTCTCACACCGTCACGTTCTCCCACAGCCCCAAGTCTCAAAAACTAAGGTATCACAACCGTTTACATTCACACAACCCCAGTCACAAAGAGGCCGTGGGTACTGGAACAACGGGGGACACAATACCCTCCCACCCCCACTCACAGTCTCACACTCCGTAGCATCAACCATCGACTCGCTCGCACCCACAGTCACAGATACGACGTGCACAGGCACATCGGATGACAGTCTCACACTGTGTGACAACCAACCACCATCTCGCACCTAGAGTCACACCGAGGGCCCGGGCACCGACGTCCGGGTGACCCACAGGCCACTCCTCAGCCCATTCCCTACCTGCAAAAGTGAACTGCGGGAAGATCCCGTCCCCGCCCCGAAGGCTCTGGCTATCTCAATTCCGGCCCACCTCCTGCCCTGAGAGTCTGATGGGAACCCACCCCCGCGGGCCCGGAAAGAAGCGACTGGGCCTCCGGAGGACACAAAGGGGCCGCCGGCCCAGTGCTCGCAGGGGCCACTGGGAAATGTAGTCCAGACCAGAAAAAGCGGCGCTGCGGAACCCGACTGCCCTGGCGCGGCGGCGCTGGGGCTTGGTAACGCCGCCCCCTCTGCCCCGGGTCCTCCCACGCCGGCCTCTCTCTGGCCCTACAGAGGGAACCCAAATCTCACTTCGGGGCCTGGGTCGGTCAAAGGAACCGGGTCGAGCGTCAACTAGACGGACTGGCATTGAAGTGCGCAGGCACAAGTGCTTGGTCCACCTCCCTTTGCAACGGGGCGGAGAACTTAGAGGCGCCGAGTAGCCGCAGGGGGTGCGGTTCTTGTGCGTGCGTCCACACAAATGGGGTGAGGAGCGAGCTCCTACCCGAAAAAAGTGTGTAGGACGGGGACAGCAGAGAGTAGAGTGCGCAGGGGCACTATACTTCCACCCAGTCTCGCCTTCCCTGGTGTTTTTGGTTCGGCAATGGGTTACCTTGAAGATCGGAGAGGAGAATGTCACCTTTTGCATACGGTTCTTGTATTTGTGATTTGGTGATCATGGGTGTGAATGTGTCCCCCCTTCCTAAAATGGCTCTTCTGCTGGGTATCTTCAAAGTTCTCTTATTCTGTCCTTTCAGATACAAATGTCACATCCCCAAAAAGGCCTTCCCTGATCACACCTCTCTGGCCGCCTTGATCTGATCTATACTCCCGTAGAACAGGAGTGTTTATATTTTAAGTTTTTATTTATTGTCTCCCCACAAGTTCTGTCACATGACTGTAATTTTGTGAGTTGGTATGTGACTCTTTGATTCTGTCATTGTGTGTGTTTCTGTGTAAAACTCTGGGTGTAAGGGTGGGCATGCTGGTTTTCTGTGACCATGTGTAAGATTGTGTTATTGTGTAACATTTGTGATGTTAATCTGTGAGAATGTGTTATAATAGAAAGGGACTGACTGGTGGAGAGTGGAGTAGGAATGTAATAGGATAGTGTGTGTGACAGGTCCTGAGCATTAGTCTAATGGATGTGGTTGTGTGTGAAATTTTTCTCTGTGGTATCTGATTAGAAAGCACCTACTGTGTGCCAGATGCTCTTCAAAGTGCTGGGATAGACACAGACAAAATAAACTTCAAAAAATAGCTAATAGAATACTATTGAGCAGAAGGACAACCTCAAGAGGCTAAATATTTGTATAATTGAATAACAGAAATCTGGATCTACACAAGAGAATGAAGAACATTAGAGATGATACTACAGGGTAAATATGTAAGACTTTTTTGTTAATTAAATCTCACCAAAAGATAAATTACTGTTTAAACAAAAACAAAAACCATGTAGCTTTGGATGTATATGCAAATCATATAACAATAGTACAGAGGCCAGGAGAAGTAAATGGAAATAAACTATCCTAAGGTTCCTACATTCTTTTTTTTCTTTAAGATTTTATTTATTTAGGGGCACCTGGGTGGCTCATTCGTTAAGTGTCTGCCTTCAGCTCGGGTCATGATCCCAGGATCCTGGGATGGAGCCCCGCATCGAGCCCCGCATTGGGCTCCCTGCTCGGTGGGAAGCCTGCTTCTCTCTCTCCCTCTTCCACTCCCCTTACTTGTGTTCCCTCTCTCACTGTGTCTCTCTCTGTCAAATAAATAAAATCTTAAAAAAAAAAAAGATTTTATTTATTTACTCATCTGAAAGAGAGAGAGAGCAGGGGGGAGGAACAGAGGGAGAGGGACAAGCAGACTCCATGCTGCATGCAGAGCCCAATGTGGGGCTCCATCTCAGAACCATGAGATCATGACCTGAGCCAAAATCAAGAGTCGGATGCTTAACCGACTGCACCACAGGTACCTCTAAGGTTCCTACATTCTATGTGAAGTAATATAGTATCACTTGAACAAACGCTATAATAAATGAAAGATGTACACTCTAAGCCCTACAGCAACCACTAACCTAACAAAAAGTTATAGCTGATAATCCAACAAGGGAGATAGAATGGAATCAAATTATCATAAATCACTCAATCCAAAAGAAGTCAGAAAGAGAAGGGAACAAAAAACAGATGGAAGGTTTATATCAATAATCAGACTAAATATAATTTATCTGAACATCAATTAAGAGGCACAGAGTTTCAGGTGGCATAAAAAAGCATGACTCAACCATATGCTGCCTATGAGAAATTTAATATAACTCTACCAATAGAAGTACAAGGATGGAAAAAGATACACCATGCTAATGCTGTGTAGAGAAAGTTGAAATGACCTTGGATTTGGCAATGGATTCTTAGATATGACAACAAAAGCACAAGCAACCAAAGAAAAAATAGATATACTGGACTTCATCAAAATTAAAAATATTAACAAGAAAGGACATTATCAAGAAAGTGGAAAGACAGCCTACAGAATGGGTAAAAATATTTGTAAATCATGTATTTGACAAAGGTTTAATATATAAAGAACTCCTAAAGCTCAACAAGAAGACAACCCAATTAAAAGATGACCAAACACTTGAATATATATTTCTCTAAAGAAGATAAAAATGGCCAATAAACACATACAAAGATGCTCAATAATATTAGTTAAGCAAATGCAAATAAAACTATGAGATAACACTTTATACCTACTAGGATCAGTATTATCAAAATAACAAATGTTGATGAGGACATGTAGAACTTGAAACCTTTGTACGATGATGGTGAGAATATAAAATGCTGCAACTTGTTATAGAAAAGAGTTTGGCAATTCTTCAAAAGCTTAGCATAGATTTACCGTATGACCCAGCTATTCCACTCCCAAAGGAATTGAAAGCAGGGACTTGAACAGATACTTGTATTCCTTTTTTTTTTTTTTTAAAGATTTTATTTATTTATTTGACAGAGAGAGACACAGAGAGAGAGGGAACACAAGCAGGGGGAGGGGCAGGGGCAGAGGGAGGAGCAGGCTTCCCACTGAGCAGGGAGCCCAATGTGGGGCTCGATCCCAGGACCCTGGGATCATGACCTGAGCCGAAGGCAGATGCTTAATGACTGAGCCACCCAGGCACCCCAGATACTTGTATTCCAGTGTTCATTATAGCATTATTCAAAATAGCCAAAAGGTGGAAACAACCCAGTGTCCATCAAAAGACGAATGGATAAACAAAATGTAGTATGTACATACAATGGAATGCTACTCAGCCATAAAAAGGAATAAAGATGTGATAACATGCTACTTTATGGATGAACCTTGAAACAATTATGCAAAGTGAAATAAACCATACACAAAAGGACAAATATTGTATTCTGTTTATATGAAATATTTGGATTAGGCAAATTCATAGAGGAAGAAAATAGAGGTTACCAGGGGCTGTGGGGAGGGAGGAATTGAGAGTTGATTGCCTAGTATACTTAGTGATTACAGAGTTTCCATTTCAGGTGATAAAAATTTTGGAAATAGACAATGTTGGTTATTGTACAACATTGTGAATGCACTTAATTGCACACTTAAAAATTGTTAAAATGGCAAATTCTGTTATACATTTTATAGTAATATAAAATTTAATAATTTAACATACCAAAAGTTGAATTGTACACTTTAAAGGGTGAATTGTATGACATGTGAGCTATATCTCAATAAAGCTGTTAAAAAAAAACTGGAGTAGCTGTATTAATATCTACAAAGTAGATTTCAGAACAAAAAATATAGGGATAAAGAAGATCATTCTATAATAACGAAGGTCAGTTAATCAAGAGAAAATAACAATCATAAATGTTTATGCACCCATCAAAATACATGAAACAACAACTGATTAAACTGGAAGGAAGAGATAAATCCACAATGGTAAGTCAGAGATTCCAATACCACTCTCAGTAATTGCTAGAAGTAGACTGAGAAAATAAGCTAAAACATAGAAGATTTGAAAAACACTGTCATTTGAGCTAATTGATATTTACAGAGCATTACAACCAACAACAGCAAAAAAAAAAAAAAAAATCCTGTTTTTCAAGTGCACATGGGGCATTTACAAAGATAGAATATATTCTGAACCACAAAACAAACTTCTTTCCAAAATGAAACTGAATTAGAAATCAATAGCTGAGGGGCGCCTGGGTGGCTCAGTTGGTTAAGCATCTGCCTTAGGCTCAGGTCATGATCTCAGGGTCCTGGGAGTCTGCCCTACGTCGGACTCTCTGCTTAGCGGGGAGTCTGCCTCTCCCTCTCCCTCTGACCCTCTCCCCTGCTCATGCTCTCGCTCACTCTCTCTGTCTCTCTCAGATGAATAAATAAAAAATCTTTCTTTAAAAAAAGAAATCACGGGCGCCTGGGTGGCTCAGTCGTTAAGCGTCTGCCTTCGGCTCGGGTCGTGATCCCAGGGTCCTGGGATCGAGTCCCGCATGGGGCTCCCTGCTCGGCGGGAAGCCTGCTTTTCCCTCTCCCACTCCCCCTGCTTCTGTTCCCTCTCTCGCTGTCTCTCTCTCTGTTGAAAAATAAATAAAATCTTTAAAAAATAAAAAAAAATAAAAATAAAAATAAAAATAAAAAAATAAAAAAAGAAATCAGTAGCTAAAAAATATGTGGTTAATTCTCTAGCATGTGGAAACATATACATTTTTAAATAACCCATGGATTAAAGAAGAAATCAAAAAGAAATTAGAAAGTATTTTGACCCAAAAGAAAATCAAAACACATAAAAATTATGGGATGCCACTGAAGCAGTATTCAGGGGGAAATTTATAGAATCAAATACTATGTTAGCAAAGAAGAAATCAAAGTCTCAAATCTAAGACTTCATTTTCCACTTTAACATACTAGGAAAAGGAAAATTAAACATAATGTAAGTAAAAAACAAAGGAAATAATATCAGAGCAGAAATCAATGAAATAGAAAACTGAAAAATAAAGATAAATCAGTGGAACTAAAAGGTAATTCTTTGAGATTAATAAATATGATAAAACTAGCCAGACTGATCAGGAAAGAAAGGGAAATAACAAACTACGCATACCAGGAATGAGAGAGGTGACATCACTACAGATTCTACAAATATTAAAAGGACAACATAGTATATCATAGCAACTTTAATCCAATAAACAACTTAGATGAAATAGAAAGATTTCTTTTTTTTTTTTTTAAAGATTTTATTTATTTGACAGACAGAGCGAGAGAGGGAACACAAGCAGGGGGAGGGGGAGAGGGAGAAGCAGGCTTCCTGCCGAGCATGGAGCCCAGTGCAGCGTTCGATCCCAGGACCTCATGATCTGAGCTGAAGGCAGCCGCTTAACAACTGAGCCACCCAGGTGCCCCGAAATAGAAAGATTTCTTGACAGACACAAACTATTAAACCTTACTAAAGAAAGCAGTTAACCTGAAAAACCTTACATCTATTTAAATAAATTGCATTTGTAATCAAAAACCTTCCTACCAAAAAAAAAAAAACAGTCCCAGATAGCTTCACTGGTAAATTCGATTACACATTTCTATTTAATTTTAATTTCTAGTAAACATTTAAAATTCTCTTAAGCATTTAAGGAAAAAAATGATAATTCTATATATACTCTTTCAGGATACCAAAAAGATGGAAAAATCTTCCCAACTCACTCTAGGAGTTATCTAGACAAAAATATTAGCGCCCCACCCCCCCCAAACTACAGACCAACATCCCTCATGAACCTATTAATAAAACTTTAGCAAATTGAATCCAACAATATATAAAAGTGATAATGCACAATGGCCAGGTGGTGTCTACCCCAGGAACCTAAGATTGGTTTAAGATTTGAAGCCCAGTGTAATTCACCATATTAATGAACTAAAGGAGAAAGTCAATATTAACATCTCAGTAGATGCAGAAAAAGCATTTGACAAAAATCAACATCCATTCTTGATAAATACTTATCAGAAAAAGAAAAAAACCTTTTTTTTTTTTTTAAGATTTTATTTATTTATTTGACAGGGAGAGAGATAGCGAGAACAGGAACACCAGCAGGGGGAGTGGGAGAGGGAGAAGCAGGCTTCCTGCCCAACAGAGAGCCCTATGCGGAACTCGATCCCAGGACTCTGGGATCATGACCTGGGCCAAAGGCAGACACTTAATGACTGAGCCATCCAGGCACCCTAAGAAAAAAAGCCTTCTTAACTAAATGAAGGCCATCTAGCAAAAGCCTTTTAGCTACCATTTCACCTAATAGAACAACACTGAATACTTTCCCTCTAAGATCAGGTACATGACAAAGATATCCCCACTTCTATTCAATCTTGTATTTAAAGTTTTTGCCAGTGAAATCAGGAAAAGAAAGAAACAGCATACAGATTTGATAATGTAATGAAGAGTCTAATTCCATTTTTTGATGTTTGCTCATAGCTCTTAAAAAAAAAAAAAACCCACAATTTTTTTTTTTTTTTAAACAAGACACTTGACACAAAGGGAAAACTATCTAGGATTCATTTCTTTTAGAGTAATTTATCCTAGCTTAAAGACAGATTGCCTTACATGTAACAGCTATGTACAAAGAAGTTATAGGGGCGCCTGGGTGGCTCAGTCGTTAAGCGTCTGCCTTCGGCTCAGGTCATGATCCCAGGGTCCTGGGATCGAGTTCCACATCAGGCTCCCTGCTCGGCAGGAAGCCTGCTTCTCCCTCTCCCACTCCCCCTGCTTGTGTTCCTGCTCTCGCTGTCTCTCTCTCTGTCAAGTGAATAAATAAAATCTTTAAAAAAAAAAAAGAAGTTATAAAATTATCCTTGGTTTAACAATGATAAATGAAAAAACATTAAAATTATCCAAACAAGGTATACAAGGATTTTTGTTGTTCTGTTTTTTGTTAAACAGCAAAATAACTTACAGAATATAAAGATAAAAGCTGAAGAGTATAGCACTAATGGAAAGGGGGTATTTTCACAGAACCAGTATTTTTCTCCATCCCATCTCCATTTGATGTTAATCAAAACATACTATCAGCCATTTAGTTTTTTTTTTAAAGCAATATGCTCATGCACATACACCAGTTCCTTTATGTACAATAAAGGAATAAGGAAGAGGAAAATGAAAGACTAGAGAAAACCATACGGTAGTAGTTAAGATGTGGTGGAACCAGATTGCATTTTTCTAATTGAGAATTTCTTCTTTGTCTGGAGAAACAGAGTTCTGGAGTAACGTAGCAGATCCTTTTTTAGTAGGCATCCCCTGTCTGCTGCTAGAACACATCAATTATGTTTTAATCCTCCATTTCCAACTGTGCAGATGAGTCTGTTTCACTGATTGGCTGCCTGTCAAATCAGAACCTAATTCACCTCGTTAACAAACCCTATTGTTCACAATAGGCTTTCATTCGTTTATTAAGTATTGTATGCCCTCTTAATCTTAAAATTGCACCCATGGGACCATCCTGTTCTCCCACCTCAAATGAATATGATCATTGTTCTTGGTCTTGACTCCTTCAATGCGCTGTTTGCCAGCCGCAGTGAGGTCTTGAGTCTCCTCAGCTGCTGCTTCACCAGGTGTGCACTGAAGGAACATGCAAGCAGCCCCAGGAGTGGCAGAAACTCCTGGCTTTTTTTTTTTTTTTTAAAGATTTTATTTATTTATTTGACAGAGAGAGACACAGCGAAAGAGGGAACACAAGCAGGGGGAGTAGGAGAGGGAGAAGCAGGTTTCCCGCAGAGCAGGGAGCCCAATGTGGGACTCGATCCCAGGACCCTGGGATCATGACCCGAGCTGAAGGCAGTCGCTTAACCAACTGAGCCACCTAGGCGCCCGAAACTCCTGGCTTTTAAGCCTCACTCCTTTCTCTTGTGCCCCACAAGCTCAGGTGCTCCCTCCTTTGGCACTTGCAGGAGATTTAAACCACACAAGCCTCTGCCATAAAAACTCCCTGCCAATTTCAGTTCCTTGCTTTTGCAAACCACTTACAGACTTTCTTGGGAAGCCTGCCCTGCTTTTCTAGGAAGCTTCATTATGTCAGTAATAAAACTTTTCATAACCTGCTTGGTGTGTGTATGTGTGTGTGTGTGTGTGTTCATCAGTCTTAACATCCCAACCAAATTTTGTGGGTGGTACCTGCAGATTGGAAAAGAAACGGGTATCACTATTCGCAACAGATAGGAATAGGTACCGATGTCTTTTTTCACAGGTGACAAGATCACCTATGTAGAAAATCCAATGGAATCTCCAAAATTCTAGTAGAAACACTAAATGACTTTAGCAAAGTAATAGGCTATAAGATCAACATACAAAAACCAATTGTATTTCTATATGCTGGCAAGGAACAATTGGAAATCGAAATTTTTTTTTTTAAAGATTTTATTTATTTATTTGAGAGAGAGAGAATGAGAGACGGAGAGCATGAGAGGGAAGAGGGCAGAGGGAGAAGCTGACCCCCCGCTGAGCAGGGAGCCCAATGCGGGACTCGATCCCGGGACTCCAGGATCATGACCTGAGCCGAAGGCAGTCGCTTGACCAACTGAGCCACCCAAGTGCCCGGAAATCGAAATTTTTTAAAATGCCATTTACAATAGCATCAAAAACTCTGAAACAGGGGTAAATCTGACAAACGATTTCATTACCTTTATGTAAAAAACTACAAAATATTCCTGAGAGAAAGAAGATCTAAATAAATGGAGATATATACTGTGGGTCACAAGATTCACCATTTTAAAGATGTCAATTCTTCCCAAATTCATCTGTATTTTCAACACAATCTCAATATCTCAGATAGGTTTTTTTTTTTCATTTCTGTTTTTGGTATAAATTGACAAATTCCTTCTAAAACCTTTCCTAGGTGTTTACCTAAAAGAAATGAAAATTTATATTCACACAAAAAATTGTACATGAATGTGTATAGCAGCTTTAGTTATAATGGCCAAAAGTTGGAAACAATACATGTCCTTCAATAAGTGATTGACTAAAGAAAGTGTAGTATATCCACATGGAGTACTACTCAGCAATAAAAAGGAATGAATTACTTAAACATGTAACAACATATCTGAATCTCCAGGGAACTAAACTCCATGAAAAAACCAATGTTTAAATTACATATTTTATCATTCCATTTATCTAATATTCTTGAAAGGTAAAATTACAGAGATGGGAGAACAGATTAGGGTTGCCCAGCCTTAAGGAGGCAGCTGTGGGCAGAAAGGAAGTGGGTGTGGCTACAAAAGTACACATGGAGTATATTTGTGATGATGAAAATATTCTAAATCTTGACTGTATCAATGTCAATATCCAGGTTGTGATATTATATATAATTTTGGAAGATGTTGCCACTGGGAGAAACTGGATAAAGGGCACATGGGATCTCTGAATTATTTCTTACAACTGCATGCAAATCTAGAATTATCTCAAATAAAAAATTGAAATTTTAAAAAAGCCAGGCCAAAAAGAAAATACATTCTAAAGTAGTAGACCAAAACCCAAATACATTAAATGTAAATTCACTAAATATGTCAAATTAAAGAGTAAGATTGTCATTATTTTTTAAATAATGCTGTTTAATAACAGACACACCTTAAAAATAAACCAGGTTAAAAGCAAAAGAGTAGAAAGAGATAAACCATGCACTAACCCAAAGAAGGGTGGTGAAACTATAGTAATATCAAAATAGACTAAGATAAAAAAGCAATTATTATAAATAAAGAGTAAATTCCATAATACCCTGTTGGATCAATCCATAAGAAAAGTTATCACAACTCAAAATATCTATCATCCATGAGAGAGATTCAAAATATGTAAAGCAAAGTTAACAGAAGTAAAAGGAGAAATAGACAAATCTACAACTATAGAAAATCAGGAAGCTGGAGGGACATAGAACAACTAACTGTTCTTTTATCATCTCAACAAAATGATAAGCAAAAATAATTCTTTCAGTAGACAGAAAAAAAATTATTGGTAGAGCCAAAAGACAAGCAAAACTTATTGGGGGACATGTTCTCTCTCATGTAGTGTTTGACTGAGAGTCTCTTGTCCCTCCCCAGACACAGATTCACACTACTCGTAAAAAATGCCCTTTATCATCCAGTGAAAGACTATCTTCTGCATCCTAGAGGTAACATAGTCATATGGCCTTTTTTTTTTTTTTAAGATTTTATTTATTTGACAGTGAAAGGCACAGTGAGAGACAGAACACAAGCAGGGGGAGTGGGAGAGGGAGAAGCAGCCTTCCCGCTGAGCGGGGAGCCTGATGCGGGACTTGATCCCAGGACTCTGGGATCATGACCTAAGCCAAGGGCAGACGCTTAACGACTGAGCCACCCAGGCGCCCCATCATATGGCTTTTATATAGCTTCATGGTAAGCTTCTGAGTCAGAAGCCTCTCCCATACCTTCAACAACCACAAGCCTCTGATACTTAGCATGCTGTAGTCTGCGGCATTTTGTTCTCTTTGCCAACATACCATGGCAGCAAAGCATTGGGCTAGTGTTTACATAGACATTTTCTCCATTTTAGTCTCTACTGCAAAATTATTGCAGAGTCTTCAACTCTGTCAACTGTTTTTTAATTTTTCTGAAGTCAGAGCCGAACCCACATGAAATGCTGAAAAAAAGAATGAGATCTTTAGGGCAGAAGTGACATCTAGTCTGGTTTGCTAGATTTTTAGGTTTTTGCTCCTGGTTCTTTCTCTGCTTTGTCCCGTACACTTTTCACTCCCGATGTTGCGGCTACTTAGAATTCCATTTGATGACTCAATGTCTTTGCCCTCTTCAACAATATCTTTCTAAATTACCAGTGTCACCTTTGTCCATGTGACACACACCGAATGTGGACTAACACAGAATTAAAAAGCTTGGGTGTTTCAGTAATATGGATTCACAAACCTCTAAAATTCCTCCCATTTATTATCTTGGTGGCTGTGGTTTATCGGGGTAACCTTTAAGTTTCAATATGGTAACAGGGGCCAGTCAGAAAAGCAGAAACACAAAGAATTAACACAAGCACACTGTCTCTGAAAAAACTGCAGGGTCGGAATCAAACGGTCACAAGAACATACAACGCGACCACGGTCACACAAATGGTCGCAAATTCGCACGACCCCCAAAGTCACTGGACCTCAGAGTCTCTCCACTCCTTAGACACCCTACCCCAAGCTCCACGGCCAATATCTCCCGTACACGGTCACACAACGCCACGCCTCTCTTTTCTGACTGCCGCCAGAAGCTTGAGGCTCAAGCTGGTCCGGCCACAGGCCCCTGATTTTTTCCCACACCTTCACTCCCCTGAAGTCCAGGTGGGGCCTGGACCAGACGGAACCAAACCGACTCAGCGGTGCTTCCTTCACGGATCAGGCACCATAACCCGGGAACAGGAGACCCAGCCAACCACAAGGAGAAAGAGACTTTTCGCAGAAAAGTGACTTGGCCGTGAAGGCCTCTGGGAAATGTAGTCCGTAGCCTGAAAGTTGCGAACATTTCCAGATTCTTCTCAGCACCAAGTTGCACTCCCGGGCTCCGAGTGGAGTGCCGGGCTCAAGCGAAGCAGCTGCAGCAAAACTCAGCTGAACCTCCTCGGCACACCCGGGCGTCCTTAACCGCAGCGGTAGATTATTCCGGCTACTCGCCGGCAGAAAAGCCGACCCGCCCCCTTGAGCCGCAGGGGCCTCTGGGAAGTGTTGTCCGGCGTCTAACGGACCGAGGCTCGTGCTGCCCTCAGCCGCAGCCGGCGTTGACCTTAGAGGCGTCTCTGACTCGGTCCGCACCGGCGGGGCCACTTGGGCGGCGTTGAGCTGTGGAATTGGGCCTGTGTCCGCGGGCTGCGTGGTGAGTCTTCTGGAGGCCGCCAGCTCCGTGTCTGGGACCCTTTGTGCTGGTTGGGAGTAGGGGCCTGCGGACCCCGTGCCTGTGTTGTTGGAGGAGGATGCCGGCAGGGCTGTGCCGGTGCGGATGGTTCCCTGAGGCCGACGGGGGAGTGGCGCGTGAAGGACTGTGAGTGTGGGGAGTGATATGACCGTTTGCCAGACATTTGTCTGTGACTGAGTGTGGCCGTGAGAACGTGTGTGGGAGCGCATTTTGTGGATGTGCTTTTCCTTTTATGTTTCATTATGAACGTGGATGCGAACGTGCGTGATGTGGGTTCGTGAGTGCATGAGAAACTCCGTGGATGAGAGGTAGAGCACGGTTGCGTGTGTAGATTTGTGCGACTGTTTGTATCAGGGCTTCTTTGCTTTGCTTTATGGTCATTGGAAATACGTTTTTATGAGAGCTATCAACGCCCCCTACACTTTTAGTATTTATTTCTTAAATTTTATTTTTGTGTATTAGCTACGTTGTTTTGTGTGCGTACTAACTTCTTGCTCCTTGCCCCCGACTGCCCGCCCCAAATCGCAAAATACAGAAAAGCTCAAAGAAAACAGAAATCATTCATTAAGTCTGCCAGCAACTATCAAAATTCACTTCCCATCTTTCCCCCTCTGCGAATACATACACATGCTTTCATATATTAATATGTATGTGTATAATAGCTTGGAAATTAGTATTACACTATACGTACACTTCTGTAACCTACCTTTGTCATTTAATAATACACAATATCTTTCCATCTAAATAGTTATAAATTTATGTCGTCATTTTAAAGTTTTTCATGCTATACATTTTAATACATTTCCTGTTGATGGGTAATTTGTTTTTTCCAGTTTCTTGCCATTATGAACAATGTGTTTATCAGCAACTAGTTGTCACATGTTATAATGCACTTTTCTAATTTGGGGGGGAGGGGGCAGGCTTCTAGAAGTGGAACTGATAGGTCAATATGTGCATATTAAAGACTCCCTAAGTCTAGGGGTGCCTGGGTGGCTCAGTCGTTAAGCGTCTGCCTTCGGCTGGGATCGAGCCCCACATCGGGGTCCCTGCTCAGCGGAGAGCCTGCTTCTCCCTCTCCCACTCCCCCTGCTTGTGTTCCTTCTCTTGCTGTCTCTCTCTCTGTCAAATAAATAAATAAAATCTTAAAAAAAAAAAAAAAACCTCCCTAAGTCTATCCAATTATTCTCCTATAAGGTTCAAGTAATTTACACTATTATTATTATTTTTTTAAAAAGATTTTATTTATTTATTTGACAGAGAGAGGTAGAGACACAGCGAGAGAGGGAACACAAGCAGGGGGAGTGGGAGAGGGAGAAGCAGGCTTCCCGCTGAGCAGGGAGCCCGATGCGGGGCTCCATCCCAGGACCCTGGGATCATGACCTGAGCTGAAGGCAGACGCTTAACGACTGAGCCACCCAGGCGCCCCTAATTTACACTATTATTGGCATAGTATAAGATTGCCTGTATTCATACACCCTTGATAACAATGGTTATCTACTATTAGTAATCTTTGCTAACTTCATAGATGTAAAATTAATTTGCAGTTGTTTGGTTACTACTGGTCAAGCATTTTAAAAATCTTTTTGTGTGACTTATGTATTTTCTAAAATATTTTTCTAAAGCAGTATTGTTTTCAAATTTATTTTCTAGGTTCTTCAAGTATTCATTTATTCATCAACACACCATTTATTGAATGCTGTCTATGTGACAGGAACAATTCTAGATGCTTCAGATACAGCATTGAGCAAAAGAGAAACTCTGCTGTCATGGTACTTATATTGTTGTGGGCCAGATAATAAATGAGGTAAGTGAGTTAAATATGTTATATAAATATAACATATAAGGACATCTAGAATTAGAGAAGGGAATTAAGAGTTTAGATGGGGTAGCCAGGGAAGGCATCCTGAAAAGGTAATAATAAAGATTTGAAGGAAGTAAAGGCGCTGTTCATGCATATAATTGAGGAAAGGTTATTCCAGGCAGCGTGAACAACAGTTACAAAAGTTCTGTTAACAGCAAAGAGGTTGGTGTGACTGAAATAGAGCAAATGAGATGAAGACTAGTGAAATGAGAGAGGGTAAATGGAGGAAAGGAGGGCAGATCAGGTTGGATCTGGATAGGCTATATTATGATTTTGGCTTTTACTGTGAATGAGATGGGAAGCTGTTGGAGAGTTTTGATTATGGGAGTGATATTTGCTTATGATATAAGTGGATCACTTTGGCTGCTTTGATAAGAGTACTACAGGAGGAAGGATGGGGTGGGGGGCAAGGGCAGAAGCAGAGAGACCAGTTAGGAATACAACACAATAATTACAATAATCTAGGGAAAAGATGTCAATGACTTGGACTAGAGTAGTAAAAATGGTGAGAAGTCATCATGCATTAGATATAATTTAAAGATAGAGATGATACAATTTGCTGATGGAAATCTGATGTGGAATGTGTGACAAGATGACACAATATTTTTTAATCTGAGCAACTTCAAGAAGAGTTATCATTAACTGAGAAAGGAACGAAAGTAGGAAAAACTGACTTGGGGCATAGGGAGATAGATTTCAGTTTGGAATTTGGTATATGAAGCATGAGGTGTCCACTAGATACTCAAGTAGAGATATTAAGTTGGCAGTAGGATATACAAGTCTGAAGTTCAAAAGAACGATCTAAGATCTAGGCTGAAGACATAAATTTGGGAATTATCAGTATATAGATGATATTTAAAGCGAGTGGACTGAATGAAATCAGTTAGAGGGTGGGGTAGGTAGAAGAAGGTAGAGGTGAAGGACTTACCTCTGGGTCACTCCAACAAAGTCTGGGAAATGAGAGGAACCAGCAAAAAGGACTGAAAGGAACTAGCTTGAATAGTTGGAGGGAAGCTAGGTGAGTTTGATATACTGGAAACCAAAGGAAAAATGTGTGTTAATAAGAACTGTGTCAGTGCTGCTGATAGGCCAAGTAAAATGGGGACTGAGAAAGGAATGTTGACATTAGCAACATGAAAGTCATTGGTGGTCCTGAAGAGCAGTTTCAGCGGAGTATGGGGCTAAAGAGAGAAATGGAGGAAAAAAAATGGAGATACCAAGTATAGACAACTCAGGTTTTTCTTTAAATGGAAGAGGGGAGGGAAATGGAGGGGTAGATGGAGTTGGATTTAATCAGAGTGTTTGTTTCATGAACTAATTAGGAATAATGTGAGAGGCAAGAGTGTCTAAGTTGGCAGGAATTAATTAAATTGATTGTGAATTTTAGGCCAGGTAGGTAGAAAAGTCAGGATAGGAAGGTGAGGGACAGTGGAAAATTGGTAGAACGAAGGAAGTTTCTGATGGGGTTGGAGAACTGTTCGGTTGAAATACTAGAGGAAGTAAGGCAGAGAGGAGGATATTTTTCCCTTTAGTTGTCAAATGTTTTCAAAATAGAACAATCCTTCTTTTTACCACCATACCAGTTTAAGAAAACATGGAAGATTATTAGCTATATTTCGGTAGGGGTTACAAAATGATGGTATTCGAGTTTTATATCCCTTCTTTTACTGGCTGGAATATTTTTTAAAGAAAAAATTTCTGTCATCAATTCTTTGGTTACCTTGAGGAAAGTTTTTACAGGAAAAGCAGAATAAATTGATTCTTTCCCTTTATAGGTTTCAGGCTATTGAATTGGTTCCTTAGCATTTTCCAGTGAGTTATTATTTTACTGTTATATATGCATAGATTTTAACATATTTGGTATGATTCAAACCATTGTGGTTATTTTCTTTGTGAAGCTCAAATTTTCCCATCTTTGGTTATCTCTTTGAGATGGTTTATAAGTCTTTCCAACACCTCTCCAGAAGTCTTTGATAGTGTTCTACATTTCTGGTATGAAAGGTTATTCCAAGATCATTTTGAACATTTCCTGCCCTAGGCATGGAATCAAGCATTTCTTTATGGTGCCCTGATTCCTTTTATTGGGAAATGATATTTTGAGACCACAGTTACAGGCTTATTGTTACTGGCACGGTCATTGTTTCTAACTTTTTTTTCTTGGTGGACAGAGCTAGGAAATACATTCTTTTTATTTTTTTTTAATTTTTAAAAGATTTTATTTATTTACTTTAGAGAGAGAGAGAGTGTCAGGGGGAGGAGCAGAGGGAGAGGGACAAACAGACTTCGTGCCGAGCACAGAGCCTGACTCGGGGCTTGATCCCACCACCCTGAGATCATGACCTGAGCTGAAATCAAAGTCGGATGCTCAACCGACTGAGCCACCCAGGCACCCCCTTTTTATTTTTTAACAGCTTGATACATTTTATCCATCTCAGGTGTATAATTCAGTGTTTTCTTTAAAAAATTCACAGATACACCCATTACCATAATGTAATTTTAGAGCACTTTTGTCCCTACTAAAAGAAATACCCATTAGCAGTGAGTGTCCTGTTCCCCTCCCTCATCCCAGTTTAATCAACCACTAATCAGCTTTCTGTCTCTATAAATTTGCCTATTCTAGACATTTCATATAAATGAAATCATACAATATGTCATCTTTTGTGACTGGCTTCCTTCACTTGGCATGTTTTCAGTGTTCATTAATTTTGTAGCAGGAAATATATTCTTAATGAGTTCATATTGCTATTTCAAATTCTAAAAATTTAGAATTACCCGGTTTTTACTTTGGTTTTATTTTTGTATGTTTTATTTGCTCGTCTATCCATCCATGTTTTTATTTCTATGGTATTGGTTGTTATTTCTCCTCTCTCATTGTGATTTTATTTATTTGAGTCCTTTCTCTTCTTCTCTCAATAATTCTGGCAAGAGGTTTATCAATTTTATTAATTTTTTCAAAGAACCAGCTCCTGGTTTCATTGATCTGTTCTATTGTTTTTTTTAGTGTCTGTGTCATTTATTTCTGCTCTACTCTTTATTATTTCTTTCCTTCTGCTGGCTTTAGGCTTCGTGGTGTTCTGCTTTCTTGCCTTTTTTTTTTTTTTTAAAGATTTTATTTATGTATTTGAGAGTGAGAAAGCATGAGAGCGGAGAGGGTCAGAGGGAGAAGCAGGAGCCTGCTGCAGGACTCGATCCTGGGAGTCGATCCTGGGAGTCGATCCTGGGAGTCCAGAATCATGACCTGAGCCAAAGGCAGTCGCTTAACCAACTGAGCCACTCAGGCGCCCTCTGCTTTCTTGCTTCTTAAGGTAGGCCTGTATTGCTGTATACTTCCCTCGTAGGACTGCTTTTGCTGCATCCCAGGGGTTTTGAACCATTGTGTTTTTATTTTCGTTTGTTTCCAAGTATTTTTTAAAAATTTCTTCTTTGATTTCCTTGTTGACCCATTCATTGTTTTGTTTTTTGAAGATTTTATTTATCTGTGTGCATGATCACAAGTGGGGGAGGGGCAGCGGGAGAGGGAGAGGGAGAAGCCGACTCTTCACTGAGCAGGGAGCCCGACACGGGGCTCAATCCCAGGACCCTGGGATCATGACCTGAGCCGAAGGCAGATGCTTAACCGACTGAGCCATCCAGGCACCCCGACCCATTCGTTGTTTAGTAGCATGTTTAACCTCCATGTATTTGTGGTCTTTCAAGATTTTTTCTTGTGGTCAACTTCTAGTTTCATAACATTGTCAGAAAAGGTCAAGGAGTCTTGTTTATATTCTATTTTGCCTCTACCATCTTGTTTCTCTCTACTCTTTTTTTTTTTTTTTTAGTAACTTTTAAAAATGTTTTAGTGTCACATTTCATTTTTTAATATGAGCAAATATGCTTAATGTGTGTATATTCATGCCATCCCTCTTAGATAAATTTTAGCTTACAATTTCCATGTTTTTTTAATCTCACTGTTCTCAGCTCATCTTAAATTTGAAGATTGGCTTGAAAAGTTGAATAAAAAACGTTTTTTGAATTGTTATTGGAATTATATTAATTTTATAGATAATGGGAAAAGTGTTATCTTTATCATGCTCACTTCTATTTTTAAGCATGATATTTATTAACACTACTTTTATGAACATCAATAAATTGAATAAATTTTCTTGATTAGGCTCTTACACAGCTTTTGTTTGCAATATTCCTAGTACCTTAGTGTTTTTCTTGCTTTTGTGATTGTGAATAGGTTAGTTAAAATGCCACACAGATCTCCTACTGTGTTTAATTCACCTCTCCTGTTTAAGCATTTACTTTGTAACCTTTAACTATTTTCCAGAGTTACTGTAAGGTTGATTCTGACAGGTTTTGCCAGCTCTTTCAGTTTCTGGGCAGACATGGAAGCCTAGAGTTTCCTACTCTTACATTTTTGCTGATGTCACTCCTATTCCTTTACTTTTCACCTGTCTGAATGTTTATATTTAAAATGTGTTTCTTGTAGGCACATATAGTTGGGTCTTGGTGTAAGTAGGCTCCACGCCCAGATTGGAGCCCTACATGGGGCTTGAACTCACGACCCTGAGATCTAGACCTGAGCTGAGCTCAAGAGTCGGACACTTAACTGAGTGAGCCACCTAGGCACCCCAGGTTCTTGGTGTTTTTATCCACTTAACAATCTGTTTTTTCATTGGTGTGTTTAGACCATTTAGACTTAATATGATTATTTATATAGTTGCATTAATATCAACCATCTTTGTAACTGTTTTCTGTTTGCTCCATTTGCTGTTTCTTTTTTTCCCCTTCCTTTGACTTCTGTTTTTCACTGAGCATTTTGTATGTTTCCATTTTGCCTACTGTTTTACTATATCATTTATCCTTTTAAGAAGAAAATTGGTGTTACCCTAGAGTTTACAATATATATTTTTAACTAATCCAAGTTCACTTTCAAAATGCTATAGTACTTTGGATATAGTGCAGGGAACTTTATAACAGAGTACTGTTGACCCTTAAACAACGTGGGAGTTAGGGGTGTCAAGCCCTGAGCAGTCAAAAATCCACCTATAATTTTTGACTCCCCCAAAACTTAACTACTAATAGCCTACTATTGACCAGAAGCCTTACTGACAAACTGTTGATTAACACATTTTTTTTTTTTAAGATTTTATTTATTTATTTGACACAGCGAGAGAGGGAACACAAGCAGTGGGAATGGGAGAGGGAGAAGCAGGCTTCCTGCAGAGCAGGGAGCCCGATGTGGGGCTCGATCCCAGGACCCTGGGATCATGACCTGAGCCGAAGGCAGACACTTAACAACTGAGCCACCCAGGCGCCCCAACACATTTTTTTTTTAAGTTATCTGTATTATACACTGTATTCTTACAGTAAAGTAAGCTGGAGAAAAGGTTAAGAAAATCATGAGGAAGAGAAAATACATTTACACTACTGTACTGCATTTATTGAAAAAATATCCCTATATAAATAGACCTACACAGTTCAAACCTGTGTTGTTCAAGGGTTGACTGTATTCCCAAGTCCACCTTCTCATTCCTGTGACATTCCTGTCATCATTTCACTCATGCATGTGCTATAATCACCTAATGCATATAAGCACCTAATCACCTAGTACAATTATTTCTTTAAATAAACATATTTTATATTTATTTATTTAAAGGTTTTATTTATTTATTACGGAGAGAGTGCATGAGCAGGGGGAGGGGCAGAGGGAGAGGAAGAAGCAGACTCCCCACTGAGCTCAGTCTCAGGACCCTGAGATAATGACCTGAGCCAAAGTCAGATGCTTAACCAACTGAGCCACCCAGGCCCCCCAATAAACATTATCTTTTAGATAAATTAAAAATGAAAGAGCCAGAAGATTTTATTTTACCTTCATTATTTCTTCTCTGATGTGCTGCTTTTCTTTATGTAGGTCCAAGTTTCTGACCTATATCATTTTTCTTCTGCCTAAAGAAGGCAGACACTTAACCGACTGAGCCACCCACGTGTCCCTATTTCTCCTTCACCTTTTTTAAAGACGTTTATTTAAATTCCAGTTAGTTAACATACTGTGTAATATTAGTTTCCTTCACTTTTGAAGGATAATTTCCTCGGTTAGTGAATTCTAGGTTGGTGGGATTTTCTTTTAATACTTTAAATATTTCACTCCACTCTTGTTTTGCTTATATGGTTTCTGATGAGAATTCTGCTGTAATTCTTATCCTTGTGGCTGTATCCATAAGTTGTTCTTTTTCTCTGGCTTCTTTGATCATTTCTCTCTCTCTCTCTTTCTCTCTCTCTCTTTTTTTTCTTTTGGTTTTCTTTAATTTCTGTATGATATGCCTGTGTATGGATTTTTGGTATTTACCCTTTTTGGTGTTTTTTGAGCATCCTAAATATGGGAATAAAATAGATCCAGAGAGGGAGAGATCTCTCAGTCAAGGGATAAAGTAGTTCTTTTTTTTTTTTTTTATTTGACAGAGAGAGAGAGGGAACACAAGCAGGGGGAGTGGGAGAGGGAGAAGCAGGGTCCTGCTTCTCCCTCTCCCAGGACCCTGGGACCATGACCCGAGCTGAAGGCAGGGGCTCGATCCCAGGATCCTGGGACCATGACCCGAGCTGAAGGCAGATGCTTAATGGCTGAGCCGCCCAGGCGCCCCAAAGTAGTTCTTAATTTGACTTCTTTAAGGACAAGAAGGAATTGGTTTAGTGAATGATGGAGCTGATCAGTAATCAGGACAGGGTTTCCAGGTGGTGGGGAAATGATATACAGTGGCTTTTAAAGGGAACAAGTGCTCTTTTTTTTTTTCTTTTCTTAGCTTTTTTTAAAAAAAATTTTTAAATGTGAGTGTAGTTGATAAATGCTCTCTACTTTTAAAGAAAGACACATAATTATAAATGGCACATCCTGCATGTGATTTAAACATTTGTTGCCAAATGGAATCCACAGACACATGAAAGTAGTGGAGTGAAGACGGGGGAAAAGTTGGGGTGGTGGTGGAAATAAAATACTCAGTTACCACCATGGAGCCAAATCCCCAGTGTGCAAGTTAGCTCAGGCTATCTAGAG
This sequence comes from Neomonachus schauinslandi, assembly GCF_002201575.2. Taxonomy (NCBI): domain Eukaryota; kingdom Metazoa; phylum Chordata; class Mammalia; order Carnivora; family Phocidae; genus Neomonachus; species Neomonachus schauinslandi. The sequence continues at coordinate 14,811,945 of NC_058418.1, read as the reverse complement.
AATTGCTGTGTAAATGTAGCCAGGGGTAGGGCTCTCAATGATTTTTGGATATTAGGCAAAATTTGGATTCAGGCAGTCATAGATGGTGATGGTGGTGGTGGCGATGCCTAAATTGTTATGTGTATTTTAACTGTATTGGAGCTCATTTTGGGAGGTAATAATACATGGTAGTTCAGAAATTGAACAAATTGCTCTATATCACAGTAAGTTCTTTGCAAAGGAGGAAGAAAAATAACATTTGCAATGACTAGCACATCTTGTCTGAGATGTTACAACAACTATAGCACAAAGGATGGGAGGGAGGAATTTGGAATGGATCATTATAAATTTACTCTAGTACAAGTAAAGCAGTGTAGTATATTGTAAAACTTAGGGAAGCCACTAACATTTTTTTTAAAGAGGTACAAATAATAATTCAGTACAAGAGAAAAATGGAATAATAAAAAGTACTCAATTAAGCCAAGCCAAAGCAGAAAATGTGGGGACAAAGAAACGGAACAAATGGAGCAAATAGAAAACAGCTAAGATGATAGATTTTAATCCAGCTATACCAATGACTATGTTAAATGTTGATCTAAACACACGAGTTAAAAGATAAAGATGTTTAGCAACATTGGATAAAAGATCTCCTAAATGCTGTTTACGAGAAACCCATTTTAAATATAAAGATTGATGCATTGAGAGGAAATGACAGAAAAATATATCAAAGATATATGAACCAAAAGGAAGATAGAGTAGCAATTTTAATATTAGACAAGTAGATTTCAAAACAAGGAATATTATCAGGGATGAAAAGAGACATTATGTCATGATAAAGGGGTCACTTCTCTAAGAAGACATGACAGTTCCAAAATGTAGGTGTAGCTAACAAATGAAGCAAAACCTGATAGAACTGAAAGGAGAAATAGACAGATGCACACTTATAATTGGGAGCTTTAAAGCTCCTCTCTCAGTAATTGATGAAAAAAGGAGGCAAAAGGTCAGTAAGGTTATAGAAGACCTAACAAACATTTATCAGCCAACATTCAAGTGTTTAATGTCAATTTTTTGGTGTTCAGATGTTAATGATCTTTATAGAACACTCCACCCAACAAGAGCAAAATATGTGTCTTCCTCAAGTATACATGAACGTTCACCAAGATCATACTCTGGGCCATAAAACAAACTTTAGTAATTTCAAAGCAATAGAAGTCATTTAAAATGTGTTCTCAAACCATTCCAGAATAAAGCTAGAAATCAAGAACAGAAAGATATCTGGGTCATCTTCAAACACTTGGAAATTAAACAACATACTTCTAAATAGCCCATGAGTCAAAGAGGAAATCTCACAGGAAATTAAAAAATATTTTGAATGGAAATGCAACATATCATAACATGTGGGACAGCTAACTCAGTACTTAGAGGGAAATTCATAGTACTAAAATGCTATGCGTAATTAGAAAAAGCTCAAATCAGTACTGACTTCCACTTAAGAAACTATGGGAGAAAAGGAGCAAATTAAACCCAAAGCAAATAAAAAGAAATGGATATTAAAGACTACAGCAGAATTCAATAAAATTGAAAACAAACAAATAATGGAGAAAATCAGTGAGTCAAAACTAGTCCTTTGAAAAGATCAATAAAATTGTTAAAGCTCTGGATGGTCTGACCATGAGAAAAGGAGACAAAACACAAATTGCCATTTTTGGAGTTGAAAGACAGGGTCTCACTCACCTGACAGACCTTGAAAGGGACACTAAAGGAATACTACAAATACTCAAAGTCCATGAATTCTCCAGTGGACCCACAACTATATGGTCAACTATCTTCAACAAAGCAGGAAAGAATATCCAATGGAAAAAAGAAAGTCTCTTCAGTAAGTGTGTTAGGTAAATGGGTACTTTTTTTGAAAGACACAAACTACCAATATTTACTCAATAAGAAATAACCTGAATCATTGTATTATTAATGAAATTTGAATTTGTTGTTTAAAAACCTATGATACAAAAGTAACAAAATTAAAAACAAACAAGTGAGACTACATAAAACTAAAAAGCTTATGCATAGCAAAGGAAACCAACAAAATGAAAAAGCAGTCTACTACAGGGGAGAAAATATCTGCAAATCACATACCTGATAAGGAATTAATATCCAAAATATATAAAGAACTCATAAAACTCAATAGCATAAAACCCCACAATATCCAATTTTAAAAATGGGCAGGAGATCTGAATAGACATTTTTCCAAAAAAGACATACATATGGCCAACAGATACATAAAAAGATAAAGTGATATTCAGTGATTAGTGATCTTCAGTGATTAGGGAAATGCAACTCAAAGCCACAATAAGGTGTCACCTCACACCTGTTAGAATGGCTATTATTGAAAAGATAAGGAATAACAAGTGTTGGCAAGGATGGAGAGAAAAGGAAACACTTATGCATTGTTGATTGGAATGTAAATTGGTAGAGCCAGTATGGAAAATAGTATGGAGGTTCCTCAATAAAAATAGAAATGCCATATGATCCAGCAGTACTACTTCTTGGTATTTATCTGAAGAAAACAAAAACACTAACTTAGATATATGTAACCCCATGTTTGTTGCAGCATTATTTATGATAGCCAAGATATGGATGCAACCTAAGTGTCCCATTGATAGATGAATAGGTAAAGAAAATGTGTGTGTGTGTGTGTGTGTGTGTGTGTGTGTGTGTGAATGAATGTATACATACATACAATGGGATATTATTCAGCCATAAGAAAGAATGAAATCTTGGGGCGCCTGGGTGGCTTAGTCGTTAAGCGTCTGCCTTCGGCTCAGGTCATGATCCCAGGGTCCTGGGATGGAGCCCCGCATCGGGCTCCCTGCTCCGTGGGAAGCCTGCTTCTCCCTCTCCCACTCCCCCTGCTTGTGTTCCTGCTCTCACTATCTCTCTCTGTCAAAAAAAAAAAAAAAAAAGAAAAGAAATCTTGCCATTTGTGACAACACGGATGGACCTTGAGGGCATTATGCTAAGTGAAATAAGTCTGTGAAAGAGAAGTACTGTATGATTTCACTTATATGTAAAATCTAAAAAAAAAATAGACAAACGCCACCCTAAAATACCAAGCTCATAGATAAAGAGAACAGACTGGTGGTTGCCAGAGGCAGAGGGTAGGGTAGAGGATGAGAGAAATAGGTGAAGGTAGTCAAAAGGTACAAACTTCTGGTTTTAAGTCCTAGGGATGTAATGTACAGCATGGTGACTATAGTTAACAGTACTGTATTGCATATGTGAAAGTTGCTAAGAGAGTAGATCTTAAAATTGTTTTCACACAATAAATTCTTGTAACTATGTAAGGTGTTAGATATTAACTAGACTTATTTTGGTGATCCTTTCACAATGTACTCAAATACCGAATCATTATATTGTACACCTGAAACCTATATAATGCCATATATCACTTATACTTTTTTTTTTTTAAGATTTTATTTGACAGAGGGAGTGAGCACAATCAAGGGGAGCAGGAGAGGGAGAAGCAGGCTTCCCACTTAGCAGAGAGCCTGATGCAGGGCTTGATCCCAGGACCCTTGGGATCATGACCTGAGCCGAAGGCAGACAGACCCTTAACTGCCTGAGCCACCCAGGCGCCCCTCAATTATATCTTAATAAACAAAAAGACTTTCTAAAAAGGAAACTACACACCCGAATAATTTCACAAGTGAAATAGCAAACATCTAAGGAAGAAATCATAACAATAGTATATAAACTTTTCCAGGAAGTAGAACTGGAACACTTTCCAACTCATGTTATGAGACCAGCCTTACCCTGATATCAAAACCAGACAGAGACATTACAAGAAAAGAAAACTGCAGACTAGTATTTCTCATGGACTTAGAAACAAAAATCCTCAACATTGAATTGAAAAATTGAATCTACCAATATAAAAAGGATAATATAACATGTCTAAATAGGTTCATTTTGGAAATACAAGGTAATTTTTTAAAAGATTATTTAAGAGAGAGAGCATAAACAGGGAGAGAGAATCCTCAAGCAGACTCCCCACTGAGTGGGGAGCTCAACACAGGGCTCAGTCCCAGGACCCTGAGATCATGACCTGAGCCAATATCAAGAGTTGGCCACTTAACCAACTGAGGCACCAGGTGCCCCAAGATAAATTTTAAGTTCATTATTTGAAAATTAGTTACTGTAATTCACCAGAAGAGACTAAAGAAGTATTGTATGATCATCTTGATAGATGAAAAAGAAGCACTTGACAAAATTCAGTATTTATTAATGAAAAAAATAATTCTCAGCAAATGAACAGCAGAAGGAAATGTTCTTTACTAAAGATCATTTAAAAAAAAACAAAAACAAAAACAAACCAAATCCTAGAGCTTATATTATACTTAGTGCTGAGATAATGCTTTACTTCTAAGATTGGCAACAAAGTGAAGATGTCCTCTGACACCACCATTGTTCACCATTGTATTGGAAGTCCTAACTAGTGCGATAAAGCAAGAGAAGGACAAAGGCATACAAATCAGAAAGGAAGAAATACAGCTATTGCAGACAACACAATTATTTAGATAGAATATTCTATTGCAGACAACACAATTATTTAGATAGAAAACCTCAAAGAACCTACAAAAAAGTTCCTAGACCTCTTAAGTGAATTTAGCATGGTTGTAGGATACATAATCAGTATATAAAGTTAAATCATTTTTATATTCCAGCAATGAGCAATTGGAGTTTAAAATAAAAATTTATTAACACGCCCCAAAATAAAATACTTAAAAATAAATCTCACAGAATATGTGTAGGCAGGGGCGCCTGGGTGGCTCAGTCGTTAAGCAGTTGCCTTCGGCTCAGGTCATGATCCCAGGGTCCTGGGATCGAGCCCCACATTGGGTTCTCTGCTCAGCGGGAAGCCTGCTTCTCCCTCCCCCACTCCCTCTGCTTGTGTTCCCTCTCTCGCTGTCTCTCTCTCTCTGTCAAATAAATAAAATCTTAAAAAAAAAAAAAGAATATATGTAGGCACTATATGCTGAAAACAAAAAAAACTGATGAAAGGAATAAAAAGTAAGTGGAGAAATATACTATATTCATGGATTGGAAGACTCATTTTTTTCATTTCTCTTTAATTTGATCTATAGATTAAATGCAATCCCAATCACATTCCTAGCAATCTTTTTTATAGATATCAATGAGGATGGAGGTGGAACCCAAAATGTAAGGCAGAATGAGACAAATTTATTTACTTGTACTATTATATAAATGTAGGACATAACTGTGTTGAAGGTGACAGAGAAGAAACCCTTGTTAAAAGCTCTCATTTCTTTTCCTCATTTGTAAGTCCTTAACAAAATATAAAGTCATTTTTGTTGAACCATCCAGTTCACATACTGTTGCTATTAGAAATACTTTTTTTTTTTTTTTTAAAGATTTTATTTATTTGAGAAAGAGACAGAGCAGAGCAGGGGGAGGGGAAAAGGGAGGGTTAGAGGAAGGGGAAGGGGCAGAGGGAGAGAGAATCTCAAGTAGATTCCCCCCTGAGTGGGAGTCCAATGCAGGGCATGATCCCAGCACCCTGAGATCATGACCTGAGCCTGATGTGGGGCTCAGTCCCAGGACCTTAAGATCATGACCTGAGCTGAAGTCAGACGCTTAACTGACTGAGCCACCCAGACGCCCCTGCTGCTATTAGGAATTCTATGATGAAATCCATCATGGGGCACCTGGGTGGCTCCATTGGTTAAGCATCTGCCTTCAGCTCAGGTCATGATCTCGGGGTCCTAGAACAAGCCCCACATCGGGCTTTCTGCTCAGTGGGGAGCCTGCTTCTCCCTCTCCCTCTGCCTGCTGCTCTGCCTGTTTGTGCTTTCTCTGTCAAATAAATAAATAAAATCTTAAAAAAAAAAATCCATCATTAGGTGCTTCAAAGAAATAAACGGAGTCATTTTTTCCCCACTTTCTGTTTCTTGCCTTGAGAAATTTAATGATTTAGGGAAAGAGGAAAGAGAGTTGGGGGAGTCCTAATTGGTGTCCACTCTTAAGCTAGTTGATGACTTCAATTCACTGTAAGCAATTGCTCTTAATATAATAATTCCTTTTTTATCTGTGCCCACATAGACCCATGCCCATTACTAGAACTGGAACAGTCCTGACAACAGAATGTGCTGGTATACACCCCCAGGTCCAAGGGGCTGCTATGTTCAGGAGATAATATGCAGAAAAAATAAATAAAATATCACAAATTTTTCCATAACCCTTCTCCCCTAATAAATACCTTAACTCCTGTTAGCCAATATTGTGTCACATTGTAACTCATAGCTGCAAGGGATGCTGGGAAAGTGTGTAACTGGAAAAGGGGAATAGGATTACTTTCACTGACCTAAATCAATCATGATTCATCCTTGGGAGGAGGTATATTGCCCTGTGAAAAAAATTAAGGTTTAGTTTTCAAGGAATAAGGTGAGGACAATGGCTATTGTTGGTAACATTATCTGCCACATATGGCTTGGAATATGCTGGTTCTCTATCCTTAGCAAGGTATCAAATTTTCTTTACAGGATTTTGCACTGTTGTTGCTGGGGAACTACTGAGACACCCATCTTATTCTGCTGTCCTCTTTTAAAGATTGATTATGATGGTTCTAAGAATATGGGGTTCCCAGGGTCACAGTGCTTATTAGTGGTAGAGAGACTAGAAAGCAAATCTCAGGTCACTGTTCTTTTCCACTATAATTCATCTGTTCTAGCGATTTTTTAAAAAGATGCTTTAAGAAAAAACTTGAAATGAGTGACAAAAATCAACTACAAGCCAACAACAACCAAAAAAAATTTTTTGCTGAATAAATTAATAGATTAATTTTCCTTAATCAAATTAAAACTGGGAAAGGGACTGTGCATGGGGACAGGGGAGGACATCTGTGTTGTTCATTATACACTGTCATATTGCTTGAATTGATTGCAATGATACGTGTTTTCTTGATTAAATTTTATTTGGGGGAAAATATGTGAATTCTATTTTAAAAAACGAAATAGTGCTACTAGACTTGTAATAATATGAAAAACTATACCCTGTTTCTGTTTTCCCCATCCCTAATTGCTGATCCCAAAGAGAAGCACTTTGAGCTCCTAAGTGTGATTTCTTATATTTCTTCAGTTTTTCCAAATCATGTTGTTATTTGACACTTTTCAGATTTATATATATATATTTTACTATGGCAAATAAGAATTTAACTCTCTTACCACCACCAATATCTCTGATACACATCCCTCAGACACAAACTTCTCCTTACTCCTTCCTTGAAATATATTACCATTTTGGTTAAATTCCCATTTAGTTGGTAATGTCTCAATACTTTAAAATACCTTAGTTATTTTGTAAATTTCATAATTTTCTTGGTTATGTTCTTTCATGAAGCTATATATCTTCCTGTTCCTTATGAACTGTTTTTTTTCTGATACAGAACTATTGACAAATTCATGGGACATCTCCCACATATGAACTTTTATTCTTATCCACCTTATGCCTAAGCTACACATGATCATACCAGTCATCCTTATACCTATCAGCACCTCTGGTATGAATATTCTTGGCCTTTCTGATGGATCCAAGAATCATTTACAGGGTGACCTTTAGTCCACCTTGTGGGTGCAGGTTCTGAAACCACAAAGCATGCCTGGTCTAATGGCTTTTCTTCTCTTTCCCAGTTCTGCCTTTTCAAGCCCTGTCTTTTACCAGAAAGAAGAGGAAATGACTGAATCCCAGGTAAATTTTAAGTAGTATATTTGTTCTCTGCTTTATTCTACAGTGTAGTTTAAAAGAATTATAGTAATCCATATAGTAAATTGGAAAATCCTCTATAGATAAAGCTTTTTCAGAGGAAATAGAGTTGGAAGATTAAGACCAGGAAAGAGTTAAAATATGGTAATGCAGGAATGCCTGGGTGGCTCAGTTGTTAAGGGTCTGCCTTAGGCTCAGGTCTTGGTCCCAGGGTCCTGGCATTGAGCCCTGCACAACTGCATGGGCTCCCTGCTCATGCTCGGCAGGAAGCCTGCTTCTCCCTTTCCCACTCTCCCTGCTTGTGTTCCCTCTCTCGCTGTCTCTCTATTTGTCAAATAAATAAATAAAATCTTTAAAAAAAATATATGGTAATGCAGAAAGGTGTTCATTCAGAGAGATTAAAGTTGGGCTTCAGTTTTCAATTTCATTATTATAGGTGAAACAAGCCAGAGCAAAAAATTCATTACATAATTTGCATTGTAAATAAAAATAAACTTTTCCATTTAGGTAGTTTTTATTTGAGGACAATAATTTGCATTGTAAATAAAAATGAACTTTTCTTAGGAAAAGTAAGCTTTTCTTTGGTACCTAGGGCAGTAAATATAGTGTGACCTCTTATAGTTGACAAACCCAGCTATTTTGATGGTCTGTTTTGATAAAGGATAAAATAAAGAATATATGTTAAAATAGCCAGCATTGGAAAGAATGCAAATGAAGATTATCAGAAAAAGGAATAAATTATCCCTTTCGTGCAATGGAAGACCACACAACAATTAAAAAAAAAAATGACAGATACTGGTTACTCACAACAATATAGATAAATTTCACAAACACTGGAGTGAGAGAAGCCAGAGACAAAATAGATGGTTCCATTTATATGTAGTTTGAAATCTGGGAAAACTAATCTGTGCTAGAAATCAGGATAGTAGTTACCCCTAAAAGGATGTTAACTGGGAAGGGATATGAGAGTATCCTCTGGAGTGCTGAAAATGTGGTTATTTTGACCTGATTACATAAATATTTAAATGTATAAAAGTGTATCATGTTGTACACTTAAGATTAATGCATCTTAGGGGTGCCTGGCTGGCTCAGTCAGTAGAGCATATGACACTTGATCTCGCGGTTGTGAGTTTGAACCCCACGTTGGGTGCAGAGATTACTTAAAAATAAAATCTTAAAAAAAAAAATTAGTGCATTTTACCACATTATTCTATATGTGTCATACATAATTTTAAAGAATACTAGAATATCTGAAGAAATAGATATGTGTCTCTCAAATGACCCTACATAATTATATTTTTCAATGAGTATTTGCTATAGATTGGGCCACAGTCTAATTATTTCTGGTAAATTATTATAATTTTAGGCACTGAAATGTGAACAGAGAATATGTTTTATTTGGTTTGCTGGTGTGTCTCCAACCCCTAGAACATTCTATGCCTGGTATGCATAGTTTTTGTGAATATTTGTGGTTTTAGTGACTTGAATCCATGGTTCCTTGTTTATTTTACTCTTAAAGTAAGTGATATCAGGACGCCTGGGTGGCTCAGTCTGTTAAGCATCTGCCTTCAGCTCATGTCATGATCTCAGGATTCTGGGATCAAGCCCTGCATCGGAGCCCCGCATGGGGCTCCCTGCTCAGCAGGGAGTCTGCTTCTCCCTCGACCCCTCCCCGCTGCTTATGCCTTCTCTCTCAAATAAATAAAATCTTAAAAAAAAAAAAAATTGATGTCTGCCTCCTCTTCAAGGATAATTCCTTTTCCTCAGAACTTCATCCTTCATACTTCCTTTGGAATCTTTCTCTTTACAGATTTATCCTGCACTCTTAGCTATTAAACATATCTCACTTTACTGCTATTTCACCCTCAGCTCAAAGCTTTCATATACTGAGATATACCTTTCTTTGATTATGTGTCCCAATTAGCAGCTTCTCTACTTATCCAGTTTTTTCTTCAAACTCAGTTAATTTTCAAAGTGAACACAGTGTGTAACTTACAAAAGCAATAGATCAAGAATTAGAACATTACCCTAACAGCCATGAGATTTCTTCTGCACCTTTCCAAGGTCATCACCCCTATCCCAGGGCTAAGCACTATTCAACTGCTATCACCACAGATTATCTCTGCCTAAGTTTGAACCTTACTAATGTATATACTCTGTGTCTGGCTTCTTGTGCCTAATACTATGTTTGTCAGATTCATGTTGAATTATTGCATGTAGTTGGTAGTTTGGTTAATTTCATTGCTTTATATTATTCAATTATGTGAATAAAAGACAATTTTATTTATCCATTCTATTATTGATTGCCATTTAGGTAGTTTTTATTTGAGGACAATTACAAATATTATTGCTATGAACTTTCTTGTAGATGTCTTTTGTTGCACATATGTACACATTCTTTTGTATATAAACCAAAAGTAGAATTGCTCAGTTATAGGTCACATACATAGGTTACCTTTTATTGATACTGCCAAGCAGTTTTCCAAAGTGGTTGTCCAAAATTTCACTTTATAAGAAAGGAAAAGTCTGTGTTAATATCAGGTAAGATAAAAGTCAAACGTAGGCTTTAAACAAACAAAAAGAACAGTGTTTTAAAATGAGTGCAATAGATAATAAAGATAAATAGTTTAGGACTGCTTCCTTATCAAATAACCTGCAGCAAATTTACTATAAGGAACACTGAAAATAAGATACATATCAGTAGGGAAACTTTCATCTGTCTTAGCTCATGCTAGATGAGCTAGACAAAAAAAAAATATATATCTACCAATTTGATAGAGCTAATAGATTAAGGTAGCTTATAGCCTGGAAACAGTTACTATCTCTTATTTGGATATTGAAATAACCTAGAAACTGACCGTGTATTAGGTGTGAATAAAATTCAGTAAATTTCAAAAGTAGAGGGGCGCCTGGGTGGCTCAGTTGCTAAGCGTCTGCCTTCGACTCAGGTCATGATCCCAGGGTTCTGGGATCAAGTTCCACATTAGGCTCTCTGCTCAGCAGGAAGCCTGCTTCTCCCTCTCCCAATCCCCCGGCTTGTGTTCCCTCTCTCACTGTCAAATAAATAAAATAAAATAAAATCTTTAAAAAAATTTTTTTTCAAAAGTAGAAACTATACATGGCAATAGTTCCACAATGCAATTAAATATGAAGTTAATAATAAAAGAGTCAAAAAGAAAAACATTCACATGGAATTTTTTTAACTAGCCTAAGCAACTCAGATCAATGGGGACATAAAAATTTGTTACAGAACATCTTAAAAAATAACAGAAGAAAACCTACAGGCTGAAAAAATATGTTAATAAACATAAAAGAATACACCATTCTAGTAGGCAGTGAAGTGTGTGCTCAGAACTCCCCACACTCCAGCACATTAAGGTGGAGTGAGATAGGCAGTAGTTAGGATACTGTACCTATCCTAGAATGCCTACACCATTCACTGCCTAATTCTAGTAATTAGAAACAAAATGAGAAAATTAAAAAAGGAATTGGTAAGAATAAAGTTCAAGTCAGTGAGTTAGAAAAACACAAAATAGAACTAATAAAGAGCTGCTTCTTCCTCTGTCTCTCTTGTTTTTCTTCTTTATTATTTTAAAATCTAGGAAGAGGGAGGGAGAAGTAGAATAAGCAGCCACATACCCACCTCCCCAAATTAGCATGTTTTAATATTTTGTCATTTTGCCTCAGGATTTTTTTCAACAAAATAATCAGAATATTACAGATACTTTGTCCCCAGAGGCAGTCACTCTATCTATATCCATAGAGTTCATGGTTTTATATTTTTACCACATAAATTTGTATATATGAACACTACTTAATATTGCTCTGTGTTTTAGATTTTTAAATAACTGGGAACCTGATGGACTTACAGTTCTGCAACTCATCTTTTTTTTCCACTCCACATTGTGTTTTCAGACCTATTCATGTTAATATATGTCTTTTTGACTTTATGTCCTTTCCCATTGTTTTGATTTCCTGTGTCATTCCCACTCTATCTTAATTACCATATCTATATTATAATAAGTCTTGATCTGATAATGCAAATGAATCCTCCATCTTTTTCTTCTTCAGCATTGTCTTAGCTGTTTGTAGCTATTTATATTTCCTTATAAATTTTAGAATTAGTCTATTTCCACAATTAAAACTGCTGAGAATTTGACACTGAGTTATGTTTACAAATATATTATCTGCATATGAACAGTTTTCTTCATTTTAAATCCTCATACCCCTTTTTTTTTCTTGCCTAATTATGATTGTTAAACGTAGTAGAAGGTTGAATAGATGTGGTGGTGAGTGATCTTTGTCCCATTCTCAGTCTTAGGGGTATATATTCAGTAATTCATGAGTAAGTATGATAATATGGTGTAGGTATTTTTGTAAATACTCTTCTGGTTCAAGGAAATTTCCTTTTATTCCTAGTCTGCTAAGTGTCATAAATTGGTGTTAAGTTTTGTCAAATACTTGTATATATGATCTTGATCAACATTTTCTCCGTTTTTCTGTTAATTTGGTCAATTACAAAACTAACCCGGTTAAACTAACCCTGGTGGGTGTATACCCACTTGGGTATTTTTTTTTCCTGGAGAGTGAATACAGTAATTTATAATAAGGTATATTTGACAGATATCAGAACTTTTTTTTTTTTAAGATTTTATTTATTTGACAGAGAGAGACACAGCAAGAGAGGGAACACAAGCAGGAGGAGAGGGAGAGGGAGAGGGAGAAGCAGGTCCCCTGCGGAGCAGGGAGCCCGATGCGGGGCTCGATCCCAGGACCCCGGGATCATGACCTGAGCCGAAGGCAGACGCTTCAACAACTGAGCCACCCAGGCGCCCCCAGAACTTTCTTGAAAGCAGAATTTTGTAGGTTGACTTCTGGCATTAGAAGGTAGGGTGGAACCAAGATATAAGCGCCTTGCAAACTTATTTTATTTAGCAGAGTTCCTGTAGCGCCTACCACAAGTACTCAGTGAATGCTCTTTGGACAGAGATGTCCAAAACTATGAAGATGAATTTTGCCCAATGCCAGTGCTATTCTAGTAAAGTCAATTTTGTGCTTATAAATTCTTTTTTTTTTTTTTTAAAGATTTTATTTATTTATTTGACAGAGAGAGACACAGTGAGAGAGGGAACACAAGCAGGGGGAGTGGGAGAGGGAGAAGCAGGCTTCCCGCGGAGCAGGGAGCCCAATGCGGGGCTCGATCCCAGGACTCTGGGATCATGACCTGAGCCGAAGGCAGACGCTTAACGACTGAGCCACCCAGGCGCCCCTGTGCTTATAAATTCTTTAGAGAATTTGAACATTGTCTGACTCTCATTTACCTCCTCACATCTTACTCCATATTTTTTTGTCCATTAACTTTATTCAGTGATTTCATATGTATAAGGGTCACAGAATTACTCATACTACACTGAGATGTGCATTAAAAATATAGTTTATTAAAAATATGTTATATCCTTTATGAGTTCTGTTTAACAGAATGAAAAAAAGCTAGTTTTAAAGCGGTCTGGTTCAAAACTTAGTACATTGTAAATTGTTTCTTTGAATAGTTATTCAGTCATTTAGATTCCCCTCTGTACCCCCATCCTCTGTTAAAGTGGTGTCTGAGGTATGGAAAAAGATCTTTATAACTTGGGGAGGAGGATGTCCCTGGTCCCTTCATGAATGTGAGCTGGCTGGTATCCAGTGAATCTGCTTTAGCTGGCTCCTTTTTTTTGGCATTCTGTAGCTGAAGAATTTGTGTTATGTTTCATCTCAGTCATGGTACAAGAGCCTCTCCTTTTCAACTGTCCTCCTTTGGATCTTGCTCCCTCCATAGATTTCTTGAGTCTCTGTCATGTCCTTCAAAGAGTTCCTGGATTCCATATATCCTGCAACCTATGGGGCCCCCTTGTCTTCTGCAAGGGCCCTATCACACCCTACTCAGGATGTATCCTACAATGGGAACCAAAGGCTACTTAACGTCCTTCCAACTTGACGATGACACTTTGCCCTCCTAACTACTGCCTATCTCACTCCACCTTAATGTGCTGGAGTGTGGGGAGTTCTGAGCACACATTTCACTGCCTACCTCTCTACATCCATGGTCTTTCTTTTCTCTCCCAGGCCTCCAAGGGGAAGGAGAAGGTTTTCCTCTTCCAATTTACCCTGTCTTTTCAATAGAACTAAAATGGAAAAAGGGCACAAGAAATAAGGAAACCTAATATAACTACACATATTTGGAGTCTGTGAGTGCCAGTGTGAAGCCTGACGTAGTATAAAAGAAGGCCATGGAAGGGCCCAGGGTATTGATGACAAAGTGGATCTATTCAGAAGTAAGAAAATTAGGCACTAGAGAAAGAATATCCCATTTTGTGCTTTTCTTGCCATATTATCTGTTTTTCATCTGGAAATAATAGGTTCATTTCTCCAGAAACATAGAGCAGAGTGCCTAGGAAAATTAAATTGACAAGCCTACTGCGTAATCTGCATTTGGCTAAGTCCTTTACTTGAGCTACTCATTTTTTCATGAGGATTTTAACTTTGTTGTCATTTCCTTTGAGTCTGAGGAACTTGCTTTATTATTTCTGGTGAGGCCGCCTGCTGTGAATTCTCTGTTTTTGTTTATCTGGAAATATATTTCATATTCCTTTTCTTAAGGTGAAATTCACAGAATATAAAATAAATACTTTAAATCGAACGATTCAGTGGCATTCACTGAGCCATTCACAATGTTGTGCAGCCACCATCTCTATCTAGTTCCAAACCATTTCATCACTCTAAAATAAAACCCCATGCATTAAGCATTTACTCCCCCATCCCATTCTCCCCCTAGCCCTTGGCAACCACCAATCTGCATTATGTCTCTATAAAATTGCCTATTTTGTATAATTCATATAAGTAGAATCATAAAATATGTTACCTTTTCTGTCTCGCTTATTTACTATAATCATCTTTATTTTTGAAAGATCACTTTGCTAGATATATGATTATTAGTTGAGGGACACCTGGGTAGCATAGTTGGTTCAGCGTCTGCCTCTTGGTTTTGGCTCTGGTCATGATCTCAGGGTTGTGAGATCAAGCCCCACCTTGGGCTCTGCGCTGAGCGCAGAATTTACTTGGGACTCTCTCTCTGCCTCCCCTCCGCCCCCCCAACCCCCGTGCATGTGCATGTTCTTTCTCTCTCTGTAAAATAAATAAATTTTTTTTTATTATGTTAGGTTAATCACCATACATTACATCATTAGTTTTTGATGTAGTGTTCCATGATTCATTGTTTGCATATAACGCCCAGTGCTCCATGCGGAACGTGCCCTCTTTAATACCCATCACCAGGTTATCCCATCCTCCCACCCCCCTCCCCTCTAGAACCCTCAGTTTGCTTTTCAGAGTCCGTAGTCTCTCATGGTTCGTCTCCCCCTCTGATTTCCCCCCATTCATTCTTCCCCTCCTATCTTCTTCTTTTTTTTTTTTTTAACATATAATGTATTACTTGCTTCAGAGGTACAGATCTGAGATTCAACAGTCTTGCACACTTCACAGCGCTCACCATAGCACATACCCTCCCCAATGTCTATCACCCAGCCACCCATCCCTCCCACTCCCACCACTCCAGCAACCCTCAGTTTGTTTCCTGAGATTAAGAATTCCTCATATCAGTGAGGTCATATGATACATGTCTTTCTCTGATTGACTTATTTTGCTCAGCATAATACCCTCCAGTTCTATCCACGTCGTTGCAAATGAGAAGATTTCATTCTTTTTGATGGCTGCATAATATTCCATTGTATATATATACCACATCTTTATCCATTTGTCTGCTGATGGACATCTTGGCTCTTTCCACAGTTTGGCTATTGTGGACATTGCTGCTATAAACATTGGGGTGCACGTACCCCTTCGGATCCCTACATTTGTATCTTTGGGGTAAATACCCAGTAGTGCAATTGCTGGATCATATGGTAGCTCTGTTTTCAACTTTTTGAAGAACCTCCATACTGTTTTCAAGAGTGGCAGCACCAGCTTGCATTCCCACCAACAGTGTAGGAGGGTTCCCCTTTCTCTGCATCCCCGCCAACATCTGTCATTTTCTGACTTGTTAATTTTAGCCATTCTGACTGGTGTGAGGTGATACCTCATTGAGGTTTTGATTTGGATTTCCCTGATGCTGAGCGATGTTGAGCACTTTTCGTGTGTCTGTTGGCCGTTTGGATGTCTTCTTTGGAAAAATGTCTGTTCATGTCTTCTGCCCATTTCTTGATTGGATCATTTGTTCTTTGGGTGTTGAGTTTAAGAAGTTCTTTATAGATTTTGGATACTAGCCCTTTATCTGATATGTCATTTGCAAATATCTTCTCCCATTCTGTCGGTTGTCTTTTGATTTTGTTGACTGTTTCTTTTGCTGTGCAAAAGCTTTTTATCTTGATGAGGTCCCAATAGTTCATTTTTGCCCTTGCTTCCCTTGCCTTTGGCGATGTTTCTAGGAAGAAGTTGCTGCAGCTAAGGTCGAAGAGGTTGCTTCCTGTGTTCTCCTTTAGGATTTTGATGGACTCCTGTCTCACATTTAGGCCTTTCAGCCATTTTGAGTCTATTTTTGTGTGTGGTGTAAGGAAATGGTCCAGTTTCATTCTTCTGCATGTGGCTGTCCAGTTTTCCCAGCACTCTTTGTTGAAGAGACTCTCATTTTTCCATTGGATATTCTTTCCTGCTTTGTCGAAGATTAGTTGACCATAGAGTTGAGGGTCCATTTCTCAGTTCTCTATTCTGTTCCATTGATCTATGTGTCTGTTTTTGTGCCAGTACCATACTGTTTTGATGATGACAGCTTTGTAATAGAGCTTGAAGTCCGGAATTGTGATGCCACCAGCTTTGGTTTTCTTTTTCAACATTCCTCTGGCTATTTGGGGTCTTTTCTGGTTCCATACAAATCTTAGGATTATTTGTTCCATTTCTTTGAAAAAAGTTGATGGTATTTTGATGGGGATTGCATTGAATGTGTAGATTGCTCGAGGTAGCATTGACATCTTCACAATATTTGTTCTTCCAATCCATGAGCATGGAACATTTTTCCATTTCTTTGTGTCTTCCTCAATTTCTTTCATGAGTATTCTATAGTTTTCTGAGTACAGATTCTTTGCCTCTTTGGTTAGATTTATTCCTAGGTATCTTATGGTTTTGGGTGCAATTGTAAATGGGATCGACTCCTTAATTTCTCTTTCTTCTGTCTTGTTGGTGTATAGGAATGCCACTGATTTCTGTGCATTGATTTTATATCCTGCCACTTTACTGAATTCCTGTATGAGTTCTAGCAGTTTGGGGGTGGAGTCTTTTGGTTTTTCCACATAAAGTATCATATCATCTGCAAAGAGTGAGAGTTTGACTTCTTTGCCAATTTGGATGCCTTTTATTTCTTTTTGTTGTCTGATTGCTGTGGCTAGGACTTCTAATACTATGTTGAATAGCAGTGGTGATAGTGGACATCCCTGCCGTGTTCCTGACCTTAGGGGGAAAGCTCTCAGTTTTTCCCCATTGAGAATGATATTCACTGTGGGTTTTTCATAGATGGCTTTTATGATAGAGGTATGTACCCTCTATCCCTATACTCTGAAGAGTTTTGATCAAGAAAGGATGCTGTACTTTGTCAAGTGCTTTTTCTACATTGATAGAGAGGATCATATGGTGCTTGTTCTTTCTTTTATTAATGTGTTGTATCACATTGATTAATTTGCGGATGTTGAACCAACCTTGCAGCCCAGGGATAAATCCCACTTGGTCGTGATGAGTAATCCTTTTAATGTACTGTTGGATCCTATTGGCTAGTATTTTGGTGAGAATTTTTGCATCCATGTTCATCAAGGATATTGGTCTGTAATTCTCCTTTTTGATGGGGTCTTTGTCTGGTTTGGGGATCAAGGTAATGGTGGCCTCATAAAATGAGTTTGGAAGTTTTCCTTCCATTTCTATTTTTTGGAACAGTTTCAGAAGAATAGGAATTAATTCTTCTTTAAATGTTTGGTAGAATTCCCCTGGGAAGCCATCTGGCCCTGGGCTTTTGTTTTTTGGGAGATTTTTGATGACTGCTTCAATTTCCTTAGTGGTTATAGGTCTGTTCAGGTTTTCTGTTTCTTCCTGGTTCAGTTTTGGTAGTTGATACATCTCTAGGAATGCATCCATTTCCTCCAGATTATCTAATTTGCTGACATATAGTTGCTCATAATATGTTCTTATAATTGTTTGTATTTCTTTGGTGTTGGTTGTGGTCTCTCTTTCATTCATGATTTTGTTGATTTGGGTCATTTCTCTTTTCTTTTTGATAAGTCTGGCCAGGGGTTTATCAATCTTGTTAATTATTTCAAAGAACCAGCTCCTTGTTTCGTTGATCTGTTCTACTGTTCTTCTCGTTTCTATTTCATTGATTTCTGCTCTTATTATTTCTCCTCTCCTGCTGGGTTTAGGCTTTATTTGCTGTTCTCTCTCCAGCTCCTTTAGGTGTAGGGTTAGGTTGTGTACTTGAGACCTTTCGTGTTTCTTGAGAAAGGCTTTGCTATATACTTTCCTCTTAGGACTGCCTTTACTATCCCAAAGATTTTGAACAATTGTGTTCAGTTTTCATTTTCATTTGTTTCCATGAATTTTTTAAATTCTTCTTTAATTTCCTGGTTGACCCATTCATTCTTTAGTAGGATGCTCTTTAGCCTCCATGTATTTGAGTTCTTTCCGACTTTCCTCTTGTGATTGAGTTCTAGTTTCAAAGCATTGTGGTCTGAAAATAGGCAGGGAATGATCCCAGTCTTTTGGTACCGGTTGAGACCTGATTTATGACCTAGGATGTGATCTGTTCTGGAGAATGTTCCATGGGCACTAGAGAAGAATGTGTATTCTGTTGCTTTGGGATGGAATGTTCTGAATATATCTGTGAAGTCCATTTGGTCCAGTGTGTCATTTAAAGTCTTTATTTCCTTGTTGACCTTTTGCTTAGATGATCTGTCCATTCAGTGAGGGGGCTCTTAAAATCCCCTACTATTAGTGTATTGTTGTTGATGTGTTTCTTTGCTTTTGCTATTAATTAGCTTATATAATTGGCTGCTCCCATGTTAGGGGCATAGATATTTACAATTGTTAGATCTTGTTGGATAGACCCTTTAAGTAGGTTATAGTGTCCTTCCTCATCTCTTATTACAGTCTTTGGTTTAAAATCTAATTTGTCTGATATAAGGATTGCCACCCCAGCTTTCTTTTGGTGTCCATTAGCATGGTAAATGGTTTCCCATCCCTTCACTTTCAGTCTGGGGGTGTCTGCATCTAAAATGAGTCTCTTGCAGACAGCATATTGATGGGTCTTGTTTTTTTATCCAATCTGATAGCCTGTGTCTTTTGATTGGGGCATTTAGCCCATTTACATTCAGGGTAACTATTGAAAGATATGACTTTAGTGAAATTGTATTGCCTATAAGGTGACTGTTACTGTATATTGTCTCTGTTCCTTTCTGGTCTATGTTACTTTTAGGCTCTCTCTTTGCTTAGAGGACCCCTTTCAATATTTCTTGTAGGGCTGGTTTTGTGTTTGCAAATTCCTTTAGTTTTTGTTTTTCCTGGAAGCTTTTTCTCTCTCCTCCTATTTTCAGTGACAGCCTAGCTGGATATAGTATTCTTGGCTGCATATTTTTCTCATTTAGTGCTCTGAATATATCCTGCCAGTCCTTTCTGGCCTGCCAGGTCTCTGTGGATAGGTCTGTTGCCAATCTAATGTTTCTACCATTGTAGGATCTCTTCTCCTGAGCTGCTTTCAGGATTTTCTCTTTGTCTCTGAGACTCGTAAGTTTTACTATTAGATGTTGGGGTGTTGACTTATTTTTATTGATTTTGAGAGGGGTTCTCTGTGCCTCCTGGATTTTGATGCCTGTTTCCTTCCCCAAATTAGGGAAGTTCTCTGCTATAATTTGCTCCAATATACCTTCTGCCCCCCTCTCTCTTTCTTCTTCTTCTGGGATCCCAATTATTCTAATGTTGTTTTGTCTTATGGTATTGCTTATCTCTCGAATTCTGCTGTCGGGATCCGGTAGTTGTTTATCTCTCTTTTTCTCAGCTTCTTTATTTTCCATCATTTGGTCTTCTATATCGCTAATTCTCTCTTCTGCCTCATTTATCCTAGGAGTTAGAGCCCCCATTTTTTATTGCACCTCATTAATAGCCTTTTTGATTTCGACTTGGTTAGATTTTAGTTCTTTTATTTCTCCAGAAAGGGTTTCTCTAATAACTTCCATGCTTTTTTCAAGCCCATGTAGTATCTTTAAAATCATCATTCTGAACTCTAGTTCTGACATCGTACTGATGTCCATATTGAGTAGGTCCCTGGCAGTCAGTACTGCCTCTTGTTCTTTTTGTTGAGGTGATTTTTTCCGTCTTGTCATTTTGTCCAGAGGAGAACAGATGAATGAGAGAACAAAATGCTAACAGGGTAACAATGTCCCCAGAAAATATACTCTAAACAAATCAGAAAAGACAGGGCAAAAGTAAGGGAAAGAAAGAAAAAAAAAAAAGATAAAAACCAACAAAAACAGAACAAAACCAAAAAAAACAGTATGATCAAATATGATCAGGATGGTGCATAGATCAGTGCCAGACACTAGATTTTGGGTGTATTTTGGTCTGTTAGAAGAAAGTGCCTCCCAAAATTTTAAAGAAAGGAAAACTTATGTATGTACAAAAATAAGGGTTGTATGATGAAGGGATGGAATATGATTGTAAAGATGAAAATTATAAAAGATTTTATAAAAGGAATTGATAAGTTGTTTGAAAAAAGAAAGAAGAGGATTTAAAAAAAAAGAAAAAAAAGAATGTGATCAGGCAGGAGACTAGAACAAAGCCATACAGTAGAGATTTAGGGTATATTTTGATCTGTTAGAAGAAACTGTATCTCAAAATTTTAAAGAGAGAACAACTTATGTCAAAATAAGGGTAACTACTATGAAGGGATAGAGTATGACTCTAAAAATGAAAAATGAAAATGTTTTTTAAAAAAGGGATTGATAAGATGTTGGTTGAAAAAGAGAAAAGAAAAATTCAAAAAAAAAGTTAAAAAAAAATAATTAACTTTGAAAGACTAAAGAATCATGGTAAAAAAGCCATGAATTGTATGTGCAGTATTCCCCTAGCGCTGGAGTTCTGCTGTTGTCTTTGATCGGTAAACTTGGTCTTGATTGGCTATTCTTGCTGATCTTCTGGGGGAGGGGCCTGTTGCTGTGGTTCCCAAATGTCTTTGCGGGAGGCGGAATTACCCCGCCCTTGCCGGTCCCGTGCTAAGTAATCTGCTTGGGTTTGCTCTCCGGAGCTTTTGTTCCCTGCAAGCTTTCCCTTGGGCTTTGGAGGACGAGAGTGAAAATGGCGGCCTCCCAGTCTCCACCCCGAGGAGCCCAGAACTCAGGGCCCCACTCCTCAGTGAGTCCCAGATAAAAGCAGTCAGTCACTCCCGTCTCCTCGGTCTCCGGCCGCACTCGGTGCTCACCCAGCCTGTGGCCTTTGACCGAATGCTTCTATCTCTGGCGCAGGACCCCGTGTGGAGTCTCCAAACCCAGCAGATCCATGCGGTGCGCTTTCGCGCCGCTCCTCCTGGGGGAGGAAGGGGAGTCTCCCCGGATCTGCCGCTTGTTGGGTCCCTGATGGAGGAGCAGTGGCCCGACTGTGCTGCGGATCACAGTTTATGGCAACTCGGAGCTGAGAGTCTGCGCCTCGGCTCTGTCTCTGCAGCCGGCTTCCCTGCTCCAATACCTGGGACCTCTGCCACACTCAGGCACCCCCGGTCTTTCTGTGACCCCCAGGGTCCTGAGACCACACTGTCCCGCGAGGGTTCCACCCCTCGCTTAGCCACCGGAGTGATGTCCCTCAGCGGTGCCAACTTCTAAAAGTTGCGATTTTGTGCTCGCTGCTTTATCACTTGCCAGAAGCGGCAGACGGAGGCCCCCTCCCCCACCGTCTATCCTCCCAAATATCTAATACCGCTTTGGATTCACTTCTCCACACGTCCTACCTTCCAGAAAGTGGTCGCTTTTCTGTTCAGAGAGTTGTTGCTATTCTTTTCTTTGATGTCCGGTTGAGTTGTTAGGTGTTCAGAATTGTTTGATCCCTATCCAGCTGAATTCCTGGGACCAGACGAAATCCAGGTCTCCTTCTCCTCTACCATCTTGCTCCGCCCCCCAAATAAGTAAATCTTTAAAAAAAATATTGTTACTAGATAGTGTTTTTTCTTTAAGCATGTTGAATATACTGTCTCATTGTCATTTGGCTTTCATTGTTTCCGATGAGAAGTCAGCTATTAGTTTTATTGTGGCCTGTAGATAATGGATTATTTTTCTCTCGCTGCTTATAAGGTTTTCTCTTTATTTTCAGCATTTTTAAAGTTTTATTTTTATTTTATTTTAAAGCTGGTATAACATACAGTGTTATATTAGCTTCAGGTGTATAATACAGTAATTCAGCAATTCTGTATACTACTCAGTGGTCATTATAAGTGTACTCTTAATCCCATTCACTTATTTCACCCATCCCTCCTATTCACCTCCCCTCTGGTAACCATTAGTATGTTTTCTATTGTTAAGAGCCTGTTACTTGCTTTGTGTTTTTTTTTTCCTTTGTTTTGTTTCTTAAATTTCATACATGAGTGAAATCATATGGTATTTGTCTTTCTCTGACTTGTTTCACTTAGTATTATACTCTATGGTTCCGTCCATGTTGCTACAAATGGCAATATTTCATTCTGTTTATGGTTAAGTAATATTCCATTGGGGGTGTGTGTGTGTGTGTGTACTACATCGTTTTTATTCATCTGTCAATGGGACACTTGGGTTGATTCCATAATTTCGCTATTATCAATAATACTGCAATAAACATAGGGGTGCATATATCTTTTTTAATTAGTATTTTCTTAATCTTCGGGTAAATACCAGTAGTGTAATAACTGGGTCATATGATAGTTTTGTTTTTAATTTTTTTGCCAAACTTACATACTATTTTCCACAATGCCTGCAACAGTTTGCATTCCCACCAACAGTGCATGAGGGTTTCTTTTTCTTTACATTGTTGCCAACACTTGTTGTTTCTTGTGTTGTTGCTCCCAGCCTATTACTAAGGCCACAGTCTGATTGTTGTGCGTGGTTATCTTCCCCTCTCACCAGGGCAGAGGTCACTTTGGAGTGGTGTTGGCCTCTATGAGGGCTGCTTACACACTGCCAGGCTTGTGGCACTGCTTTGGATGGGCTCTCCTAAGAGCATATTGCAGGGGGGAATCCACAGAAGTGGGTAGGAGGAGTTCAGGATGCATGCTGTTAGCAAGGTTTGCCCGGGTCTGCTGTGTAAGGGGACCTGGAGCTGAGGCCTGGCTGGAAGGAGTGTGTCCGCAGAGGCATGTGGGAGCAGGGCACACTGTTAGCAAGTTAGGTAGCCAGTGTCGCCACTGTACTGGTTCTTGCTATTTCTGGAGAAGCCTCCCAAGGATCCCTGCCTCTGTAGCACACACTCTGAGTTTAGTAAACAAATCTCCCTCCCATATACCCTGGGAGTTTTTCAAACTGCTGTTTCTATGTTATATCTCTGTGGGGCTTTTTATGCTCTTTATGGGTGGGGGCTCAGTTTCCTCTCACCAACCTCTCCCAGAGCTGAGCCTGCTCATTTTTAAAGTTTCAGGATTTGAGTCCCACTTACTTTTTTTTTTTAAAGATTTTATTTATTTATTTGACAGAGAGAGACACAGCGAGAGAGGGAACACAGCAGGGGGAGTGGGAGAGGGAGAAGCAGGCTTCCCATGGAGCAGGGAGCCTGATGCGGGCCTCGATCCCAGGACTCTGGGATCATGACCTGAGCCAAAGACAGACGTTTAACCGTCTGAGCTACCCGGGCTCCCCTTGAGTCCCACTTACTGTAAGAACTTCTGAGTCTTAGCCCCTTTGGTTTTCAAAGCCAATGTTCTGGGGAATTCATCTCACTGGACCTCCCCAGTATTCCTTTCCCCTCGAATACAATCCCGTGGGCTGTTTAGTTCCGGACCATGTCACCACCCTTCCTACCCTCTTTGATGGTGCCTCTTCTCTATATTTAGCTGTAGCGAGTTGTTCTGACATTTTCTGGGTTACTTACACTCGTGTGAGTTGTATTTGTAGGACAGGTGAGCTTAGGGTCCTCCTGCTCCACCATCTTCCCTGGAATTCTACTTTTAGCCTCTTGATTATGATGTGTTTAGGTTTGTATCTGCATGTTCATCCTGCTTAGGGTTCATTGAGAGTTTTGGATTTCTGTATTAGGGAGTTTTTAAAAATCAAAAACTAGGAAGTTTTC
Source organism: Neomonachus schauinslandi (assembly GCF_002201575.2). Lineage (NCBI taxonomy): Eukaryota > Metazoa > Chordata > Mammalia > Carnivora > Phocidae > Neomonachus > Neomonachus schauinslandi. The sequence goes on along the minus strand of NC_058418.1, from coordinate 14,787,888 downwards.
AGCCATTTCTTTCAATATTTTTCTGTTCTTTCCTCTCTGATGTTCATATATGCATATGTTCATGTGCTTATTGCTGTTTCACATTTCTCTTAAGTCTGCATTCATTTTTAAAATTTTTCTTTCTTCCTTAGATTGCATAGTTACTTTTGATCTGTTTCTTTCTAAGCTTGTTGATTTTTCTTCTGCTAACTCAGATCACCGTGCAACTCTGACAAAGCCTTAGCCAGGCCAGTGGAAAGTTGCTGACCGAAGCTTTCCCGTTAGAAGAGTCTCATACCAGGTAGAAATGGTTCAGGCTTTAATACCCTCACTGTTAGTCTTGGCTGGGAGTAGCTTGGGAGGATCATGGTCTCAGCATGAACTCAGTAGTAGAAGCAAAGATGAACAGCTGGAGGATGTTCACCAACTATGCTTCTCAAAGCTGGTTCTCTTGAAGGGGATCTAAGAACATACCTCCATGGTTGCTGCAAAGATAGTACTTTGAAATGCTCCCTGTCTGGCATGAGCATTTTTATCTGTCTCTGTAGATTTGCCTATTGACAGCTTATGACAGCAATTCTAGATAACAGATGCTTAAACAAGACAGAATTTTATTTGTCCCTCATGTAGAAGTTCAGGTACCAACAAACAAATTTAGTCCTCTATCTCCAAGGAATAGGGAACCAGAATCCTTCTATATCATTGCTCTTTCTCATTATCCTCTAATAGTTGGCTTCTGCTTCATTGACCCAAATGACTAGATTTGCCTGGTTATCACATTTCCTTACCATTCCACAGGAAGTAGGAAGACAGAAAAGGTATCACCTCATCCCTTTAAACTCACCAGTAGTTGCACATATTTCTACTTTCATCTCATTATCTAGAATATGACTGTATAAAAATATGTAGATTCCAGGAATTGAAGAATGATTAATTTTTTTCAGGAGGCCATGAGCCCAGCCAATACTTTGGAAAAGAGGAAGAATACATCCTGGGGTAGAAGAGTAACATTCTATGCTACAGTGGCACACTATCACACTATTTATTTCTTTTTCTATTTTCTTTTTTTTTTTTTAATAATTTTTTTTTTTAAGATTTTATTTATTTGGCAGAGAGAGACACAGCGAGAGAGGGAACACAAGAAGGGGGAGTGGGAGAGGGAGAAGCAGGCTTCCGCCGCCGAGCAGGGAGCCTGATGTGGGGCTTGATCCCAGGACCCTGGGATCATGACCTGAGCCGAAGGCAGACGCTTAACGACTGAGCCACCCAGGTGCCCCGTTTTTCTATTTTCTATTTCTTCTTTTTCTTTTTAGATCATGTATATTTCATACTTCTTTTATTATTGGAGTATAATTCACAAGCTATTTCAGTTTTCAAGTGTATAGTATATTGATTCAGCAATTCTTACATTACTCATTGTTCCCTATGATAAGTGGTTACCATCTATCACTGTACAAGAATATTACAAAATTATTCACTATATTTTCTTTTTTTTTTTTTAAGATTTTATTTATTGAGAGAGACAGAGAGAGAGCATGAGAGGAGGGAGGGTCGGGAGGGTCAGAGGGAGAATCAGACCCCCCGCCGAGCAGGGAGCCCGATGCGGGACTCGATCCCGGGACTCCAGGATCATGACCTGAGCCGAAGGCAGTCGCTTAACCAACGGAGCCACCCAGGCGCCCTCACTATATTTTCTATGCTGTACTTTTCATCTTTGTGACTTACTCATTTTATACCTGGGAGGTCATACCTCTTAATCCCCTTTATTCCCCCCACCCACCTACCCTCTGGTAACTACCAGTTCCCTGTATTTGAGTCTTTATTTTGGGTTTTTTTTATATGTTCATTTGTTTTATATTTTAGATTTCACATAGAAGTGAAATCAGCTGATATTTGTCTTTCCCTCTCTTGCTTATTTCACTAAGCCTAAGACCCTCTGGATACATTTATGTTGTTGCAAATGGCGAGATCTCCTTTTTTATGGCTGAGTAATCCATCATATATGTATCTATGTATATATATCACATTTTCTTTATCTGTTCATCTATCAGTGGACACTGATATCTTGGCTATTATAAAGAAGGCTGCAGTAAACATAGGGGTGCATATATCTTTTTGAATTAGTGTTTGCATTTTGCTGTCCAGTTTTCCCAACACCATTTGTTGAAAAGACTGTCTTTCCCATTGGATATTCTTTCCTGCTTTGTCAAAGATTAATTGACCATATAATTGTGGGTTCATTTCTGGGTTTTCTGTTCCATTGATTGTGTGTTTTTGTGCCAGTACCATACTGTTTTGATTATTGCAGCTTTGTGATATAACTTGAAGTCCAGAATTGTGATGCCTCCAGCTTTGCTTTTCTTTTTCAAGGTTGCTTTGTCTATTCTGGGTCTTTCATGATTCCATACAAATTTTAGGGTGTTCTAATTCTGTGAAAAAATGCTGTTGATATTTTGCTAGAGATTGCATTAAATGTAGATTGCTTTGGGTAGTACAGACATTTTAACAGTATTTGTTCTTCCAATCTATGAGCATGGAATATTTGTTTCTTTGTGTCATCTTTAATTTCTTTCATCAATGTTTTATAGTTTTCAGAGTACAGGTCTTTTCTCTCTCTTGGTTGGGTTTATTCCTAGGTATCTTAATTGTTTTTGGTACAGTTTTAAGTGGGATTCCTTGATTTCTCTTTCTGCTGCTTCATTATTGAAGAACAGAATGCAACAGATTTCTGTAGATTTTGTATCCTGTGGCTTTACTGAATTCGTTTATCAGTTCCAGCAGTTTTTTGGTGGAGTCTTTGGGTTTTCTCTATATATAGTATCATGTCATCTGCAAATAGTGAAAGTTTTACTTCCTCCATACCTGTTTGGATGCCTTTTATTTCTTTTTGTTGTCTGATTCCTGTGGCTAAGACTTCCATTACTATGTTGAATAAAAGTGGCGAGAGTTGACATCTGTCGTGTTCCTGACAGTAGAGGAAAAGCTCTGTTTTTCCTCATTTAGGATATTTGTTGTGGGTTTTTCATATATGGCCTTTATTATGTTGAGATATGTTCCCTCTAATCCTACTTTGTTGAGGAATTTTAGTATGAATGGATGCTGTACTTGGCTCAAATGCTTTTTCTGCATTTACTGAAATGATCATGTGGTTCTTATCTGTTCTTTTATTAATATGATGTATCATGTTGATTGATTCGTGAATATTGAACCATCCTTTGCAACCCAGGAGTAAATCCCACTTCCTCGTGATGAGTGATATTTTAAATGTATTGTTGGATTCAGTTTGCTAGTATTTTATTGAGAAGTTTTACATCTATGTTCATCAGGGATATTGGCCTGTAGTTCTCTTTTTTAGTGATGTCTTTATCTGATTTTGGTATCAGGGTAATTCTGGCCTCATAGAATGAATTTGAAAGTTTTCCTTCCTTCTCTACTTTTTGGAATAGTTTGAGAGGAATAGGTGTTAACTCTTCTTTAAATGTTTGGTAGAATTCACCTCTGAAGTCATGTGGTCCTGGACTTTTGTGTGTTGGGAGTTTTTTGATTACTGATTTGATTTCTTTTCTGGTTCTTTATCTATTCAGGTTTTCTATTTCTTCATGTTTCAATTTTGGTAGTTTATATGTTGGAGGAATTTATCCATTTCTTCCAGGTTCTCCAATTTGTTGGCATATAGTTTTTCATAATTCTAATTATTTGAATTTGTGTGGTGTTGTTATTTCTCATCTCTCATTTGTAATTTTATTTATTTGGGTCCTTTCTCTTTTTAATTTTTTCAAAGACCCAGCTCCTGGTTTCAATGATCTTTTATATTGTTTTTTTAGTTCCTGTATCCTTTATTTTTGTTCTAATCTTTATCATTTCCTTTCTTCTGCTGGCTTTAGGCTTCATTTGTTTTTCTTTTTCAAACTCCTTATGGTATAAGATTAGATTGTTTATTTGAGATTTTTCTTGTTTCTTGAGGTAGGCCATTTATCACTATAAACTTCTCTTTTCTAACAGCTTTTGCAACATCCCCTAAATTTTGGACTGCTGTGTTTTCACTTTCATTTGTCTCCATATTTCCTCATTTGATTTTTTTAAATTTCCTCATTGATTTCTTTGTTGACCCATTGGTTGTTTAATAACATGTTGTTTAGCCTCCATGTGTTTGTTTTTCCCAGTTTTGTTTTTTTTTTTCTATTTTCATACTATTGAGGTTGGAAAAGATGCTTAATATGATTTCAGTCTTTTTAAATTTATTGAGACTTCTTTTGAGTCTAAATGTGATCTGTCCTGGAGAATTTTTCATGTCCCCTTGAACATAATGTGTATTCTGTTGTTTTGGGAAGTAATGTTCTGTATATATCTGTTAGGTCCATCTGGTCTAATGTGTCATTCAGAGCCACTGTTTCCTTGTTGATTATCTGTCTGAATGATCTATCCATTGATGTAAGTGGGTTGTGGTTGTTAAAGCCTTTTCTACTATTGTATTATTATCAATTTTTCCCTTCATGTCAATTTCTTTCATATATGTTTTGGGTGCAGAGATATTTACAATTGTTATATCCTCCACTTGGATTGATCCCTTTATCATTATGCAGTACCCTTCTTTGTCTCTTGCTAGTCTTTAAGTCTGTTCTGTTTCATGTAAGTATTGCTACCCTTGCTTTTTTTTTTTTTTGCGGGGTGGGGAGGGCTTCTATTTGCATGGTATATGTTTTTCCATCTGTTCACTTTGAGTCTCTTTGTTCCCTTAGGTCTGAAGTGAATCTGATATGCAGCATATAGATAGATATTGGGTTTTTTATCCTTTTAGTACCCTGTGTCTTTTGCTTGGAGCATTTAGTCTAGTTACATTTAATAGGATTATTGATAGGTATGTACTTATTACCATTTTGTTAATTGTTTTCTTATTTTTGTAGCTCTTCTGGTTTTTCTTCTCTTGCTCTCTTCCCTTGTGGTTTGATGGTTGCTGTTATGCTTGGGTTTTATTCCCTTTATTTTTTGTATAGGTATTATATTGATTTTGTAGTTACCCTTTGGGTTCATATATAACATCTTTTGTGTATAGCAGTGTATATTAAGTTGTTGCTTGAGTTTGAACACATTCTAAAAGCACTAAGTTTTTACTCCCCCTCCACATTTTATGTATATGATGTCATATTTTACATCTTTTTCTTTTGTGTCCCTTGACTAATTTTCATAGATATAATCGATGTTGCTACTTTTGTGTTTTAATTTCTGTACTGGCTTTTTAAGTGATTAACCTACTACCTTTATTATATGTTTGCTTTTATATGTGAATTTTTTTCTTACATAATTTCCTCACTTCTAGTTTGGCCTTTTCTTTCCACTTAAAGAGTTCTCTTTAACATGTCTTGTAGAAATGGTTTAGTGGTGATGAACTCCTTTAACTTTCTTTTTTTTTGGTCTGGGAAACTCTTTATCTCTCTCTCTCTCCTTTTTTAAATTTTTTTATTATGTTAGTCACCATACAATACATCATTAGTTTTTGATGTAGTGATCCACAATTCATTGTTTTCGTATAACACCCAGTGCTCCATGCAGTATGTGCCCCCCTTAATACCTATCACCAGGCTAACCCATCCCCCCACCTCCTTCCCTCTAAAACCCTTAGTTTGTTTCTCAGAGTCTATAGTCTTTTTATTCTGAATGATAACCTTGCTGTGTGGATTATTCTTGGTGTAGGTTTTTCCCTTGCAGCACTCCAGTATTTCACGCCATTATCTTATGGCCTGCAAAGTTCCTGCTGAAAAGTCAGCTAAGCCTTATGAGGTTTCCCTTGTGTGTAACTCTTCTTGTCTTTTGCTGCTTTAAAATTCTCTCTTTATCAACTTTTTGCCTTGTAACTGTGTGTCTTGGTGTGGACCTACTTGGGGTCATCTTGTTTGGGGCTCTCTGTAGCTCCTGAACTTGGCTCTTTCCTTCCCCACATTAGGAAAGTTTTCAGCTATTATTTCTCCAACTTTTCTGCCCCCCTCATCTCTCTCTTCTCCTTCTCAGATACCTGTAATATAAATGTTATTTCTCTTAATGATGTTGCAGAGTTTCCTTAACCTATTATTCTGCATCTGCTTCTTTCTTCTTAAATCTCTCTTCTTCACTTTTCTTCTTCCTTCCTCTTCCTCTCCTCCTCCTCTACCTCCTTCTTCACATTATTATTATTTTGCTGTTCACCTTGTTTCATTTCTCCCAGATCATTGATCCATTCTGCATTCTCTAATCTGCTGTTAATTCCCTCCAGTATATTTTTTTATATCAGTTGTTGAATTCTTCAGCTCTGACTGGTTCTTTTTCATATTTTCTATCCCTTTACTGAATTCTGAGTTCATCCACTTTTTTTTTTTTTTAAAGAATTTTATTTATTTATTTGACAGAGAGAAAGCGAGAGAAGGAACACAGCAGGGGGAGTGGGAGAGGGAGAAGCAGGCTTCCCGCCGAGCAGGGAGCCCAATGCGGGGCTCGATCCCAACACCCTGGGATCATGACCTGAGCCGAAGGCAGACGCTTAACGACTGAGCCACCCAGGCGCCCCTGAGTTCATCCACTCTTAATGTCCAGTCAGAATCTTTATGATCATTACTTTGAATTCTTTATCAGGCATATTGCTTATCTCCATTTAGTTTAGCTTTTTTACTCTGATTTTGTCTTGTACTTTCATTTGGGACAATTCTTCTATCTCTTTTTGTCTTACTTTCTGTGTATGTTTTTTGTGTATTAGGTAGGCCAGCTACATCTCCTGATCTTGAAAGTTGAGGACTTACGAGAAAAGGTCCTGTGGTTCCCTGTAATGCAGTCCTTACTGGTGACCAGAACCAGGTGCTCCAGGGGTGTCCCCTGTGTAGGCTTCATGCTCTTTCCTGTTGTGCCTGAGCTGTATTTGCCTTCAGCCAAGCCAGTTGCAATGATCTGCTTTGATTTTTTTTGAGATTTTATTTATTTATTTAATAAGAAAGAGCACAAGCAGGGGGAGTGGCAGAAGGAGAGGGAGAAGCAGGCTCCCCACTGAGCACGGAGCCTGATGTGGGGCTCAATCCCAGGACCCTGGGATCACGGCCTGAGCCAAAGGCAGACACTTAACCAGCTGAGCCACCCTGGCACCCCCTGCTTTGCTTTTTGTGGGCACACTGAGCAGGATTTGCTCCCTGAGTCATTGAGGGACCTGGCTGCCACCAACATGGGCTTGTTGGTGGGTAGGGCCAACTCTTAGCCTACCTGTCTACAATTAGCCTATCACAGTTGTAGGTGCACTGAAGGGCGGGGTTTGCTCCCTGTACAACCAGCTAAGAGACCCTGCTGCAGGAACTGCATGTGCACTGGTGTGTGGGGTTATTGGTCCTCCTCCCCAGGGCAGGAGTCAGTCGGAGCGGCACAAGTCTGTCCATGGCTACCTGCCAGAGTGTCGAGGTAGGAGCTGCTTTAGAGGGATGCATGCTGAGGTGGATGAGTTGGACGGGGAAGGTTGGCATGTGGACATCAGGTGGGGGCACACAGTGCTAGCAGGCTAGATGGAGAGGGTTAGTGTTTGTCTGCTTCATTATTTATGTTTAAAACATCAACTTTTAGGGATGCCTGGGTGGCTCAGTCATTTAAGTGTCTGCCTTCAGCTCAGGTCATGATCCCAGGGTCCTGCGATGGAGTTCCGCATCCTCTCTCTCTGACAAATAAAATCTTTCTAAAAAATGTCAACTTTTAAATGTGAAGATTTATGTATATAAATTCTAGATTTCTCATTTTAAGACTATATTTTCATGTTTACAAAATTATTTTAAGTATTTTCAAGATTATTTTAATGATTTCTTTTTGAATTCTCTCACTCTTGAGCTGGGTGCAGTTAGGATTTTCTTGCCAAATCTGTGGTGTTGGTTTTTTATTTACTAGTTTATTGATCCATCTTAGGAGAAATCTGAGGCTGAGGCAGTATTATCAAGAATTCATCTTATATGCTTCTGTCCTTCAGTGTGATTAGTGAAACCATTTTGCTGAAACCAGGTTTCTGCATTATGTTTATTCCTCAGTCCTACTTCTTAACCAGGTCCTTTGTTCGGGCTTAGTTTGGTCATTATCCCGGTTAAGGGGAATTCCCAACAACTCCCTGAATTTCAGGGTCTTAAAAATTTGACATTTTGCTTTCTTTTTTAAATAATTTTTTCTTCAGCTTCATTGAGATATAATTTACATATAATACTGTGTTAGTTTAAAGTGTACAGTGGTGGGGTGCCTGGCTGGCTCAGTCAGTAGAGCATGCAACTCTTGATCTCAGAGTTGTGAGTCTGACCCCCACATTGGGCCCAGAGCTTACTTAAAAGATAATAAATGGTGTTGATTTGATGTACTCGTGTATTACAAAATTATTAACTCCTTGGATCAGCTGACAATTACCATTTCTTTCTGTGTTGAGAACATTTAAGACCTACTCTCTTAGCAACTTCCAAGTATATAATACAATGTTCTTAACTGTAATCACCTTGCTCTGTACATTAAATACCTAGAAATTATTTACCTTATAATTAGAAGTTTATACCCATTGGACCGACATTCCACGTTTATACCCATTCTCCCACTTCGCAGCCCCTGGTACCACCACTCTACTCTGTTTCTAAGAGTTTGGCTTTTTAAGAGTTCACATATGAGTGAGATCACAGAGTACTTGTCTTTCTCTGTCTCACTTCACTTAGCATAATACCCTCAGGATCCACCCATTGTTGCAGATGGCAGGACTTCCTTTTCTCATGGCTAAGTAAACTCTGTGTGTGTGTGTGTGTGTGTGTGTGTACATACCACATCTTCTTTCTTTATTCATCCATAGATATTTAGGTTGTCTCCATATCTTGGCTATTGTGAATAATGTTACAGTGAACATGGGAGTGCAGATATTTTTTCAAGATTCTGATTTTATTTCCTTTGGATATATACCCAGAACAGAATTGCTGGATCATATGGCAATTCTATTTTTAATTTTTTAAGGAATCTGCAAACTCTTTTGCATAGTGGCCGTATCACCGAAGTGCACAAAGGGTCCCTTTCTCCACACGCTCATCAACTCTTAATCTGTTGTCTTTTTGATGATAGCCATTCTAACAGATGTAAGATGATACCTCATTGTGGTTTTGCGGTAATCATCATTTCTCTTATGACTAGTGATGTGATATATCTTTTCATATACCTTTTGGCCATTTGTAGGTTTTCTTTGGAAAAATGTCAATTCAGGTCTCTGGTCAATTTTTAACGAGATTGTTTGATGTTTTGCTATTGAAGTGTATGAGTTCTTTGTATATTTTGGATATTAATCCCGTATCAGATACATGTTTTGCAAATACTTTCTCCTATATTCTGTTGATCACCTTTTCACTTTTGTTTATTGTTTCCTTTGTTGTGTAGAAGCTTTTTAGTTTGGTCTCGTCTCACTTTATTTTTGCTTTTTGTTGCTTGTGCTTTTGATGTTGTATCCAAAAACTCATTGCCAAAACTAACATCAAGGAGTTTTTTCCCCATGTTTTCTTTTAGGAGATTTATAGTTTCTGTGTTATATTTAAGTTATTAGTAACCCATTTTGAATTAATTTTAGTGCATGTTGTACTAGGGGTTCATTTTCATTCTTCTGCATGTGATTTTCCAATTTTCCCAGCACCATTTATGGAAGAGGCTATCCTTTCCCCATGAGTATTTTTTACTCCCTTGTCAAATATTAATTGACCTTGTATGCATGGGTTTATTTCTGTACTCTTGATTCTGATTGGCCTATATGTCTATTTTTATGCCAGTACCATACTGTTTTGATTATTGTAACTTTGTATTATAGTTTGAAGTCAGGAAAGGCGATTCCTCCAGCTTTGTTCTTTCTCAGGATTGCTTTGGGTATGTGGGGTCTTTTGTGGTTCCATACAAATTTTTTTTTCCTGTGTCTATGGAAAAAAGCCATTGGATTTTTTTTTTTTTTTTTTTGGAGTACTAAATCTGGTTTTATTTACCCAGGCCATGTGGTACTTTCTTTAGTAAACTAAAGAATTTATAGACATTGGGAATTGAGGTTTTATTGTGTAAACTTAGAATGTGCAGTCATGAACACATAACAGAAATAACGTGGAGGGAAATGGCTACAGTATTGTTCCCATAAATTCTCCCAGGACCTTTGCACATTGGGACTTTTGATAGGGATTTCACTGAATCAGTAGATGGCTTTGGGAAGTATGCACATTTTAACAATATTAATTCTACTGATCCATGAACATGGGATATCTTTCCATTTGTTTGTGTCTTCTCCCATTTATTTCATCAGAGTGTTGTAATATTTACTATACAGATCTTTCACATCCTTGGTTAAATTTATTCCAAAGTATTTTATTGTTTTTGATAGTATTACGAATGGGATTTTCTTTATTTCATATTTTTACAGATATCTTGTTAATGTATAAATGTAACTGATTTCTGTATGTTGATTTCATATCCTGCAACTTTACTGAATTCACTGATTAGTTCTAACAGTTTTTTGGTGGAGTCTTTAGGAGATTTTTTTATATGGTCATATCATTGGCAAACAAAGACAGTTTTACTTCTTTCTTTTCTCTTTGGATACCTTTTATCTCTATTTCTTGCCTGATTGCTGTGGTTAGAACTTCCAGGACTGTGTTGAATAGGAGTGATGAGAGTGGGCACTTTCACCTTGTTACTGACCTTTTACCATTAAGTATGATGTTACCTGTAGACTTGTCATTTATGTTGAGATATTTTACTTGAATACTCATTTTCTTGAAAATTGTTATTGTAAAATGGTATTTTTCTCTACCTTCTTTTTTCTGCACCTATTGAGATGATCATATGGTTTTATCATTCTGATAATATGGTGTATCACATTTATCGATTTGCATATGTTGAACCATCCTTGCATCCTAGGAGTAAGTCCAACTTGATCATAGTGTATGATCCTTTTAACACGCTGTTGAATTTGGTTTGCTAATATATTGCTTTGCTAATATATTTGGCTTCCTATTATATTGGCCTATAGTTTTCTAATGTCCTTATATGGTTTGGTATATCAGGGTATAGCTGGTTTCATAAAATGAGGTTGGGAGTATTCTTCAGTTTTTAGAAAAATTTCAGAAAAATTTTTGCCAGTTCTTCTTTAAATGTTTGCTGGAATTCACCAGGAAAACCATCCAATCCTGGCTCTTCTCTTTTGGGAGATTTTTGATTACCAATTTAATCTCTTTTTTTGTTATGGGTCTGTTCAGATTTTGTTTCTTCATGATTTGGTTTTGGTAGGTGGTATGTTTCTAGGAATTTATTTCTTCTAGGTTATTCAATTTGTTGGTGTATAATTGTTCATAGTAGTCTCTGATGATCCTTTGTATTTCTGTGGTATGAGTTGTAATTTAGTCTTCTCTTTCAGTTCTGATTTTATTTGACTTCTAATTTTTTTATGTCTGTCAGAAAAATCCTAGCCCTTAGTTTCATTGATCTTTTCTGTTGTTTTCTTAGTTGGTGTTTATTTCTGCCCTGGTCTTTATTTCCTTACTTCTGCTAACTTTCAGCTTGGTTTGTTCTTTTTCCTAGGTCCTTCAAGTATACAGTTATGTTTATTTGTGATCTATGTTTTTTTCTTAATGTGGGTATTTACTGCTTTTAACTTCCTTTTAGTACTAATTTGCTGTATCCCATACATTTTGGTATATTGTATTTCCATTTTCATTTCAGGTATATTTTAATTTCCCTTTTGATTTCTCCTTTGACCCCACTGATTGTTGGGTGTGGTGTTTAATTTTCACTTATTTGTGATTTTTCTAGCTTTCCTCCTGTTATTGTTTCCTAGTTTCATTCCATTTTGGTCATAAAAGATACCTCATATGATTTCAGTCTTCTTCAGTTTACTAAGACTTGTTTTCTGACCTATCAAAAGATCTGTCCTGGGGAATGATCACTGTACATTTGAGAAGAATATGTATTCTGGTGCTTTTGGATGGAATATTCTGTATATGTCTTTTAGGTCTATTTGTTCTAAAGTATAGTTGAAATCCAGTGTTTCCTTATTTGATTTTCTATCGGGATGATATATCCATGATTAAAAGTGAAGCCCCTTACAATTCTTACATTGTCGTTGAGTTCTCCCTTCAGATGTTAATATTTGCTTAATATTTAGGTGCTCCAATGTGTGTGTATATGTATTTATGATTGTTATATCTTCTTGATGAATTGATTTTTTTTTTATCATCTTATAATGACCTTCTTTGTCTCTTGTTAACTGTTTTTGGCTTAAAGTCTGCCTTGCCTAAGTATAGCTACCTCTGCTCTCCTTAGGTTTCCACATGTGTGGAGTATCTTTTATCATAACTTCTCTTTGAACCTATGTGTGTCCTTAAAACTGAAGTGAGTCTCTTGTAGACAGCATATAGTTGGGTCTTATTTTTTATCCATACAAACACTCTATGACTTTTGATTGAAGTATTCATCCACATTTGGAATAATTATTAATAGGTAAGAACTTACGTCATTGTATTCATAGTTTTCTGGCTGTTCTTTAGTTCCCCTGTTGTTTTATTCTCTCTTGCTGCTTGCTTTTGTGAATGATTTTATGTAATGGCATGCTCTGATTCCCTTCTTTTTATCCTCTGTGTATCTGCTGTAGGTTTTGCTTTATGGTTACCATGAGGTTTACATAAAACACTTTATGGATATTCTATTTTATGCTGGTGACAACTTAACTTTAATTACAGACAAAAATAATCTACTTTTTACTCCCCTTTTTAATGTTTTTGATGTTGCAGTATTGTATTCATTAACAAGCTATTGTAGCTATCATTAATTTATAAATTTTTTTATTTAAATTCAATTAGCCAACATATAAGTATGTCATTAGTTTTTGATGTTCTTGTCCTTTAACCTTTATACTAGAGTTAAGTATTTAACACACCACCATATTACAGTATTAATGTTTTCTGAATTCATCTATATATTTACTTCTGTCTTCATGTTACTAATTAGTGTCTCATTTCAGCTTGAACTTCTTTCAGCATTTCTTGGGAGATAGTTCTAGTGGTGATGGACTCCCTCAACTCTTGTTGGGAAAATCTTTCTCTCTTCTTCATTTCTGAAGGACAACTTTGGTGGATAGTGTATTCTTGGTTTGCGGATTTTTTCCTTCAGTACTTTGAATACATCATCCTGCTCTCTCCTGGCCTGTAAGATTTCTGCTGAAAAATCTGTTAGCCTCATGGGGGTTCTCTGTAAGTTACAAGCTTCTTTTCTCTTGCTGTTGTTAAGATTCTTTTTGTTTTTGATTTTTATGTGTCTTGGAGAAGATTTTTAGAATTGAGTTTGGTGACCTTTGAGCTTTATGAATTTGGATATCAAATCTCTCCAGATATGGAAGTTTTTAGGCATTATTTCTTTAAACAGGCTTTCTGTCCTTTTTCTCACTCTTCACATTCTGAGATTCTCATAATGTGAATATAGTTTCGTTTGATGATGCACCATAATTTATATAGACTTCCTTCACTCTTTTTCTCTTCTGACTAGATCATTTACAGTTCCTGTCTTCTAACTCACAGATTCTTTCTTCTGCTTAATCCATTGTGCTGTTGATGCTCTTTAGTGCATTTTCATTTCATTTATTGTATTCTCCAGAATTTGGTCCTTTTTTTTTTAAATTTTATTATGTTGTTAGTCATCATACATTACATCATTAGTTTTTGATGTAGTGTTCCATTGTTTGGTTCTTTTTTAATGATTTCTCTGTGAAATTTATCATTTTGTTCACGTATGTTTTCCTAATATCATTGTTATGTTTCTGCATTTTTTTGTAGCTCTTTGAGTTTCCTTAGAACAGCTATTTTGAATTCTTTATTGGAAAAATCACGTTTCCATGTCTTTGAGATCAGTTACTGGTAGATTATTCTGATCCTTTTGCAGTATCATGTTTCCTGATTTTTTCATGTTTCTTGAAGTTTTGCATTGCTATCTTCGCATTTGAAGTAGCTCTCCCCTCCTCCAGTCGTTAACTACCTTCAGGAGAGAAATAACTTCCATCAGCACTGCTAGGGATTCTGAGGCTTTTTCAGAACTTCTATCAATACACCTGCCCCACTATTCTTGATCTCTCTTGTGGCAGAATTCTTAAGCTTGTATGCCTTTTCTTCATCCTGTAGCACACCAGGGTGCTTGCTGACAGCCTCTTTTTTGTTTTTCCAAAGGTGGCACTAAAGCTCACGTTTGTGGTCTCTCCCTGGCCTGCATTCAGACTGGCTCTCTGCTACAGGTGGGAGTTTGTCGGGGTGTGGTCTGCAGAGCTCTGAGGGTGCCCATGGGGGAGGGGATCTGTAGGCAAAGTACATGGAGCAGCTCATGAGCAGGCTTCTTAGTGGAGTTTGCAACACAGTAGGATCTGGATGGATCCCTTTCATGCCTTATGAGACTCCTATCTGCTATTCAACCAGATTCATTCTACCCTCCAGTCATGCAGGTCAGAATTCAGTACTCTAGATGGGGTGAGACAGAAGTGAGCCACTTTGGCACTGTCCCACACAGCTAGGAAACCGAGTGCTCACTCATACATTTTCACTTTCCTCCACAGATAAGTTCATTGACCATGAACATCTCTCATGGTCCTAAGCTGTGCTGCCTTGGGAGATAGGTGATGTGAGTAAAATCAAACTGTTCCTCTTACCCTCTGTGATGGGTACAAACTCCTATTTTTCGCTCCCAGCAATACATTGGAACTTCTCTGCTGCAGACTGGATTTCCACAAAAGTTCTCTTATCCATGGATGATTGTCTAAGACCGTTTTTTCCAAGGGTTCTGGACCACCGCCAAGAGGGGTAGAGTTGGTTCATGGATCATTACAGAATCCACACCTGGGGCTGAGCTCTTATATGCCTGTTACCCAATGCATGAGTAGGCGAGTCTCCTCCTTAGTCTCTTGGTGTATGGTGCTCTATCCGACAGCTCCCACAAAGGTACTTTGTCCATAGATGGAAACCAAATTGTTGTTGAGGCAGGAAAACAAATGGGGGATGTCTTATTCAGGCATATGGCCTTTGGTTTCTTAAACCAGTTTATTTCAAAAACCTTGATATTTATTAGAAAGGATTCCAAAAGAGGATTTCAGTCCCACAGCCTACTCTGAACCCTTTGTGTTAGTAGATGTTCATGTTCATAGGGTCCTTTTATTTATTTTTTAAGACTGTATTTATTTATTTGACAGAGACACAGCGAGAGAGGGAACACAAGCAGGGGGAGTGGGAGAGGGAGAGGAGAAGCAGGCTTCCCACCGAGCAGGGAGCCCGATGGAGGGCTTGATTCCAGGACCCTGGAATCATGACCTGAGGTGAAGGCAGACGCTTAATGACTGAGCCACCCAGGACCCCCCTTTTATTTATTTTTTAATATCTTATTTATTTGAGAGAGAGTGAGTACAAGCTGGGGAGAGAGGGAGAGGGAGGAAGAGACTCCCCGCTGAGCAGGGAGCTCGATGTAGGGCTCGATCCCAGGACCCTGGGATCATGACCTGAGCCAAAGGCAGATGCTTAACCAACTGAACCACCCAGGCGCCCCTCATAGGGTCCTTCTGGACCTACGAATAAATTCTTAAAAACACTGATTGTGAATTAGCTCCTGGTGATTTCTCTTTATCTCACCCAGTCTCTCATAGAAATTCCTCAAAGGGTAGGAAATTTGGACAGATCTTTTTTCTGTTGCTGTTGAAGATTTTTTTTCTTATGTTTATACTCTTGAACATTTCAGTTTTTAATTAGGAAGATTGCATTATATTTCTATATATAAATCATATTGCTCTCATGAAACTTGTCACCAGCATCTCATTTCTGGAACTTATTTTAAAGCTTTCTTGATACTGTTTTCTCATGGTTCTAGTTGTAATTCTAGTTCAGACCATTTAAAAAACTTTCTTAATCTTTTTTTTTAATTTATCTGTTATTTGTATGATACCGTCTGTTCTTTTCAATATATGGGAACTTTGTTCAGTCATATCCCATTTTCATGGCTTCAGACACTTATAGGCTTATGAACAATACAGCCTCATTTTTCTAGATTTCTCCTGATCTAATGAATAGTACATCCAGCTGCTACTGTACTTCAAATTGTGCATTTCATTCCCTCCCTGCTTCTGCTTCCATCCAAATCCAGTTTTCATTTTCTCCTGCCTCAATGAGTCACAGGCATCTAGTGAGTTCCCAAACCAGTTGAGTAAAGTTGTATATTCCTCCCTTTTCCACACTCAGTATAAATTGGTGCCCAAGATTTCTTTAACCCATGGTAGGTATTAAAGATACGTGCTTGCTGATTCTGTGAATGAACATAAACTGATAGAATATTGCTAATATGTTGTTGTTTTTAGAAAATAACAAAACCAGGTAAATTTTTAAATAACCTCTTACCTTTGAATACTATGAGAACATGGTTCAGTATGTTTTGTCCACATCGTTTAAAATGGATGACTTCAGATTGAGTAGGAGTATGTTGTTACAGGGAACAGTGACATTCAAAGATGTGGCTATTGACTTCACCCAGGAAGAGTGGCAGCAGTTGGATCCTGCTCAGAGGAACCTGTACCGGAATGTGATGCTAGAAAACTATAACAACTTAATCACAGTGGGTAAGGGTAGTTTCTTGTGTAACTCAAAATCTGGGAGTAAAGTACCTTTCCCCCCCCCCCCAATTTCTGAAATGTGTGGAACCTTTAAATGTTAGAGTGAGTTTGGCCTTTAAGTGCCTTTACTCACATGAATGTGGGTGCTGCAGCTTTCAAAACAAAAGGTCATCCTTGCTTATGTTTCAGGGGCAGTATCCCCACAAACCATGTCCTTATCCTTCAGAAAGCCTGATTTCCCTGGGGCAGTGTCAATTCTTGAATGATTTTTTTGTTCCTGGTATTTATGCCCACATTTTATGTTACTTCCCTCTGACAGGCTGTCCATTCACCAAACCTGATGTGATTTTCAAGCTGGAGCAAGAAGAAGAACCTTGGGTGGTGGAGGAAGAAGTGTTAAGGAGACACTGTCCAGGTTAGTTAGGGAGGGAACAGATGGGTGAGGAGGGGCCATGACTCTTTAATGATTAATCAATGACTAGTTGACCCCTCTGAAATGTTCTTCAAAGATATTTTCCTAAAGACTGTAGACTTTTAAGTGACAATTTGTGTGAATAATTTATTAACCTAAGATGTCTTTTCTAGATAACATTCTTCTCTCCACAGAACTTAAAGGACTAGTTGGCCTTCTTACCTGTGTGCTAGATACCAACATTTCCTAATTTCCAGCTTTACCTTGACAATCATTTTATTATTAGCATCTTCAGTCTCTCTGCCCACCTTGTTACATAGGATCCTTTCCTTTTGCATTCACATATTCACATAACCAGTTCAAATAAACTGTTATGTTGAAGACTTTCTCTTCTTTCTGTTATAAATGCCTTAGCATTATATTTTGTACTCATAGTCACA
Organism: Neomonachus schauinslandi; assembly: GCF_002201575.2. Taxonomy (NCBI): domain Eukaryota; kingdom Metazoa; phylum Chordata; class Mammalia; order Carnivora; family Phocidae; genus Neomonachus; species Neomonachus schauinslandi. The sequence continues at coordinate 14,770,454 of NC_058418.1, read as the reverse complement.
TTTCCCACTGTATTTTTGGCTTTTGCTCTCATACTTCATTCAGTAATGGCTACAGCTGTTTTACTCAATAAGTTTTAAAGTCAGTGATACTTTTCTGATAGTTTTCTGCTACATTTGTCATGTATTTTTCTATATTTTTCTTTATAAACGACTTATGTCTTTTGCCCCCTTTTCTGTTGAATTCTTAATTTGTATGAATATACTGATGTGATTATGATTAGCCTTTTATCTGTTGTATGTTTTTCCAGTATTTTTTCACAGTTGGACATTCCTCTTTGAAGTACTTTTGCCACCTTAAGTTTTTTTTAATGTTCCTTTAGCTAAAATAATCTTTTCTTACAAGAGATTATCCTATGATTTTTTTCCTTTATGTATATAGGTGAATTATGTCTACATACTTCTTAGTAGTTACCCATCCTCACATTTTTGCCATGAATGTAAATAACTGTTCCAGCTTTTTCAGGCTTTGAATTCATTGTTACGCTGGTTTCATAAATAGAATTTAAAACCATTTCTTCTTGTTCTGGAATACTTAAAATAGCACATAACTCCCTTAAAATTTTGGTTTATCTTACTTGTTCACCTTTTTGGACCTTGTGGATTATTGAGGGAAAATGCTCTTGGACAGCTTTTATCCTTTGTTACTTTGTAACTGTTCTTTAGTAGATGTTTTGTCTCTTTTGGCATTAGTTTTTGGTAATAGGTTATATTCTAGAAAATTACTTAATTCTGGTTTTCAGATTAATTTTTACAGAGTTGAACAATGTAATTTCTGTAAATATTTAAGTTTGCTCTGTATATGTAAAGGTGTTTACCATATACTGATGTTCCAAGGTAGTCTGTTATATTTAACAACTTGTTTCATCTTTATTTTCCAATCTGTTGGTATAAAATTTCCCATAGTGTTCTCTTATTTTTGTCTTCATTAACTCTGCAGACTTCTTAGCCAACAACATGAGTCAGATATTGGCTTTCCTTCATTCTCTCTACACTCTCCTTCTGGGACTCCTAAAGATAGAGGCTAGATCTTTTTTCCTCCATCTTTTTCTTTTTTTTTCATTTCCTTTACTATTTTCTGCCTCTCTTTCTGTGTTGACTTCTCAGTAATTACCTCAGATACATCTTCAGATTTACTCATTCTCTCTTCAGCTGTGTTTATTCATCTTTTATCTCATTTGCTTAAAAAAATTCAGTAGTACTATTTTTATTTTTAGAAATTCCTCCCTTTTTTTGTTGTTTTTTTTTGTTTTTGGCGCTTTTTTCCCCCTACATCTTTCTGGCCCTTTCTATTGATTTCTGTGGCTTGTTCATGTTTTTGTTTTTATCATTTGCTTCTTTAAAAATATTCTATATAGCTCTTCTGTTTTTTGTATCTGACAATTCTAGTATTTTAAGTCCTTGGTTAAATATCTTGTTTTGATGATTTGCTTATTGTACTTGATTCTTCACATGCTTGATGACTACTGATTGTGAATTTGGCATTTTTAAACCCTTTTTTGCAATAATCTTACTGTCCTAAATTGGGGTTGCATTCTTCTGAAGATGATTCACATGTGCTTCTGGTAGGTGCCAACAGGCATTACCAAGTGAAGACCAGTTGACTTTCTTTGAATGTCCTGGCTTTTTGTAGCAACCTCAGTTGATCTTTTTCCTTATTCCTGGCTTGAGGCTTATGCTTCAGTTAATAGGGCTTTCATTTGCCTAGGTAGTCAAGTCAGATTCATCTTCCAGCTTGCTTTCTAAATCCCTCTTGCAGACCTGATTTTGGCTAATACTTGTTTATTTTCTCATTTTTTAGTGTATGATACTCAGGTGTGGTTGACGGAGAGTATTTTGGTATTCTTGGAGATTTATGCTACTTTCTACAAGCCCAGTAATGCATCAAAAAAAAAATTTTTTTTTTTTAAGATTTTATTTATTTATTTGACAGAGAGACAGCGAGAAAGGGAACACAAGCAAGGGGAGTGTGAGAGGCAGAAGCAGGCTTCCCACTGAGCAGGGAGCCTGATGTGGGGCTTGATCCCAGGGTCCTGGGATCATGACCTGAGCTGAAGGCAGATGCTTAATGACTGAGCCACCCAGGCACCCCGCATCAAAATTTGTTTTACCATTATCTTATTTTTCAGTGTGAGGTTATCATACCATAACTTCAATACTAAAAGTACTATCTAGTCTCTTCCCCCCCCCCCCCAACTTGCATGGTATTCTTTGTTTTGCTTGTTTTTATTTTTCTCTTCCATTTCTTTCCTTGGTTCTGCCATTTTTGTTCCCTATCCCTTTCTGTTTTCTTATTGTTTCTTCCTCATTTATTTATATTTTTATTTTGAGCTGTTGATGTATAGATTTATTTTCATTAAGCTTTTCCATTCATGGAAATAGTCAAAATTTTCATTTACTGTGTGCCATAATTGTTTGACCTGGTGCCTTTTGTCTGCTTTCTTTATATCATGTTTCTTTTATGTTTCTTCTCTTGTAATACTTTTTATAGATCTGAGTTTAGCACCTTCTCATTTTTAGTGGTAGGCTAGTTCTTCCTTGACTTGCTTTTTTTAAAAAGGGTAATGTTAGGGAAAGAAAATGAGTACTCTGATCTACAACAGGGATCATCAGCAAACTATGGTTTGTAGGCCTGCCACTTATTTTTGAAAATAAAGTTTTATTAAAACATAGCCACACCCAGTCATTTACATCTTGTGTAGGATTGCTTTCACATTATAATGGCAAAATTGAATAGTTGCATCAAAGATTGTGTGACCCACAAAACCTAAAATATTTACTATCTGATACTTTAAGAAAAAGTTTACCAATTCTTGATGTATATGAATGCATTTGTTCTTCATACTGAAGCCCTTTATTCTACATGGTTTTATGTATAAAAGTATGTTTAGGCTTTATTTTTCCTCATCCAAAAAGGAACTGCAGCTGCAACGTTTCTCATAACTCTGAGGTCAGTCTTTGTCTTTATTTTCACACTACCACCCCAACAGACTTCTTCCTAAAAAAGTAAATGTTAAGGTGCTTCCTTGTTCAGTCCTGGCTGGGATATCCTGGGTTATCTTGGGATAACAAGTCTCCTGTAACCAGTCTACACTCCCAAATTTCATTGTTGTAATCATGGGATAATTAATTCTAACCTTCAAGGTGTGATATCCATTTTGACACTGTCAGCTGATTGTTCTGCCCAAGATCAGCATGACCAGCTATCTTTTAGAATCCTTCTTCCCCTGTTCCAGCCTTCACTGTATTTGTCAACACTAACTCATTTATTATAGTTGGGGTTACAGCCACCCCTAGGATCATTCAAGAGTCAATGAGAATTCATTCCCATTATTTGTAGAAGGGAAAAGATATCAGCTGCTTTTCCATTCCACCATCTTAAAACATGGAGGCTTGTGTCACATATGATATTTTGATTGTGCCCTTGGAATTTTCATTTTTCTTTGGATGGTACTTTGACAACCTAATCTTACCTTCTTCAACATCATTTGCTTAATGGAACTTCTCTTTTTCCCGTAAGTGACCCAAAAGGTTAGTATTCTGCCTTCTTTTCTATATTTGCAATCTGTAACCAAGTCTCTAACTTTATCTGCTTTACAGTTGCACAGGAATTTTCCTTCCTTTATTATTAGTCTGGCAGAGAGGGAGAACAGTCTCCATTTTCCAGTCTTGGAGCTCAGCAGGAACAGGGAACTGAATGTTATCCTTCAGTATGTAGGCTTGCACTTACTCTGTGCTTGAGCCAATTCTTTTATTTTGTATCCTCTGCCTCATGTCCCTGACTTGATAGCATTTCTGCTTCCATTTCTTTTTTTTTTCCTTCTTTGGACAAAACTGCAAAACTTTATTGAGAGAATTTTAGCCACTTTTCAACACAACTGCCCACGTGGCTTCAGCTTGTCTTCGTTTAAACCTGTGGTTTCCATTCACCTGCCTCTGGCATCTCAAGGGGCTCTAGATTTGCAAGTCCCCTCCCTTTGACAGCAGGACCATCTCCACGCTCATGCCATCTTTTCACCAGCCAGTTCCTTTTGATTAGGTTCTGAGGCAGGCCCTTGAACCACAGATGCTCCTTCTTTTTTCTCTTGATCAGGTATAATATCCTGATGCTTAGTCGGTGGCTCCTCCCCTTGAGGTTGCTCAGCCTGAGGCAGCTGGGCAACCACAGGCCCAACTGGCTGCAAAGATTTTTCATCATCTCGTCTTGCTCTAGGTCTGAATGTTGACCTTACTTGCCAATTCATATTTCGCACAGTTGGGTCTCACACACCAAGAACAAATCCAGATGGCAAGACGTGACCTGCACAGTTCTGCACCCAGACCACACCACCTCTGCTTCCATTTCTTAAGAGAGTGATCTTCCATCTCCTTTTGGGTAGTCTTTGTTAGTTTATGCATATTTCTTTGTTTATCTCACATTGGTGTGATTTGGGGTGGGATGAAATAAATGCATGTATTTATTATACCATATTTAAGCTCAGTTTCTCCCTGTTTTCCCTTGCTCACAGTACTTACTCCCTATCCAGTCATGCTAAGTAGGCTCTTCCAGTTTTATGTTCCAACTCTTTGATCCAATTTTTACCTGCCCATTGTTTGTTTTCACTTTATTACTGCAGTATTCAGAACAATTTTATTTACTTTTTAAAATACATAATACATCTCTGAAGTACAAAAGGATACATATTGAAAAGTAGCTCTTCTCTTACACATTTCCTAAGGTGGCAACCCGTAGCATCATTTTCCTTTGAGCTGTTACCTGTATTTTCAAAAATTTTTATTGAAATTACTTTGCTAGGTTAGCTTGTGAATAAGTGTCATTTTTGCTGTTGAATGTTCTTTTCCAGCAATGTGATATACCTTTTTTCTTAGTTTCCTAGGGCTGCCATAACAAAGTACCCCAAACTGGGTGGCTTAGAATAACAGGAATTTATTCTCACAGTTCTGGAGGCTAGAAATACTAAATCAAGGTGTTGGCAGGCCATGCTCCCTCTGAAACCTGTAGAGGAAAGACCCTTCCTTCCCTCTTTCAGCTTCTAGTAGCCCTAGACATTCCTTGGCTTTTGATGGCATAAGGTCAGTCTTTGTCTTTATTTTCACATAGTGTTCTCCCTGTGTTTCTGTTTGTTCATGTTGCATCCTTTCTATAAGAACACCAGTCAGATTATGAGTTACCCTACTCCGGTATGACCTCATTTTAACTAATTCCATCTTCAGTGACCCTTTTTCCAAATAACTTCACGTTCTGAGGTACTGGGAATTAGGATTTCAACATATCTTTTTTGCAGTACAAACAATTCAACCTGTAGCACCTTTCCATTTGGTCAAATCTGTGTGTGCATTTTAGTTTTCTGAAGATCTTGGATTCCCATATTTTTCATATTTTTGGTTGCGATTGTAAGTATAGTCTTATGTTTTCTAAATAGTTGTTTGTATATATGAATGCTATTGAAACTAAGTATTTCTGATATATAGTGACTTTAATGACGTTTTTATCTTTTATAATAATTTTTCACTTTTGATTTTGCAGGTAAATTGTTTTATTATTGACAAAAATGTTAATCTTATCTTTCCTTTCCATGTTTTTCTACTTCTGATTTCTTTCTCTTAATGCACTATGCAGTACTGTAATAATAGTGGTGATAGTACTTATGTCAGTTCTTTGGGATTTTTCTTTTTTTTTGGCTGGGGGGGTGGATTTTTTTTTATTAAATATGGTGCTCATGTTTAAGTTGCACAGTACTTTTTCTCAAGTTAAGTAAGTATTCCCATTTTTTTGAAGTTTTCTTTATGGAAAATAGATGTTTAGTTTTATCATTTTAAAAAATGTCTTTGGAAATGATTACTTGATTTTTTACTTTGACCTTTTAATATATTTGCTTATAGAAGTAGATTTTTCTAATAGTAAAACATACTTTTGTATCTATAAAAAAAAAAAACAGCACCTGCTCAAGTATGATGTAGCTTATATTTCATGTGTTCTAGGTCACTTTTTTTTCCTTCTGGGTTATTTTGATATTTTAGGTAGAAACTTACCTTGGTATTCATAAGTAAAATTGGTGTGTAGTTTGCTTTTTTGGTTGTTATCTTTTTCAGGTTTTGGTATTAATGTTATGTTTCACACACAAAAAATTGGAAGTTCTCTTTTTTATAACATTTTGCAAATCATGAAAGCAAATGTCCCCTAAGTGTTCAAAGTCCCATGTGAATCTCTCTGAGCCTTTTTGATTTGTTTGTTTTTATGGGATTGCTTTTTCATTATTTGTCTCTTTATTTTGTGGAAGTTGGTTCATACAGGTTTCCTGCCTGTTACAGGTTCAGTTTTGGTAATTTGCATTTTCCAAAAAATTATATCAAGAAGTTTGTAACAAAGTTTATTTTAATAGAAAAAATGATTTTTAACTTCCTATTTTTGTTTTTTCCTATCTTCTTACTTTATTTGTACATTCTGCATTCTCCCTTTTATTTACCCAACAGTTCATCTATTTTGTTTCAGATCCCATTTTTAAACACAATCAAAGCTATTTGTATTCTTATTTTCCTCTACTCCTATTTTTCCTGGGATCTCCTAAAGCTTAGAAAACAGGAGATCTACGCACATGAAATTTGCTTTATAATGGGAAACTAAGCCTTAAGCCAAGAATCAATCCCATGATAGCATATTTTCTGAAATTTTCTTCATTTTACAATATTGGAAAATTTTTTCAAGTGATTATTTATTTGCAATCTGTTTTAGGAGAAATGTGGGGAATTGATGAACAGAAAATCCAGGACAGACTTTTGACACAATTTGAAGATAAATTCACAAAAACAATGACTGAAGAAAAAGTGAATGAATGTCGTAAGAAATTTGCAAATGCATTTCCTCTTAACTCGGACTTTTTTCCTTCCAGTCACAATCTCTATGAATATGACTTGTTTGGAAAGTGTTTAGAACATAATAATTTCGACTGTCATAATAATAATAGAATCTTTATAAGAAAGGAACATTCTGAATATAATGAATCTATAAAATCATTTTGCATTAATCCATCCCATCTTGCAGTAACCCCCTTTAAGTGTAATCATTGTGGGAAAGGATTCAGTCAAACCTTGGACCTCATCAGACACCTGAGAATTCATACTGGAGAGAAACCTTATGAATGTAAGAAATGTAGAAAAGCTTTCAGCCAGAAGGAAAAACTCATTAAACATCATAAAATTCATAGTAGGGAGCAGGCTTACGAATGTAATGAATGTGGGAAAGCTTTCATTAAAATGTCAAATCTCATTAGACATCAAAGAATTCACACTGGGGAGAAACCCTATGCATGTAAAGAATGTGGGAAATCCTTCAGCCAGAAATCAAATCTCATTGATCATGAAAAAATTCATACTGGAGAGAAACCATATGAATGTAATGAGTGTGGGAAAGCATTCAGCCAGAAGCAAAGCCTCACTGCACATCAGAAAGTTCATACCGGGGAGAAACCTTATGCATGTAATGAATGTGGTAAAGCCTTCCCTCGAATTGCATCCCTTGCTCTTCATATGAGAAGTCATACAGGAGAAAAACCTTATAAATGTGATAAATGTGGAAAAGCCTTCTCTCAGTTTTCCATGCTTATTATACATGTAAGAATTCATACAGGTGAGAAACCCTATGAATGTAATGAATGTGGAAAATCCTTCTCTCAAAGTTCAGCCCTTACTGTACATATGAGAAGTCATACTGGTGAAAAACCTTATGAATGTAAGGAATGTAGAAAAGCCTTCAGCCACAAGAAAAACTTCATCACACACCAGAAGATTCATACTAGAGAGAAACCTTATGAATGTAATGAATGTGGGAAAGCTTTCATTCAGATGTCAAATCTTGTTAGACACCAGAGGATTCACACTGGAGAAAAACCCTACATATGTAAGGAATGTGGCAAAGCCTTTAGCCAGAAATCAAATCTCATTGCCCATGAAAAAATTCATTCTGGAGAGAAACCCTATGGATGTAATGAATGTGGTAAAGCCTTCAGCCAAAAGCAAAACTTTATTACACATCAGAAAGTTCACACTGGAGAGAAACCTTATGATTGTAATGAATGTGGTAAAGCCTTTTCTCAAATTGCATCCCTTACTCTTCATCTGAGAAGTCACACAGGAGAAAAGCCTTATGAATGTGATAAATGTGGGAAAGCCTTCTCTCAGTGCTCATTGCTCAATTTACATATGAGAAGTCATACTGGTGAGAAGCCCTATGTATGTAATGAATGTGGAAAAGCTTTCTCTCAAAGAACTTCTCTTATTGTGCACATGAGAGGTCATACAGGTGAGAAACCCTATGAATGTAATAAATGTGGAAAAGCCTTCTCTCAAAGCTCATCCCTCACTATACATATACGAGGTCATACAGGTGAGAAACCCTTTGACTGTAGTAAATGTGGAAAAGCCTTCTCTCAAATCTCATCTCTTACACTTCATATGAGAAAACATACAGGTGAGAAGCCTTATCATTGTAATGAGTGTGGTAAGGCTTTTAGCCAAAAGTCACACCTTGTTAGACACCAGAGAATTCATACTCAGTAGAAATAGAAACACTATGAATATTGTGAAGATGGAAAAGCCTTCAGAATTAGCACCTCCTTTCACAATACATAATCGGTTCTAGAGCAGAAAACTATGAATGTGGAAAGCCTTTGGAAGAAGTCACATAATTGTGAAACATGAGAATTCTTACACAACGTGACAAATTGTGTAATGAATAAACTGAACATCAAAAACCTTCGTAGACCTCTATTGATATTTATTCAGCATTCTTATTAAAATATGAAACAAGATATCTGCTACCAGCATATCAGCATCACAGTTGAGCTCCTAACCTAGCCACTGTATTAAGAAAAAGAAGATTGGGGGAAAAAGAGAGAAACTATAGAAATATCCTCTTACACAAGAAAGAGTTAATTCAAAAATGTGTTGATATAAAATGTCTAAGGATAAACACAACAGTAATTACAAGACACACACATATAAAGTTACAAAACATTTTGAAGGGCACAAATAGGACCTGAAATTTTGAGAAAAATAACATTGTCTGAAAACACATTTCAAAAATATAAATTCCTAAGTCTCTAAGGTACTTCCACTCAAAAGTTTTCACTAAATTTTAAGAATTTCACAAACTGATTTAAACTTTTATATGAGAATATAAAGGGCCACAAATAGCTGAAACAAGTGAAAAACAGAAGACACAGTCTACCAGATAGCATCACATATTTATTTAAAGCTGGTGTGTCTAAATAATGTGTTCCTGTTAAGTAAATAAATCAGTGGAAACAAAACAAGGATTGAAGAAAGATAATGGAAATTTGTGTATGGTATTGCTGTTGAAGTCACTGGAGAAAGAATGGCCTATTGAATAAATGGAAGAGTCATATGAACAAAAATGATAGCTCTCTACTCTATACCATATCCAAAAATAAAATCCAGGTAGATTGAAGACCAGAATATAAAAAGCAAAATTCTAAAAGTCTGATGAAAATGAAAAAGATTGATTACTTTAGAGTAACTGAATCACTCTAAAAACACATAAATATGAAATAGTCTTTTCTACTTTGGTGTATTGCCTTCAGAGGCACGCAGATATGGGCACGAAGATGTACATCCCTATGTTCGTCGTGATTTATATTTTACAAAATTGGACAACAAATTCTCATTAGTAGAAGGATAGACTAATACCATGTAATAATTGCCATGATAGAATGCAGTATTTAGAGAGAAGGTACAAATTTAACATATAGTTACATAGATCACAGTTTAATATTGAGAGGAAAAAAAGCAAAATGTACAGTGAAAAGATGAAACATTTGTATTAATAAAATAATGCAAAGAACAGTACTGTGTATTGGTCATAGATCCATTTATGACATTGGTTGCCTTTCAGGAAGTGGGAGAGGTTTAGATGGAATTGTTATATTTATCTGTAACATTTCTTTAATAAAAGAATGAAAGCAAATATGCTGGTAACAAATCTGGTTGTTAAGATTATGTTGCTATCTTTTGTAGTCTTTCTTGCCTTTATTTTCCTATTTCTCTAAGAATCAAATGGGTGAAGGACACGACCTATAGAAACAACTTAAAAATGGATTATGATCAAATACATTTATAGAAAATTATCTTTAATAATACACAAACCAAACTGAATTAAGATGATACTTTGCTTACCCTCTCCTCACAATGTTAATTCAGATAATAAAAACCAGCAGTATATACATAGCATTTACTTGATGCAAATTAAAAATTTTTTATTTCAAACACAAATTCTCTAGTTGAAAACAGTGAAGAAGCAAAAGAAATAGTCATTTGTTGAGATAATTGGCTCTCCATCTGGAAAAAAAAAATCACCTACATTTGGCTTGCTTTCAAATTGAGAGACCATTCATACATGTAAAACATGATTAATATTCTGACAGTGTCAAGCCAAGTATAGATGCCTGCATCAGAGCAGACGGAATTTTAGCATATCTCTGCAAAGCTTTATTTGGTTTCTGAATCCTTAAATGAGGATGCAGATGCTGGTGATTTTAGACGTGTGAGGTATGTGCCCAGTGGATATGAAAGCTCACTTCCCTGTACCACATCTAAAATGTTTTATATTTAGACCTTGATTTCAAATATTTATGGAACTCAGATTTCCTTTTCTGTGAATAGCTCATTCATATATTTTGTCTGTTTTCTACTGGGACTTTCAAAAGATGTTTTAATTGGAGCACCTGGGTGGTGCAGTTGGTTGAGTGTTGAACTCTTGGTGTCAGCTCAGGTCATGATCTCTGGGTCCTGAGATCGAGTGCTGTGACAGGCTCTGTGCTCAGCTCGGGGTCTGCTTGAGATTCTCCCTCTGCCCCTCCCCCCACTCTCAAATCTTTTTTCTTAAAAAGATGTTTTTATTTAGAAATAATTATAGATTTATAAGAGGTTGCAGAAATAATACCCCATAGTACTGTTTAGTTTGTGTATCCTACATCCAGTTTCCCCTAATATTAACATTTTACATAATTAAAGTACTATATCAAATTTGATACTGGCACAATCTGTACATGTTATCAGATGTCAGTGGTTCTACATGCACTTGTTTATGTGTCCATGTAGTTCTATATGGTTTTATCTTGTGTAGATTTCTCTGCCATCACAATCAACATACAGAACTTCCACCACCACAAAGATCCCTTGTTCTGTCCCTTTGTTGTCACACCCTTAACCCCTTTCTCCCCCTGCTTCCCACTCCTAATCTTTGGCAAGCAGTAATCTCTTCTATAATTTTGTCATATCAAGACTGTTTTATAGGGGTGCCTGGGTGGCTCAGTTGGTTAAGCATCTCTGGATTTTGGCTCAGATTATGATCCCAGGGTTGTGAGATTGAGCCCCATGTCAGGCTCTGCACTGGGCATGGAGCCTGCTTAGGAGTCTCTCTCCCTCTGCCCCTCCCCACTGCGTGCCCGTGCTCTCTTAAACAGAGCTTTATAAATGGAATCAGGGGTGCCTGGGTGGCTCAGTCAGTTAAGAATCTGGCTCAGGTCATGATCTCAGGGTCATGAGATTGAGTCCCATGTCAGGCTCTGTGCTGAGCACAAAGTCTGCTTGAGATGCTTTGCCCCTCCTTCCCCCTCTCTCTCAAATAAATAAAATCTTAAAAAACAGATGGAATTGTTACTATATAACCTTTTGAGATTGGTGTTTTTCATTCAACATGATTACCCTGAGATAAATCCCCGTTGTTCCAGATACATTAAATTTTTTTTTCTTAAAGATTTTATTTATTTTTTTGACAGAGAGAGACATAGCGAGAGCAGGAACACAAGCAGGGGGAGTGGGAGAGGGAGAAGCAGGCTTCCCGCAGAGCAGGGAGCCTGATGTGGGACTCGATCCCAGGACCTGAGCCAAAGGCAGACGCTTAATGACTGAGCCACCCAGGCGCCCTAATTTTTGTTTTTTTAATTTCTCAATATTTTTCCATGGTATGGATACACCATAGTTATCTCTAGCCATCGAGCCTTTGAAAGACATTGGGTTTCCAATTTTTTTTTTTTTAAGATTTTTAAATTTTTTTATTAGAGAGTACAAGCAAGGGGGAGTGGCAGGCAGAGGGAAAGGGAGAAGAAGGCTCCCCGCTCAGCAGGGAGCCCTATATGGGGCTCGATCTCAGGACCCCAGGATCATGACCAGAGCAGAAGGCAAATGCCTGAGCCACCCAGGCGCCCTCCAATTTTTGGTTAGTACACAAACCTGCTATGAACATTAATCCGCCACTTTATTGGTTGGTCATTCCCTCTATTTTGTTCCTCTGTCCTTTTCATGCCTTACTGTGGGTTACTTTAGCATTTTTTAGAATTCTACTTTAGAGTTCTTGAGTGTATCTCTATGGATTTTTTAGTAGTTGCTCTAGGTATTACATTATACATATATAACTTCCATAGTCTACTTGTGTCAACATTTAACCAGTTCAAAACCTTATCTCAACTGAGATTCTTTGATTTCCCCTCACTTTATTATATAATTGTATCAAATATTTCCTCTATATACCTTAAGAACTATATGAGACAGTGTTACCATTTTTGCTTTAACCATCCAGCATAATTTAGGAAGCTCCACAGGAGAAAGAAAAATCTATTAAATGTACCTTTATCTTTACTTTTTCTGTTCTTTCCTCATTCCACATGTTCCATGTTTCCTTCATTTCTTTTTTGCTGAAAGAACTTCCTTTAGCTACTCTTTTAGTGTAGGTCTCCCGGTGACAAATTATCTTAGTTTTCTATCATCTGAGTAGGTTTTCATTTCACCTTTGTTCCTAAAGGATACTTCTTGCTGATGGAAAATTCTGATTGTTCAATCTTCCAGCACTTGAAAAAGGTGCCACTTCATTCTGGCCCTCACATTTTCTACTAAGAAATCTCATTTGGGGGAGCCTGGGTGGCTCATTAGTTAAGCAGCTGCCTTCAGCTCAGGTCATGATCCCAGGGCCCTGGGATCAAGCCCCTGTCGGGCTCCCTGCTCAGTGGGGAACCTGCTCCCTTTCCTCTGCCTGCTGCTTCCCCTGCTTGTGCTCTCTCTCGGTCAAATAAATAAAATCTTTAAAAAAAAAAAAACTCATTTGGACCATTCTTCTATATGTAATGTGTTGTTTCTCCCTAGCTGCTTTCAAGAGTTGTTTCTAGTCTTCAGTTTTCTTAAGTTTGATTATCATGTATCTTGGCATGAATTTCTTTGGGCTTACACTGTTGAGAGTTTGCTCAGCTTCTTGAATCTGTAGGCTTACATTTATTGCGACAGTTGGGGAATTTTCTGCCATTATTCCTTTGAATGCTTTTTCAGCTTCAAAGTTTTTATCCTTCCCTTGTAAGACTTAGCATATTTTCCCTCTCTGTTGTTCATAATGGGTAATTTATCTTGTTCTATCTCCAATTTCACTGATACTTCCTCTGTACTCTCCATTCTGCTCTTGAGGACATCCACTGAGTCTTTTGTTTTCTTTTTTTAAAGATTTTATTTATTTATTTGAGAGAGAATGAGAGCACATGAGAGGGGGGAGGGTCAGAGGGAGAAGCAGACTCCCTGCCAAGCAGGGAGCCCGATGCGGGACTTGATCCAGGGACTCCAGGATCATGACCTGAGCCGAAGGCAGTCACTTAACCAACTGAGCCACCCAGGCGCCCCGAGTCTTTTGTTTTCTTTACTGTATTTTTCATTTCAAAATATTTCATGTCCTTTATGTTTTTCCTTGAGGTTTTTTCCACTTGGCTTAAGTATGTACATAATTTTTTCACTGAAGCACTTTTATGATGATTGCTTTAAATTCCTTGCCAGATAACTCCAATCACCTTGGTGTTGATGTCTTTTGATTGTCTTCTCATTAAATTTGAGATTTTCCTGCTTTTGATATGATGAATGATTTTCATTTCTATCATGGACATTTTGTGTGCTGCATTCTGAGACTCTAGATCCTATTTAACCTCCCTTTTTGCAGGCAGTCACCCTGTTTAGGCATAGCTTGAGGGTGGGGGTGGATGCTTGGCTCCCTACTGAGGCCCACTGACTCAACTCAAGCAAAAGTGGAGCACTGATGCCCACCCTGTTTTCAATGGATAGGGGTGGAAGTTCAGTTTCCCATTCAGCCCAGCTAAAACGGGAGTGTGAAGAATGGAGAGAAAATAGTGATAACTACCACCACCTTGTTGCTAGAGCTTGTTGGATGGGAGTAGAAATTCAGTTCATTGGGCTCTGATAAAGGGGAGGATGAAAAGTTGATTGCTTTTTTTCTCTTTAATTAAAATGACCAGAGCCACAAACAAGCTGAGTGGTGTTAGGATTTGAATCTCTTGAGCAGAAGATATACAAATGTCCAACAGTTACATGAAAAGATGTTCAACATCACTAGTAACTAAGGAAATGCAAATCAAAACCACAATGAACTTAACACTTCACTCCTGTTAAAACTGCTGTCACCAAAAAGACAAAAGATAAATGCTGGCAAGGATGTGGAGAAAGGGGAGCACTTGTGCACTGTTGGTATTGAGGTTGGTTCAAGCCACTATGGAAAATAGTATGCAGATTCCTCAAACAAAAACAAAAACAAACTACCATATAATCCAGCAATTCTGTTTCTGGGAATACATCCAAAGGAAACAAAAACACTATGTTAAAGAGGTATCTGCACTTCCATGTTCACAGCAAGATAATTTACAATAGCTAAGATGAGGGAGCAAGCTAAGTGTCTACTGATGGATGAATGGATAAAGAATTTGTGGCATGTGCACACATACAATGGAATATTCAACCACAAAAAAGGAAATCCTGCCATTTGCAACAACACGGATGGACCTTGAGGGCATTACACTAAGTGAAGTCAGTCAGATGAGAAAGACAAATACCATATGCTCTCACTTATATGTGGAATCTAAAAAACAAAACACTCAGAGATCAATTTTGTGGTTACCAGAGGTGGTGGGAGGGGGAATTAAGGTGGCCAAAAGGTACAAACTTTTAATTAGATAAATAAGTACTAGGGATGTAATGTACATCATGATGACTGTGGTTAACACTGCTATATGGTATATTTTAAAGTTGAGAGTAGATCTAAAACTTCTCATCCCAAGTTTTTTTTTTTTTGTACCTATAGAAAGATTTCAAAATATATTTAAGTTAGATCGTTATGTTTTAAAACTTACACAGTGAAGTATTTTGATTATATCTCAGTAAAACTGGGGAGAGGCAAGAATGCCAGTTAACTAACTTAATAATTTCTGGGAAGGTGTAGTTATTTTCAGTAGATACTTTTAAATCCCTGTTCTTTCCTTACTAAAATCTAATAAAAACCCAACCAGAAGATGACAACAACAAAAATTTATGATTTGCAAACATATTTTCCCATTGTATATGTTGTCTTTTCATCTTTTTGATAACGTCCTTTCACAGATAATAGATTATGATTTTTTTTTTGACTCCAATTTGTCTTTTCTTTCTTTTGCTTCTAGGTTGAAATCTAAATCCATTGACAAATCCAAGGTCAGGAAGATTTACCCCTATTTCTAAGAGTTTACACTTTTCACTTTTTTCCCCTTCTTATTAAATTGAATAAATGACATACAATATTAGTTTCAGATGTACAACATAGTGATTTAATATTTATATACATGACAAATTGGTCACCACAATAATCCAATTATTGTCACCATACAAAATTTTTATAGTATATTGACTATATTCTCTATGCTGTATATTACATCCTGTGTCTTATAACTGAAAGACTGTACCTCATAAGACCCTTCACTATTTTGTCCAAACCACCTGCTCCCAACTAACCATCAGTTTGTTCTCTGTATCTATGAGTGTCTATGTTTGTTTTTTCATTTGTTTTTTAGAAGTCACATATAAGTGAAATCATACAGTATTTGTCTTTTTCTGTCTGACTTCACTTAGCATAATATCCTCTAGGTTCATCCATGTTGTTGCAATTGGCAACATTTTGTTGTTGTTGTTTATAAAAGCCATTCTGATAGATACAAGGTAATATCACATTGTGTTTTTTACTTGCATTTCCCTGATAGTTAAGTGATGTTGAGCATCTTTTTATGTGTCGTATTCCTTGGAAAAATGTCTTTCAGATTTTCTGCCCTTTTAATCAGATTACTTTTATGTTGAGTTATATGAGAACTTTTTAAATATTTTGAATGTTAACTGTTTATTGGACATACTACTGGCAAATACATTCTCTCATTCAGTATGTTGCCTTTTCTTTTTATTGATGGTCTCCTTTGCTGTGCAACAGCTTTCTTATTTGATGTAGTCCATTTGTATATTGTTGCTTTTGTTGTCCTTGCCTAAGGAGATCCAAAAATATATTGCTAAGACTGGTGTCCGAGTTTACTGCCTATGTTTTCTTCTAGGACTCTTAACGGTATCAGGTCTCAAATTTAAGTCTTTAATCCATTTTGAGTTTATTTTTGTATACGGTATAAGAAACTGGTCCATTTATGAAAGAGACTTTCATCATTGTGTATTCTTGCCTCCTTTGTCATAGATTAATTGACCATATTAGCCTGGGTTTATTTCTGGGCTATCTATATTGTTCCATTGATGTATATGTCTGTTTTTGTGCCAGTATCATTCTATTTTGATTACTGTAGCTTTGTAGTATAGCTTGAAATAAGCACAATACCTCCAGCTTTGTTCTTCTTTCTCAAGATTGCATTGGTTATTTGAGGTGTTTTGTGGTTCTCTTCAAATGTTAGGATCATTTGTTCTAGTTTTGTGAAAAATGCCATTGATATTTTGATAGGGATCACACTGAATCTGTAGGTTGCTTTGGGTATAAATTCTTCAATCCATGAGCACAGTATCTTTCCACTTGTTTGTGTCACCTTCAATTTCTTTCATCAGTGTCTTACAGTTTTCAAAGAACAGTTCTTTCACCTCCTTGGTTAAATTTATTCCTAGGTATTTCTTTCTAGTGCAACTGTAAATGAGACTTTTCTTAATTTATCTTTATGATCATTTTTATTAGTATATAGATAGGCAATGGATTGTTACTAATAAATACTAATTTTAGATTTTTCTATATTCACTTTGTATCCTGCAACTTCACTGAATTCATTTATTCTAATAGATTTTTGGTGGAGTCTTAGGGTTTTCTATATACAATATCATGTCATCTGCAAATAGTGACAGTTTAACTTTTTCCTTTCTGATTTGGATGCCTTATTTATTTTTCTTACCTAATTGCTATGGCTAGGATTTCCAATACTATGATGAATAAAAGTGGTGAGAGTGGGAATCCTTGTCTTGTTCTGATCTTAGAGAGGAAAGCTATTAGCTTTTTCTCCACTCAGTATGATGTTTACTGTGGGTTTATCATATATAGCATTTATTATGTATTTATGTACATACCCTGTATAAACACTTGGTTGAGAGTTTTTATCATAAATATGTGATGAATTTTGTCAGATTGGTTTTTCTGGATCTATTGATGATCACAATATTTTTATACTTTGTTTTGTTAATGTGGTGTATCTCATTGATTGATTTGCATGTATTGAACCATCCACTTGACCATGGTGTATGATTCTTTCAACATATTTTTGAATTCAGTTTCCCAATATTTTGTTGAGGATTTTAGCATCCATGTTCATCAGGGATAATTGCTGCTAACTACCTTCCTCCCTCCCTCCCATCCTCCCTTCCTTGTCTGGTTTTGGTATCAGTGTAATGCTGGCCTCACAGAATGTTTGGAAGCTTTCCTTCCTTTTCTTTCTTTACCTGGGCCTATATTGGTATAAACTTCTCTTAGAACAATTTTTGCTGCATCTCATGGATTTTGAATATTGTGTTTTCATTTTTATTTGCCTCAAGCTATTTTTTTAATATCCTCTTTGATTTCTTCATTGACCCATTGGTTGTTTAGTAGCATGTTGTTTTGTCTCCACGTTTGTGTTTTTCTAGTTTTCTTCTTATCCTTGATTCCTAGTTGCATACATGTGGTTGGTAAATATGCTTAATATGACTTCAATCTTTTAAATTTATTGAGACTTGTTTTCTGCCCTAACATGTGATTTATCCTGGAGAATGTCCTATTTCCACTTGAGAAGAATGTGTATTCTGGAATGGAATGTTCTGAATATATCTGTTAAATCCATCTGTTCTAATGTGTTTAAGGCCAATGCTTTTATTAATTTTCTATCTAGGTGATCTACCCACTGATGTAAGTGAGGTGTTAAAGACTCCTACTCTTATTGTATGACTGTCAATTTCTTCCATTGTGTCTATTAATACTACCTTTATATATTTAGGTACTCCAATGTTGAACACATAAATATATACAAGTGTTGTATTTTATTGGATCAATTCATTTGTTATGTAATGCACTTGTCTCGTTACACCTTGGTTTTAAACTATTTTGTTAAATAAGTATTGCTACCCCAGTATTATTTTCATTTCCATTTGCATAGAATCTTTTCCCATCCATCTGCCTTAGTCTGTTTCTTTAGATCTGAAGTGAGTCTCTTGTGGGCAGCATATAGGTTCTTCTTAATTTTTAATCCATTCAGCCACCCTATCTTTTGATTGGAGCATTTATCCCATTTACATTTAAAGTAATTATATATGTATTTATTGCCATTTTGTTGTTTTTTTTGTTTTAGTAGTTCATTTCTTCTTCTCCCTCTTCCCTTGTGACTTAATGACTTTCTTTAGTGTCCATGTTTGGATTCCTTTCTCTTTATTTTTGTAGATTGCAATATACTTTAGATTGGTGATCTCTTAAGTTCAAACACATTCTAAAAGCACTACATTTTTTTCACCACCCCCCTCACGTGTAATAAGTTTTTTGTCATATTTGACATTTGTATGTATCTCTTAAATAACTGTTGTAGGTATGATTCATATTACTTTTGTCTTTTAACTTTAATAAGCAGCTTTATAAGTGGTTGGTCCACTACTATATGATCACCTTTTTTCTCTTTCATATATTTTCTTATATCCAGTTGTGGCCTTTTCTGATTAAAAAAGTCTCTTTAATATTTCTTATGAAGCTCATTCAGTGGCAAACAATTCCTTTAGCTTTTGCATATCTGGGAAACTCATTATTGCCTCTACAAAGGTTTTTATACTTTTCTTATTTAACTGTAGTTGACACACAATGTTACATTATTGTTCAGGTGTACAACATAGTGATTCAGCTTCTCTCTGTTATACCATCTGGCACCATACAATAGTATTACATTATCACTGATGAGATTCCCTATACTATGCTTTTTATTCCCATGATCTATTCATTCCATAACTGAAAGCCATATCTTCCACCACTCCCCTTCATCCTATTTTACCCACCTCTCCTCTGACAACGATCACCTTGTTCTCTGTATTTATAGGTATGATTCCATTTTTATTTCTTTATTCATTTCTTTTGTTTTTTAGATTCTACATATGAGTGAAATCATATGATATTTATGTTACTTGGTCTTATTTCACAGCATAATACCTTTTAGGTCCATCCATGATGTTGCAAATGGCAAGATCTAATCTTTTTGTGGCTACATTATATTCCATTGTGTTATTCCATTGTACCACATCTTCCTTATCTGTTCATCTATTGATAAACACTTGCTTCCATATTTTAGCTATTCTAAATAATGCTGCCATAAACATAGGGATGCATATATCTTTTCAAATTACTCTTTTCATTTTCTTTCAGTAAATACCCAATAGTGGAAATATTGGATCATATGGTATATCTATTTTTAATTTTTTGAGGAACCATGATATTGTTTTCCACAGTGGCTGTACCAATTTCCATTCCTACCAGTAGTGAGTGCATGAGGGTTCGTTTTTCTCCACATCCTTACCAACACTTATTATTTTTTTGCCTTTAGTTTAGTCATTCTGACAGATATAAGATGATAGCTTATTGTGGTTTCGATTTTTTGATAATTAATGATGAGGAGCATCTTTTCATGTGTTTGTTGGCCATCTTCGTATTCTTTTGAAAAATATTCAAGTCATTTGCCCATTTTTTTTCATCAGATTACTTGTTTTTAGGTTGTTAAGTTGTATAAGTTCTTTATGTATTTTAGATATAAACCCCTTATCAGATATATCATTTGCAAATATCTTCTCCAATTCATTAAGTTGCCTTTTCTTTAGTTAATGGTTTCCTTTGCTGTTCAAAAGTTTCATTTGGTATACTCCCAATTGTTTATTTTTGGTTTTGTTTCCCTTGCCTTAACAGATCTATCTAGAGAACTTGTACTATGCCCGATGTCAGAGAAATTACTGCCTGTATACTCTTCTAGAATTTTATGGTTCACAGTCTTATATTTAGGTCCTTAACTCATTTTGAGGTTATTTTTGTGTATGGTTTTAGAAAGTGGTCCAACACCTGGGTCCTTCCCATGAGGTAGCCACATGAACAGTTTCCTATTTATCCTTCCAAATATATCTTATGCATGCACAAATTTAAAAAAAAAAGTGGTCCAAGTACATTCTTTTGCAGGTAGTTGTCCAGCTTTCCTAACACCATTTATTAAAGAGACTGTCTTTTCCCCCATTGTAAATTCTTGCCTCCTTCATCATAGATTAATTGGCCATATAAGTGTCAGTTTATTTCTGGGCTCTCTGTTCCACTGCTCTATTTTTGTATCAGGTTCATACTGTTTTGAATATTATAGCTTGTAGTATATCTTGAAATCTGGCATTGTGTTACCTTCAGCTTTGTTCTTCTTTTTCAAGATTGCTTTGACTATTCTGTGCTTTGTGGTCCCATACAAATTTTAGCATTTGTTCTAGTTCTGTGAAAAATGCTGTTGGTATTTTGATAGGGATTACATTGAATCTGTAGATAGCTTTGTGTAGTATGGACATTTTAACAATATTCCAATCCTTGAGCATGGAATAGCTTTCCATTTGTGTCATCTTCAGTTTCTTTCATCAGCGTTTTAGGGTTTTCAGAATATAGGTCTTTAACCTCCCCAGTTGAGTTCATTCCTAGGTATTTTTTCTTTCTGGTGCAATTGTAAATGGAACTGTTGTCTTAATTTTTCGTTCTGCTATTTTGGCGTGACCATACAGACAACCTATTTCCAGGTATTAACATTGTATCCTGCAACTTCACTGAATTCATTTATTCTAATAGTTTGTGTGTGTGTGTGTGTGTGTGTGATCTTTAGGGTTTTCATGTACATTATCATGTCATCTGCAAGTAGTGACAACTTAAATTGTTTCTAAAATGGATGACTTTTATTTCTTATTCTTCTCTAATGACCTAATCCTAGAAGAACAGAAGAAAAGCTCTATTTTCACCATTGCGTATGATGTTACCTGTGGATTTTTCATATGTGGCCTTCACTGTATTGTGGTATGTTCCCTCTAAACCTACTTTGTTCAGAATTTAATCACGAATCATGTTCAATTTTGTCAAATACTTTTTCTGCATCTATTGAGATAATCATATGATCTTCATCCTTCATTTTGTTAATGTGGTGTATCGCTTGAATAATTTGCAAACACTGAGCCATCCTTTTATCCCTGGAATAATTCCCACTTCATCATGGGGAATAATCCTTTTAATGTATTGTTGAATATAGTTTACTAATATTTTACTGCAGACTTTTGCATCTATGTTCATCAGAGATATTGGCTCTTTTCTTGCTTTGGGGTTTTTTTCGGTGGTTTCTTTGTCTGGTTTTGGAAGAGTAATGCTGGCTTTGTAGAATCTATTTGGAAGCTTTCCTTCCTCTTCCACTTTATGAAATAGTTTCAGGAGAAAAGGTACTAACTCTTCTTTAAATGTTTGGTAGAAGTCCATGAAAAAATATTTGATACAGGACTTTTATTTTGGGTAGTTTTTTAAATTGCTGATTGAATTTTATTACTAATAATTGGTCTGTT
Source organism: Neomonachus schauinslandi (assembly GCF_002201575.2). NCBI lineage: Eukaryota > Metazoa > Chordata > Mammalia > Carnivora > Phocidae > Neomonachus > Neomonachus schauinslandi. The sequence continues at coordinate 14,748,557 of NC_058418.1, read as the reverse complement.
CAGATTTGCTATTTCTTCCTTATTCAGTTTTGAAAGATTGTATGTTTCTAGGAATGTATCTCTTTCTAGATTGTCAAATAGGTTGACATATAATTTTTCGTAGTACTCTTATAATCCGATGTAGTTCCATTTTGTTGGTTATTCTCCTCTTTCATTTTTTTTTTTAACTGGGTAATTGCAATATTTATTGCCTTTATGCTCAGCTTTCCAGATAGCCTCTTTCAGGGCTCATGCTAAATACAACCTCTTTCATTTCTGATTGTATTTATTTGGATGCTTTCTCTTTTTTTCTTGATGAGTTTGGCTAAAAGTTTATCAATTTTGTTTCTCATTTCAAAGAAATAGCTCTTGGTTTCACTGATTGTTCTTTCTTTTTTTCTTTGTTTACTCTCTACATCCTTTATTTCTGCTCTCTTTATTTCCTCCTCTCTACTCACCTTGGGCTTTGTTCATTCTTTTTCTTATTCCTTTAGGAGTAAGATTGAGATTTTTCTTGCTTTTGAGGTAGGCCTGTATCCCTATATGTCTCCCTCTTAAAACTGCATTCACTGTATCCCAAAGATTTTGAACCATTGTGTATTCATTTTCACTTGTCTTTATGTATTTTTAAAATTTCTTCCTTGACCAATTGCTTGTTATGTGGCATGTTGTTTAGCTTCCATGTGTTCATGTTTTTTCCAGTTTTGTTTTTTTTCTTGTGATTTCTAGCTCATAACATTGTGATCAGAAAAGATGCGTGGTATGATTTCAGTATTCTTAAATTTCTTGATACTTGTTTTTTGGCCTAACATGCAATGTATTCTGGAGAATGTTCCATGTGCACTTGAATGTGTATTCTGTTGTTTCTGGATGGAATGTTCTGTATATATCTGTTATGTCCATTTGGTCTAATGTGTTGTTCAAAGACACTGATATCATGATTGATTTTCTGCATGGCTGACCTATTCATTGATATAAGTGGGGTGTTAAAGTCCCCTCCTACTATCAAATTACCAGCAATTTCTCTATGTCCATTAATAATTGCTTTCTATATTTAGGTGCTCAAATGTTGGGTGCATAGATATTTACAATTCTTATTATATCCTCTTATTGGACTTAGCCCTTTATCATTATGTAATGACCTTCCTTTGGTTACAGTCTGTTTAAAAGTCTACTTTGTCTGATATTAGTATTATACAAGTTTTTAAACTTCTGTTTGCATGGTAAATGTTTTTCCATCCCTTCATTTTCACTTGGTAGGTGTCTTTAGATCTGAGCTGAGCATCTTGTAAGCATTATATAGGTAGGTCTTGTTTTTTTTATCCATTCTGCCATCCTGTGTCTTTTGAATGGAGTATTTAGGCCATTCACATTTAAAGTAATGATTGATAGGTATGTGCTTTATTGCCATTTTGTTGTTGTTTTTGTAGTTCTTCTCTATTGTTTTCTTCTCTTGCTCTCTTTCGTTGTAATTGATGAGTTCCTATATATAGTGTTATGTGTGTGATATAACGTGATCAAGGAGAATGTTTCATGTGGAGTTGAAAACACTGTGTACTCTGTTCTTTTTGGATGGAATGTCCTGTAGTTGTTATGTCTATCTGGTCTAATAATTTGCTTAAAGACATTGTTTCTTCATTGACTTTCTGCCTGGTTAATCTATCCATTGATGTAAGTGGGGTGTTTAGGTCCTCTCCTGGGGCACCTATGTGGCTCAGTCGCCACATAGTCTCCCTTTCTCACTCCCCTTGCTTGTGTTCCTTCTCTCACTGTGTCTGTCAGATAAATAAAATCTTAAAAAAAAAAAGTCCCCTCCTATTATTGTAGTACTATCAATATATCCCTTTATGTCTGTTAATATTTGCTTTACATATTTAGTGCTCCAATGTTGGATTTTCTGTTGGATTGATTCCTTTATCATTATGCTTTTTTTTTTAAAGTCTATTTTGTCTGATATAAGTATTAGTACCCCAGCCTTTGCTTCGCTCCCATTTGTCTGGTAAATGTTTAACCATCCCTTTACTTTTAGCCCGTATGTTTCTTTGTCTGAAATTAGTCTCTTTTTTTTTGTTTTTGTTTTTTTTTAAGATTTTATTTATTGGAGAGATACAGAGAGAGCTAGAGAGCACAAGTGAGGGAGAAGGAGAAGCAGGCTCTGCACAGAGCAGGGAGCCCGACGTGGAACTTGATCCCAGGATTCTGGGATCATGACCCGAGCCGAAGGCAGATGCTTAACAACTGAGCCACCCAGGCGTCCCTGAAATGAGTCTCCTGTAGATAGCATATAGCTGGGTCTTGGCATTTTTATTTATTTTTTAAAAAGATTTTATTTATTTATTCATTCATTCATTCATTCATTCATTCATGAGAGACAGAGGCAGAGAAGCAGACTCCCCACAGAGCAGGGAGCCCGATGTGGGGCTCGATCCCAGGACCCTGGGATCACGACCTGAGCTGAAGGCAGATGCTTAACCGACTGAGCCAATCAGGCGCCCCAGGTCTTGGTTTTTTGTTTTTGGGGTTTTTTTAAAACCACCATATGTCTTTTGAGTGGAGCATTTAGCCCATCTACATTTAAAGTAATTGTTGAGAGGTATGTGCTTATTGCCATTTTGTTGTTTTCTTGTTTCTGTACTTTTCCGTGTTCCTTCTTTCTTTGTGATTGGTGAGTTTCTATAGTGTTTAGCTTTCTTTTTGTTTCTTTTTTGGGTATCTATTATAGGTTTTGAGTCCCTGGTTACCACAAGGTTCATATATAATATCCTAAGTAAATGGCAGCATATTCTAACTTGATGGTCATTTAATGTCAAACACATTCTTTGAAATCAGCTTTTTTTTTTACTCCCTCCTCCAGGTTTTACTGTATATGCTGTCATATTTCACATCTTTTATTCATAATTTTCCTACCTCTATAGTCATTTCTTTTCTCCTTGAAGAAGTTCCTTTAACATTTCTTGTAAGGCCAGTTTGGTTGTGATAAACTCTAATGTCTGTCTGGGAAACTCTCTCTCCTTCAGAAATGAATGATAATCTTCCTGGATTACAGGGTTTTTTCCTTTTAGCACTTTGAATATATCATACCACTCAATTCTGGTCTGCAAAGTTTCTGCTGAAAAATCAGCTGATACCCTTAGAAGGTTTCCCTCATACATAATGTTTTGCTTTTCTCTTGCCACTTATAAAATTCTTTTATCTTTAACTTTGGCATTTTAATTTTTATGTATTATAGCATGGACCTCCTTGGGTTCATCTTGTTTGGAACTCTCGTGCTTCTTGAACCTGGGTATCTATTTCCTTCCCTAGGTTAGGGAAGTTTTCAGCTGTTTTTTCTTCAGATAAGTTTTCTGCCCCTTTCTCTCTTCTTCTGGGACCACTATAACGTAAACCTTTTTTCATTTGACGCTGTCCAAGAGATCCTTAACCTACCTTCATTTTAATTTTTTTAAATTTCCCACCTACCCTCTTTTATTTCTCTACACATAAAGCATTTCACAAAACCTGAAGCAGAGGGGTCACAAAAATTCTTTTTTTCTTTTTGCCATTCACCTTCAGTGATTCCCATTATCCTGTCTTCCAGATTGCTGATCCATTCTTCTGCATCCTCTCTCTAATCTGTTGATTCCCTTTAGTGTATTTTTCATTTCAGTTATTGTATTCTTCAACTGTGATTGGTTCTTTTTTATGTTTTCTCTTTTTTGAAGGTCTCACTGAGTTGTTCTTCTTTCCAGCCCAGTGAACATCTTCACAGTTATTACTTTAAATTTTTTGTCAGGCATATTGTTCATCTCTGATTCACTTAGTTCTTTTTCTATGGTTTTGTTGTGTTTTTTTTTTTTTTTAAGATTTTATTTATTTATTTGCGAGAGAGAGAATGAGAGACAGAGAGCATGGGAAGGGAGGAGGGTCAGAGGGAGAAGCAGACTCCCTGCCGAGCAGGGAGCCCGATGCGGGACTCGATCCTGGGACTCCAGGATCATGACCTGAACCGAAGGCAGTCGCTTAACCAACTGAGCCACCCAGGCACCCTGTTGTGTTCTTTCTTTTGGAGTATATTTCTCTGTCTCCCCATTGTGCTTGACATTCTGTGCTTGTTTCTATGAGTTAAGCAGAACAGCTACTTCTCCTAAACTTTAAGGAATGGTCTCATGTATGGTCACCCCTGTAGACTGTGTGTACTTGGTGACTTTCACTGGATGGCTGGAACTGTGGCTTCCATGGGCTGGGGATTGTGGAGTACTCTGTTCTGGGGCTGCCCTGGCCGGATGGCTGGGACTGAAGTGGACATACACTGGGGTGTTCCTGAGGCACTCCACATAGAGTGTTCCCGGGCAGGAAAGCTGATGTAAGTGCAAGGTGAGGTGTCTTGGGACCCTACGCACAGAAGGCCCCTTGGTAGGATAGCAGAAGCTGAGTGGGTGTAAACCAGAACTCTGCACAGATGATGCCTTGGAGGAGTGGCTAGTATGTTGCGGTGGGGTAGTGGCCAGAGGGGAGTTTGGGGTGCCCTGCACTTGGGACACTCTGCTAGGACAGCCAAAGCTAAACTTGGTGCGAGCCGATGTGGTTTCTGGGCTCTCTGTGCAAAACGTGCCATGGCAGGATGGCTGAAGTTAAGTGGTTATAAGCTGGAGCGTCTCAGTGTGCTCAGAGCATGGGGTGCCCTGGCTGAGGCAAGCGCAGGCAGCAGCGTGGCGGGGCACTCCATGCAGGATGTGGCCTGGCAGGGTGGCTGTAGCCACAGTAGACATGGGCTGGGGCTTCCCAAGGTACCCCACACCAAGGCACCCTACCAGGGCAGCTAGATCCAAGGCAGATGCCAGCCAGGAGTCCCGAAGCTGTCTATTGCCAGGGGTGCTCTAACAAAGAAACCGAAGCTGACTTGGTGAGGGCCTGGAGTGTTGCAGGGTCCAATGTGCCTGTATCACCCCAGTGCAAGGCTGGGGCTGCAGTGCATGTTAACCAGGGGTGTCCTGGTGTGCACTGCCCAGTGGCTGCCCTGGTGGGATAACTTGGACTAGTGTGGGCCATGAGCCTGTGGCTTACTGAGGCATCAGGCTACAGGCTAGTTAAGGTACCTGTACCATTGACTGGTCCGTGCTTTCCGTGTGGAGGGGGAGCATAGACCATGTCCATCATCAGCCCTTCCCACCAGGGGAAAGTTCCCAGCAGCTCCCTCGTTATTTGGTGGAGTTCTAGGGGTGGCTCCATGCTGCTTGTTCTTTCAAACCAGAGCTTTTTTTTCTGTTCCTCAGTGCAACCAGGGCTGGTGTGGGCTAGGGATCCTCAGTGTTCTCTAAGGCAGCATGCCTGTTAGGGTGCCCAGGCTCTATTCCTGTTCATGTTTTTAAGCTGGAGGGGGAGTGTAAACCAAGTCCTCCAGTCCCTCCCACCTGGAGAGTTTTCCAGCAGCCCCCACCCCCCCCACCACCATTTGGTGGAGTTCTAGGGCTGGCTTTTTTATATGCTAGTTGCTCTTAAATGGTGGCCTTTTTTCCTCCTGTGCCCCAGTGCATCCAGGGCTGGTGTGAGCTAGGGGACCTGGCCTGAAGTGGCAGGCCAGCTATGGTGTCCAGACCCTGCTCCCATCTGCACTTTCAAGGTGGAGGGAGGAATGTAAACCTCCAGTCCCTCTGACCCCACCCCCCACAATTGTTCCAGCAGCTTTTCTGCCATTTGGCAGAGTTGTGGGGCTGGCTCTTTTATAACCTAGCTGCTCTTTTAAACCTGTGCCCAAGGATAGATGGACGAATCTGTTCCCACTCGCTCAGTTCTATCCCTCCCCACTGCAGTTCACAGCAGTGGGGATGGGAGTTCCGTACATTACCATGTCTCCCATCTCTCTTGCTGTTCTCTTTTGCCATTCTATATTTTGTTGTGTAGAAGCTGTTCAGTCAGCCCTCAGTTCTTCTTTAGGAGGAACTGCACTATAAATAGGTATAATTTGGTGTGTTCTGTGGATGAGGGGAGGTCAAGGTCTTACTTCACCATCTTGGACCAGAATGCTCCTCTTCAATTTTGAATGATAAACTTGCCAGGTAGTATATAGTTGGTTGTATGTGTTTCTTCTTTTCAGCACTTCAAATACATTGCACCATTCCCTTTGGCCTGAAAAGTATCTCCTGGGGGAAAAAAAAAAATCAGGTGATAATCTAATCTTATGGGGGTTTCCTTATACATAATGAGTTGCTTTTCTCTTGCTATTTTTAAGATTCTCTTTATCTTTAATTTTTGACATTCTAATTATGTGTCCTGGTGTAGATCTCTTTGCATTCATCTTGAGACTCTTTATGCTTCCTGGCCTTGGTGTTTCACTTGCCAGGTTAGGGAATTTTTCAGCTATTATTTCTTCAAATAAGGTTTCTGCCCTTTCTCTCTTCTCCTTCTGGGACCCTTATAATGTGAATGTTAGTATATCTGACATTGTCCCAGAGGTCCCTTAAACTATCCTCATTTTTAAAAATTCTTTTTTTCTTTTTGCTGTTCAGTTTGCAAGATTTCCTCTATCCTGTCTTCCAGATTGCTGATCTATTCTTCTGTATCATCTGCTGTTTATTCCCTCCATTTTTCATTTGTTATTGTATTCTTCAGCTCTGATTGGTACTTCCTTATATTTTCTATCTCTTTAAGTTCTCACTGTGTGCATCCATTCTTCTCCTGAGTACAAAAACCATCTTTATGACTATTACTTTGAACTCCTTATTAGGTTCACTGCTTATCGCCATTTAATTCAGCTATTTTTATAAGGTTTTGTCTCATTCTTTCATTTGAAACATATTTTTCTGTCTCCTCATTTTGCCTCTTTGTTTCTATGTATTAGGTAGTTGTTACATCTCCCAGACTTGAAGGAATGGCCTTAGGTGGAGATGCCCTATGGGGCCCTGAAGTGCAATCCTCCCTGGCCACTAGAGCCAGGTGCTCCAGGGATATCCAGTTTGTGGGTTTTGTGCACCCTCTTGTCCTGGTGGAGCCTTATTGCTGCATATGTGCTGGTAGGTAGGGCTGGCCCTCAGCCTGGCTGAAACTGCTGTGGGCATGCTGGTAAGCAGGGTTATCATCCTGTTGGCTGCAAGGCCTAGCCAAAGTGCAGGATTGTGTGGGGCACTCAGCAGCCTATGCCCTCTGGCATTAGCAGTCTATAGGGAGGATTAAAGAATGGCACCTGCCACAGCAGAATCATCAGGGCAGAACAAGAGAGCAAAAATAACTTCCACCAGTGTCTCAGTCCCCAGGGAAAGGCCCAGGTTCCTTTGGCCTTTCCAACAGATCCTCCAAGATTAGTAAGTGAATCTCCTTCATGTATGATCTATGCACTTTTGATCTGGTGTTTTTCTACTGGTTTCCAGGCCAAGTGAATCTGTGTAAGCCCTTTAAGAGTAAGTTTTTCTTTATCTACATTTCTGTAGTTTCCCGAGACATATTCCCTGTTGGTTTTCAAAGCGAGGTGTTTTAATCTCTTCTCTCTCCTGAATCTCTTGTTCCTCTGATAAAAGTTCTGTACCTTTGAGATACCTCCCAACCATGGAACACCACACCTGGGGTGTGTTTTTTCCCCATCTCGGTTCATCCAGTTTCTAGTTCAGAGGGAGTTATTCCCATGTGTAGTCATAGATTTGTTGTGTTCACTGGAGGAAATAAGCTCGGGATCTTCCCATGCTGCCATCTTGAACCATCCTACTTTTAACTCTTAAATTTGAGTCATTGGTCAATTCCAAGTTATTTTTATATACGGAGTCAGTCAAGCGTCCACTTTAATTCTTGTATGTGTACTTAGCCAGTAGTCCCAGCACCATTTCTTAAAGAGACTATTTGTTCCCCCATTGAATGGTCTTGGTATCATCATCAAAAATCAATAGAATATAGATGTTTGGGTTTATTTCTAGACTCTCAACTCTCTTCCACTGGTCCCTATGTCTTTCCTTACATCAGTACCACACTGTTTTGATCACTGTAGCTTGGAAGTAAGTAGTGAAGTTGCAATGTGAATCTTCCAACTTTGCTTTTCCTTTTCAGTATTGTTTTGGCTATTTGGGGCTGGTGAAATTCCATATGATTTTGAGGATCAGCTTTTCCAGTTTGCAAAGGAAGACTGAATTTTAATAGGAATTGCATTGAATCTGTACATCACTTTGGGGAATGTTGATATCTTACCAGTTGTTATAAACTGAATTGTGTCTCCAAAACTCATATGTTGAAGCCTTAACCCATCATGTGACTGTATTTGGAGATGGGGCCTGTAAGGAGTCATTTAAAGTCAAATGAAGGCATAAGGGTGGGGCCCTAACCCAATAGGAATAATGTTCTTCTAAGAAGAGACACCAGGAAAACACACATTCAGAGAAAAGGCCATGTGAGGACACTTCAAGAAAGTGGCCATCTGCATGTCAAGAAGAAAGACTTCAGGAAAAATCTGCCAACACCCTGATCTTGGATATCCAGCCTCCAGAACTGTGAGAAATGAATTTCTGTTTTTTAAGCCATCCAGTCTGTGGTATTTTTCTATGGTAGCCCTGGCACACTATTACAGTATTATGTCTTCCAATCCATGAAAATGAAATGTCTACACTGAATTATGACTAAAGTTTTGTTCAATATTTTGAAGTTTTCATTTCCTTAAATTCATTCCTAGTTTTTTTATTCTTTTGGATGCTATTATAAATAGAATCATAGTCTTAACTTCCTTTGGGGATTGTTAATTGTTGGTGAATACAAACACAATTGATTTTTATGTGCTGATCCTGTACCCTATATTTTGCTCAATTTGTTAGCTCTAATAGCTAGTTTTCTTGTGTGGATATCTTAGGCTTTTCTATATTTAGAATCATGTCATCTACAAACAGAGCTAGTTTTCCTTCATCCTTTCCAATTGGAATGCTTTTTATTTATTTTTCTTGATTAATTTTTCTGGCTACAACTTTCAGTACCAAACTGAGTATCAGTGGTAAAAGCTGACATTCTTGTTTTGATCCTGATGTTAAGGAGAAAGATTTCAGTCTTTTACTACTGGGAATGATGTTAGCTGTGGGTTTTTCATAAATGCCCTTTATCATGTTAAGGAAATTCCCTTTTTTTCCTAGTTTGCTAAGCACTGTTATCCTGAAAAGGTGTTGACTTTTTTCAAATGCTGCTTCTACATCAATTGAGAGGATGATGTGGGGTTTTCCCCCTTTGTTCTATTAATGCAGTGTGTTATGTAGATTTATTTTCATATGTTGAACCACCTTGCATTCCTGGCATAAATCCCACTTGATCATGCTGTGTAATCCCTTTAATGTGCTACTGGATATGATTTGCTAATATTTTGTTCAGGATTTTTGTATCTGTGGCCATGAGAGATATTCATCAGTAGTTTTCATATCTAGTGGTATTTTTGTCTGGCTTTGGAATCAGGATAAGGCTGGCTTCACAGAAGGTTAGGAAGCATTCCCTCCTCTTCTTTTGCAACAGTTTGAGTAGGATTGGTGTTACATTTCTTTAAATGTTTAAAATTCACTGATGATGCCATCTAGTTCTTGACTTCTTTTTTGGGGGTCTTGAGCTACTGATTCAATCTTTTGTTATAGGTCACTTTAGATTTTCTATTTCTTTTGAGTCAATCTTGGTAATTTCTGTGTATGTAGAGTTTTGTTTTTTTTTTTTTAAAGATTTTATTTATTCATTTGACAGAGAGAGACACAGCGAGAGAGGGAACACAAGCAGGGGGAGTGGGAGAGGGAGAAGCAGGCTTCCCACTGAGCAGGGAGCCCGATGTGGGGCTCGATCCCAGGACCCTGGGATCATGACCCGAGCCGAAGGCAGATGCTTAACGACTGAGCCACCCAGGTGCCCCTGTTTTGTTTTTTTTTAAAAGATTTTATTTATTTATTTGACAGAGACACAGCAAGAGAGGGAACACAAGCAGGGGGAGTGGGAGAGGGAGAAGCAGGCTTCCCGCGGAACAGGGAGCCTGATGTGGGGCTCGATCCCAGGACCCTGGGATCATGACCTGAGCTGAAGGCAGATGCTTAACTGAGCCACCCAGGCGCCCCTAGAGTTTTATACATTTAATCTACATTATTTAATTTGAGGTACAATTGTTTGTTATTCACCTAAAATCCTTTTAAATTTTTGTAAGGGTGGTAACGTTCTCACTTTTATTTCCAATTTTAATTATTTGCATTGTCTCTCTTTTTTTCTTAAGCAGTTTGTCTAAAGTTTATCAATTTTTGGTTTCATTGATTCTCTGTATTTTTTTATTCTGTATATTTTTTATCTGTTTTAATCTATTTTCTTCCTTCCTCCAGCTATGGATTTAGTTTGCTCCTCATTTTCTAATTCATTAAGATGTAAAGTTAGGTTGACATTTTCTTTTTTTTTTAAGTAGGAATTTACAGCTGTAAATTTCCTTCTGGATTTTGTTTTCATTGTACTTCATCTCAAAGTATTTTCTAATTTACACAGTGATTTCTTTGACTAACCAGTTAAGAGTATGTCGTTTAATTCCCACATATTTGTGAAATTTACAGTTTTCCTTCTATTGTTGATGCCAAGCTTCATTCTATTGGTCAGAGAAAATACTTTGTAGTCTTTTAATTGTTTTAAATAAGAATTGCAATGTTCATGTGAATTTGAGAAGAATTTGTATCTGCTGTTGTTGGGTGGAGTGTCCAAATATATCAGTTAGGGTTATTTGGGTTTTAGTATTGTTAAAGTCCTCCAGTTACTTATGGATCTTCTATGTTTTAAGTAAGGTATTTAAGTCTCCAACTATTGTGGAACTATTTCTCCCTTCAATTCTGTCCATGTTTACTTCATATATTTTGAGTGTCTGGTGCATATATCTTTATCTTCTTGATGAACTGACCCTTTCATCATTATATAATTTTCTGTCTCTTGTAACAATTTAAACCTAAAACACATTTTGTATACTAATATAGCTACCCCAGAATTCTTCTGGTTATTTGCATGGAATATCTTTTTCCATAATTTAATGTTGTATCTACTAGTGTCTTGGGTCTAAAATGAGTCTCTTCTGTGCAGTATATAGTTGCATTGTTTTTTCTTTCATTTTTTTAATCCGTTTTGACTCTTGTTTTTTAATTTGTTAGTTCATTTACATTTAAAATGATTACTGATAATGCAGGACTCATTCTGCTGTTTTACTATTTTCCATATGTCATATGATTTTTGTCCCTCAACTCTTCTAATACCTTCTTTTTCTAGTGTGACATTTTTATTCCCTTTCCTTTTTAATACATTATTTTCTTAGAATGTTAACTGTAATCCCCACAGTAACCTCTAACTTTATGCCAATCTACTTTGAATTAATGCCAAATTAGTTCAGTAGCTCCTATCCACCTGTCCCAATTTTTATAATTTTGCAAATCACATCTTTATATATCATGTGCCCACTGACATAGATTTAGAATTATTGTTTTATGCACTTGTCTTCTAATCATGTAGGAAACAAAAAGAGATAAACCAGAAATACAATAATACTAGCTTTCATATGTACACCTATGTAGTTAACCTTTGTTGGTAAACTTTATTTCTTTGTATGACTTTGAGTTACTGTCTCATGTCCTTTTATTTCAGCCTTTAGAACTCCTTTTAGCATTTCTTGCAGGGCAGGTCTAGTAGAGACAAATTCTCTTGCCCTTTGTTTATCTAGAAATATATTAATTTTTCCTTCATTTTCAAAGGGCAGTTTTGCCAATACACACTTGGTTGGAAGGACTTTTTCCCCCCAGTACTTTAATTTTTTATCCCATTGCCTTCTAGCCCATGTGATTTCTCATGAGAAATTAGCAATCCTTTGTCTGTGACAAGTCCCTCCTCTCTTGCTGCTTTCAAGATATTCTCTTTGTCTTTCAATCACTTTATTTTACGTGTTTCAGTGTGGACCTTGGAGATTATCTTCCTTGAAGTTCATTGAGTTTCTTGGATGTGTAGTTTTAGGTCTTTCATGAAATTTGGGATACTCACTATTATTCACTTATATGAATGGCAGTTGATGACCTCAGCTGGTGCATTTGACAACACCACCTATATATGACCCCAGGTTGGCTTTGTTTTTTTATACTATGGTGGTTGGGTTCCAATATGGAGCATCCCAAGATTGAGTGTTCCAAGACAACTAGGCAGAAGCTACAGGCTTCTTATAACCTCGCTTCAAAAGTAAAAGAACATTAATTTTGCCATATTCTATTGGTCAGCCAAACCATAAAGAACATCCCAGATTCAGGAGGTAAGGAATTAGATATTTCTCCACAATAAGAAAAATGTCAAATGACTCCTGGCTTATTTTTAATCCATCATAGATAACTTGTTGATTCCAGAAGAGTCATTTCCAGAGCAAGCAAATGACAGAGAAGAAATGTCAAGGATAGGTCTCCCATTATCCTGCATGGGAAGGGCAGGATTTGGGAGCAAATCTAGTGGGAGGAAAAGCCCTGCATGGGTGAAAAAAAATATCCTGCCTCCCCAAGATAAGAGTAAAAAGTGCTACCTCAGTGATGCTCCTTGGAATGTGAAGAGGGAAGGAAGCATAATGATAGCTTCCAGGAAGTCAGAATATTTGAGCCCCTTCTATGGCTAAAACCTCCATCATCATCTTCCAGGTACCCTATGAGCAACCATGTGTTAAAGGCTGAGGGGAGAGAACATTAGCTGCCATTTTTTAGGTAAACGAATGTCCCAGATGAGGCACCTGAGGCTGCATGTCATCTGGAATACACATACCACATTATTAAATATAACTTAATAAGTAATCTTCTAATTTAGTCAAATGATTTTACTCTGAAGAATATCTAACTCACTTTTCATCAGGAATCCCTACTCACCCCCTATACCTAAATACTGTGCATCCTGTCTTTAATAATAATTGACCAATTCTTGGGTACAGTTAGCTTAGGTCTTTTTCCAATTTAATTCTCACAGCAACCCCATTTTACAGATAAGAAAACCGAGGCTTTTTTTTTCCAAGGACATGGAGAAAATGGCATAGCTAGGAATAAATTTCATATCTAGTTGGTGCCACAGTATATGCCCTTTACAATGTTTTCTCCTTAAGACTCAATAAAATTCATATTTGTCATAAGAATAGCCTATATGATTAATTCAGCAATTATGTAGTAATTAACCCTGCTTAGGAATATACCTTCTACCCCGTTGGTATAAAGAGGTACTTAAATATATTTAATTCATGAAAGTCCTGTCCAAGATTGTGATGTTGGAAGACACTGAATTCACTTCCTCGACAGACAGACCAGATCTATACCTATTTATACATCAGTTCCTCCTGAAGAACTGAGGGATGACTGAACAGCTTCTGCAAAACAAAACCTAGAACAACTGAGAAGAGCAAGAGAGACTGAGACATGGTAATGGAGAGAACACCGATCTCCAATGAAGTAAACTGCAGTGGGAAAGGATAGTATGGAGGGACCAGAAGCAGATTCATCTGCCCTGGGGCACAGGTAAAAAGGTATGGTTTAAAAGAGCAACTACTATATAAAAAATCCAACCCCAGGAGTGCCTGAGTGGTTCAGTGGTTTGAGTGTCCAACTCTTGATTTTGACTCAGGTCATGTCAGGGTCACGAGATCGGGCCCCATGTCGGGCTCTGCTCAGCAGGGAGTCTGCTTCAGATTCTCTCCCTCTGCTCCCCCCCCTCCGCCCTTCACACACACACACTTGCTCTCTTGCTCTAAAATGAAGAAATCTTTAAAAAAAAAAAAAAAAAAATCCAACCCTAGAACTCCACCAAATGGTGGAAGAGCTACTGGAACTCTCTCCAGGTTGGTGGGGCTGGTGAGCACCATGATTTACACTACCCCTCCACCTTGAGAGTGCAGACTGGAGCAGGGCCCAGATCCCATAGCTGGCCTGTCACCTCAGAGTGGTGCACGTTCCTAGCCTAGACCAGCCCCAGACACTCGGGCACAAAAAGAAAGCCACAATTTAAAAGAGCAACTAACATATAAAAGAGCCAGCCCTAGAATTCTGCCAAATGCTGGAAAAGCTCCTGGAACTCTCCAGATTGGGGCGCTGGTGAGAAACATGGTTTACACTCTCCCTCCATCTTGATATCATGAATGTGAGCAGGATCCAGTGCCCTAACTGGTCTGCCACTTCAGTGAACCCCAGGCCCCTAGCCCACACCAGCCCCAACTGTCCCACCAAAGTAGACACAGGGCAGTACACACCAGGATACACCTGGTCACTGCTCCCTACAGCTCCAGCCATTGCATCAAGGTGACACAGGCACAAAGCACCTTGGAACATACTAGGCCCACACCACTTCAGCTTTAGATGGCTTGCTAGGGCACCCCAACACACAATACTGCAGGACCTTCCTATTAATACCTGCTTCAGCCCTGCCACACTGCCAAAGCACCTCCTGCATGGAGAGCACGGGACAGCCCCATCCTTCATGGAGCACCCCAGGAAACAATGGCCCGTGCCTGCTTTGGTTCATCCACCCCACAGAGGCACCCCCTGCTTGGAGAGCACTGGGATGGCGCTGCCTATACCAGCCTAAGTTCCAGCACTCCACCAGGGCACACACTGCAATGAGCACCGAGGGACACCCCAGCTTGCATCCACCTCACTTTCAGCTGTTCTGCTAGGTCACCCTCAGTGTAGAGAGCCCAAAGACCACACTGGCTGACGCCCATCTCCGCTCCATCCGTCCTGACGCCCATCTCCGCTCCATCCGTCCTGCAAGGGCACCATCTACACAGAACAAGAAAATTCAGGCTTATACTGACTTTAGCTTCAGTTGTCCTGCCAGGGTGTCCCATGTAGAACCCAGGGACCACTCCAGTCTACATCCATGTCAGCTTTTGCTGTTCTGCCAAGCTGCCCTCTGCACACAGAGCCCAGGGGCTGCATTGGACTGTGCCCACTTCAGCTTCTGTTTTATCCTACCAAGGTGCCTTCTATGTGTAGGGTCCCGGGACACCTCACCCTGCACTTGCATCAGCATCAGCTTTCCTGCCAGGGAACACTCTATGTGGAGTGCCTCAGGAACACCCCAGTGTGTGTCCACTTTGGCCCCAGCAAAGAGTACCCCACAACCCCCAGCCCATATAAGCAACAGCTCCAGCCAGCCAGTGAAAGTCACCAAACACACACAGTCTACAGGGGATGACCATACATGAGACCAATGAAGTCTACCAAAGAAGAGTTAGTATCTTTTTTCTTCAAACTATTTCAAAAAATAGAAGAGAAAGGAAAGCATCCAATTCATTCTAAAAGGCAAACATCACCCTGATACCAAAATGGACAAAGAACCACCCCCCAAAAAATAAAATTACAAGCCAATATCCCTGATGAATATAGTTGCAAAAATCCTCAACAAAATACCAGCAAACTGCATTCAACAATACATTTAAAAGATCATTCACCACAATGAAGTGGGGTTTATCTATGAATTCAAGAACGGTTCAATCTTGGCAAAACATTCAATATGATATACCACATTAAGAAAATGAAGGATAAAAATTATATGATCATCTCAATAGATGCAGAAAAAGTATTTGACAAAACAACATGCATTTATGATCAAAACAAAGTGGGTATAGAGGGAACATACCTTGACATAACGAAGGCCGTATGTAAAAAAAACCCATAGCTAACATCACACTCAATGATGAAAAACTAAAAGCTTTTCCTCTAAGATCAGGAACAAGACAAAGATGTCTATTCTCACCACTTCTATTCAACAGAGTACTGGAATTCCTAGCCAAAGTAATTGGACAAGAAAACGAAAAGGCATCAGTATCAAAAAGAAGCTAAACTGTCTCTACCTGCAGATGACATGATATATAAAACACCCTAAAGATTCTACCAAAAACCTACTAGAATAAATGAACTCAGTAAAGTTGTAGGATAAAAAATTAATACCCAAATATTGGTAGCATTTCTAGATGCTCATAATGAAGTAGCAGAATGAAAAATGAAAAAAACAATTCCATTTACAACTGCACCAAATACCTAGAAATGAACTTAACCAAGGAGGTGAGAGTGTACTTTGAAAACTATAAAACATTGCTGAAAGAAACTGAAGATGACATAAAGAAATGGAAAGATATTCCGTGCTCAAGGATTGGAAGAATTAATATTGTTAAAATATCCATACTGCACAAAGTAATCTACAGACTCAAAGCAATCCCTATCAAATACCAAAAGCATTTTTCACAGAACTAGAATAATGCTAAAACCACAAAAGACACAGAAGAGTCAAAGCAATCTTAAAAAAGAACAGCTGCAGGGCGCCTGGGTGGCTCAGTTGGTTAAGCGACTGCCTTCGGCTCAGGTCATGATCCTGGAGTCCCGGGATCGAGTCCCGCATCGGGCTCCCTGCTCAGCAGGGAGTCTGCTTCTCCCTCTGATCCTCCCCCATCTCATGCTCTCTCTCTCTGTCTCATTCTCTCTCTCAAATAAATAAATAAAATCTTTAAAAAAAAAAAAAAAAAAAAGAACAGCTGCAGGTATCACAATCCAGATTTCAAGATACACTACAAAGTTATAGTAATCAAAACCATATGGGGGAATTTTGAAAAGATGGCGGAGGAGTAGGGGACCCTATTCCAACTGGTCCCCGGAATTGAGCAGACCACTCTGAGCACCCACAAAATCAGCCTGAGATGTAAGAAGATCTGGATCTCTATAAACAATATCACAGGCAGTTGGTTTTGAGGTACGAAGCGGGGAGCTGATTCCGTGGGCAGATATTGGAGGATAAACGGCAACGGGAGGGAGCCTGGCCATGGGGATCCTACACCGCTGGTGAGTGATAGCCTCCTGTGCTGGGGGACGGGGCACAGACTTGCAGAGCGGTAGCAGCGGGGAAAGGACTTTAGGGCAGCCCCCCTGATGGAAACTGGAGCTGCGGGGTCACGCGTGGGAACTGGGGACAGCTGGTGGTTTTAGAAGCACAAAGGGCAGAGACGTGCCCCAACCTGGAGGCGAGGACTGGGAGCCCTGCTGAGGGGAGCACAACCCAGGACACTGCAATTTATAGCAGCACAGACAGAAATGGAGATACTGTGGCCTGGAAAGCTCACTGAAGCACAGACTGCGATCTCTCTGCTCTGAGGCAGAGGGTTGGAAATGGGTCTCTTCTGGTCTGACTATCAGAAGAGACAAAGAGCCGCCAGAGAACAAAAGTCCCCCAAAAACGGTTTTCACTGAGCCCATCCCCCACCACAGGGGGCAGGGCAACTCTGCCCAAACAGGGCTGCCTGAGTAACAGCACAGCACGCCCCTCCCCCAGAAGACAGCCTGGGAAAACAAGAGGCCAGCAACCCTAAGGTCCCTAGAAAACAGGTGCATCTTGCTTGGATTGTGGTCAGTAATTTGGACTCTATACATTCCCTCAACCACCCATCAACAGAATGACTAGGAGGAGGAACCCCCAAAATAGGAAAGACTCAGAGATTATGATTTATGCCGCAGATTTACAAATGGATTGAGATATAACCAAGATGTCGGAGATGGAATTCAGGCTAGCAATTGTGAAGACAATGGCTAGAATGGAGAAATCAATTAATGGCAACATAGTGTCTCTAAGGGCAGAAATGAAAGCTGAATTGGCAGAACTTAAAAATGCTATCAATGAGATCCAATCTAATCTAGATAATCTAACAGCTAGGGTAAGTGAGGCAGAAGAACGAATTAGTGACCTGGAAGACAATTTAATAGATAAAAAGGGAAAAGAGGAGGCCAGGGAAAAACAACTCAGAATCCATGAAAATAGAATCAGAGAAATAAGTGACACCATGAAGCATTCCAATGTCAGAATTATTGGAATCCCGGAGGGCGTGGAGAGAGAGAGAGAGAAGACTAGAAGATATATTTGTGCAAATCGTAGCTGAGAACTTCCCTAATCTGGGGAATTAAACAAACATTCGCATCCTAGAGGCAGAGAGGACCCCTACCAAGATCAAGGAAAACAGGCCAACACCCCGGCATGTAATAGTAAAACTCGCAAATCTTAGAACCAAGGAAACCATCTTAAGGGCAGTTAGGGGGAAGAGATTCCTTATGTACAGAGGGAGGAACATCAGAATAACGTCAGACCTATCCACAGAGACCTGGCAAGCCAGAAAGGCCTGGCAAGACATATTCAGGGTACTAAACGAGAAGAACATGCAGCCAAGAATACTTTATCCGGCAAGGCTTTCATTTAGAATGGATAGAGAGATTCAGAGCTTCCAAGACCGGCAGAAATTGAAAGAATATGTGACCACTAAGCCAGCCCTGCAAGAAATATTAAGGGGGGGCTCTATGAAAGGAGAAAGACCCCAAGAGAGATATACAACAGAATTTTACAGGGACAGTCTATAAAAACAAAGTCTTCACAGGCAACATGATGACAATTAATTCATATCTTTCAATAATCACTCTCAACGTGAACGGCCTAAATGCTCCCATAAAACGGCACAGGGCTGAAGATTGGATAAAAAGACAGGACCCATCCATATGCTGTCTACAAGAGACTCATTTTGAACCTAAAGATACATCCAGACTGAGAGTGAAGAAATGGAGATCGATCTTCCATGCCAGCGGACCTCAAAAGAAAGCTGGCGTAGCAAGTCAGACAAATTAGACTTTAAAGACTGTAGTTAGAGACACGGAAGGACACTGTATCATTCTTAAAAGGACTATCCAACAAGAAGATCTAACAATTATAAATATCTACGCCCCCAACACGGGAGCAGCCATCTACATAAGCCAACTGTTAACCAAAATAAAGAGTCATATTGATAACAATACATTAATTGTAGGAGACCTCAATACTCCACTCTCAGCAATAGACAGATCATCTAAGCAGAAAATCAACAAAGAAACAAGAGCTTTGAATGACACCTGGACCAGATGGACCTCATAGATATATACAGAACATTCCACCCTAAAACAACAGAATACTCATTCTTCTCGAGCGCATATGGAACTTTCTCCAGAATAGACCACATACCGGGTCACAAATCAGGTCTCAACCGATACCAAAAGATTGAGATTATTCCCTGCATATTCTCAGACCACAATGCTTTAAAACTGGAACTCAATCACAAGAAAAAATTTGGCAGAAATTCAAACACTTGGAAGCTAAAGACCACTCTGCTCAAGAATGTTTGGGTCAACCAGGAAATCAAAGAAGAACTTAAACAATTCATGGATATCAATGAGAACAAAAACACATCGGTCCAAAACCTATGGGATACTGCAAAGGCAGTCCTAAAGGGGAAATATATAGCCATCCAAGCCTCACTCAAAAAAATAGAAAAATCCCAAATTCACCAACTAACTCTACACCTTAAAGAACTAGAGAAAAAGCAACAAACGATGCCTAAGCCACGCATTAGAAGAGAAATAATTAAGATTAGAGCAGAGATCAATGAATTAGAAACCAGAAACACAGGAGATCAGATCAATGAAACTAGAAGTTGGTTCTTTGAAAGAATTGATAAGATCGATAAACCACTGGCCAGACTTATCCAAAAGAAAAGAGAAAGGACCCAAATTAATAAAATTATGAATGAAAGGGGAGAGATCACGACTAACACCAAGGAAATAGAAACAATTACTAGAAATTATTATCAACAACTGTATGCCAATAAACTGAGAAATGTGGATGAAATGGATGCTTTCCTGGAAACCTATAAGCTGCCAAGACTGAAACAGGAAGAAATTGACAACCTGAATAGGCCAGTAACCAGTAACGAGACTGAAGCAGTGATCAAAAACTTCCCAAAAAACAAGAGTCCAGGGCCTGATGCATTCCCTGGGGAATTCTACCAAACATTCAAAAAAAAATTATACCTATTCTACTGAAGCTGTTTCAAAAAACAGAAACAGAAGAAAAGCTTCCAGACTCATTCTATGAGGCCAGCATTACCTTAATCCCCAAACCGGGCAAAGACCCCATCAAAAAGGAGAATTTCAGACCGATATCCCTGATGAACATGGATTTCAAAATCCTCAACAAAATCCTAGCTAATAGGATCCAACAATACATTAAAAAGATCATCCACTACGACCAAGTGGGATTTATCCCCGGGATGCAAGGGTGGTTCAACATTCGCAAATCAATCAATGTGATAGAACACATTAATAAGAGGAGAGAGAAGAACCATATGGTCCTCTCAATTGATGCAGAAAAAGCATTTGACAAAATACAGCATCCTTTCCTGATTAAAACTCTTCAGAGTATAGGGATAGAGGGAACATTCCTCAAGTTCATAAAAGCCATCTATGAAAAACCCACAGCAGATATCATCCTCAATGGGGAAAAGCTGAGGGCCTTTCCCTTAAGATCAGGAACATGTCAAGGATGCCCACTCTCACCACTGTTGTTCAACATAGTACTGGAAGTCCTAGCAACAGCAATCAGACAACAAAAAGAAATAAAAGGTATTCAAATTGGCAAAGAAGTCAAACTCTCTCTCTTCGCAGATGACGTGATACTTTATGTGGAAAACCCAAAAGACTCCACCCCCAAATTACTAGAACTCATACAGCTATTCAGTAATGTGGCAGGATACAAAATCAATGCACAGAAATCAGTTGCTTTCTTATACACTAACAATGCAACTGTAGAAAGAGAAATTAGAGAAATGATTCAATTTACAATAGCACCAAAAACCGTAAGATACCTCAGAATAAACCTAACCAAGGAGGTAAAGGATCTATACTCTAAGAACTACAGAACACTCATGAAAGAAATTGAAGAAGACACAAAAAGATGGAAAAAGATTCCATGCTCATGGATCGGAAGAATCAACATTGTTAAAATGTCTATGCTACCCAGAGCAATCTATACCTTCAGTGCCATCCCGATCAAAATTCCAATGACATTTTTCAAAGTGCTGGAACAAACAATCCTAAAATTTGTATGGAATCAGAAAAGATCCCGAATCGCCAAGGAAATGTTGAAAAAGAAAAACAAAGCTGGGGGCATCACGTTGCCCAATTTCAAGCTATATTACAAAGCTGTGATCACCAAGACAGCATGGTACTGGCACAAAAACAGACATATAGACCAATGGAACAGAATAGAGAGCCCAGATATGGACTCTCAACTCTATGGTCAAATAATCTTTTTGACAAAGCAGGAAAAAATATGCAATGGAAAAAAGACAGTCTCTTCAATAAATGTTGCTGGGAAAATTGGACAGCCACATGCAGAAGAATGAAACTCGACCATTCTCTAACACCATACACAAAGACAAACTCAAAATGGATGAAAGACCTCAATGTGAGACAGGAATCCATCAAAATCCTACAGAACATAGGCAGTAACCTCTTTGACATCGGCCACAGCAACTGCTTTCAATATACAGCTCCAAAAGCTAGTGAAACAAAAGCAAAAATGAACTTTTGGGACTTCATCAAGATAAAAAGCTCCTGCACAGCAAAGGAAACAGTCAACAAAACAAAGAGGCAACCCACAGAATGGGAGAAGATATTTGCAAATGACACTACAGATAAAGGGCTGGTATCCAAGATCTATAAAGAACTTCTCAAACTCAACACCCAAAAAACAAATAATCACGTCAAAAAATGGGCAGAAGACATGAAAAGACACTTCTCTGGGGCGCCTGGGTGGCTCAGTTGGTTAAGTGACTGCCTTCGGCTCAGGTCATGATCCTGGAGTCCCGGGATCGCGTCCCGCATCGGGCTCCCTGCTCAGCAGGGAGTCTGCTTCTCCCTCTGACCCTGCCCCCTCTCATGTGCTCTCTCTCTCTCTCTCTCATTCTATCTCAAATAAATAAATAAATAAAATCTTTTAAAAAAAAAAGACACTTCTCTGAAGAAGACATACAAATGGCTGACAGACATGAAAATTTTTTCGTCATCATTAGCCATCAGGGAAATTCAAATCAAAACGACATTGAGATACACCTGACACCGGTTAGAATGGCAAAAATGGACAGGGAAAGAAACAACAAATGTTGGAGAGGTTGTGAAGAAAGGGGAACCCTCTTACACTGTTGGTGGGAATGCAAGCTGGTACAGCCACTTTGGAAAACAGTGTGGAGTTTCCTCAAAAAATTAAAAATAGAGCTACCCTATGACCCAGCAATTGCACTCCTGGGTATTTACCCCAAAGACACAGATGTAGTGAAAAGAAGGGCCATATGCACCCCAATGTTCATAGCAGCAATGTTCACAATAGCCAAACTGTGGAAAGAGCCGAGATGCCCTTCAACAGATGAATGGATAAAGAAGATGTGGTCCACATAGACAATGGAATATTACTGAGCCATCAGAAAGGATGAATACCCAACTCTTACATCAACATGGATGGGACTGGAGGAGATTATGCTAAGTGAAATAAGTCAAGCAGAGAAAGTCAATTATCATATGGTTTCACTTATTTGTGGAACATAAGGAATAGCATAGAGGACATTAGGCAAAGGAAGGGAAAAACGAAGGGGGGAAATCGGAGGGAGAGATGAACCATGAGAGACTATAGACTCTGAGAAACAAACAGGGTTTTAGAGGGGAGGGAGGTAGAGGGATGGGTTAACCTGGTGATGAGTATTAAGGAGGGTATGTACTGCATGGAGCACTGGGTGTCATACAAAAACAATGGATCATGGGTCACCACATCAAAAACTAATGATGTATTGTACGGTGACTAACATAACATAATAATAATAAAAAAAAACCCATATGGTACCAAAACAAAAACAAATCAATGGAACAGAATGGAGAACCCAGAAAAAAAGCCCACATTTAGGGCGCCTGGGTGGCTCAGTTGGTTGAGCAACTGCCTTCGGCTCAGGTCATGATCCTGGAGTCCCTGGATCGAGTCCCGCATCAGGCTCCCTGCTCGGCGGGGAGCCTGCTTCTCCCTCTGACCCTCCCCCCTCTCATGTGCTCTCTCTCTCATTCTCTCTGTCTCAAATAAATAAATAAAATCTTTAAAAAAAAAAAAAGCCCACATTTATATGGTCAGTTAATCTATGACAGAGGAAACAAGAATATACAATGGGAAGAAGTCTCTTCAATAAATGTGCTGGGAAGAAACTTTGCAGGTCAGAAGGGAGGGGCATGATATATTGAAAGTGCTGAAAGGAAAAATTTGTACCCAAGAATACTCTATCCACAAACCTACCATTCAGAATAGGAGAGAGAAAGATTTTCTCAGATAAAAACTAAAGGAGTCATGACTACTAAACCAGCCCTACAAGAAATATTAAAGGGGATTCTATGAGTGGAAAGGAAAGAACATAAATGAGAGTATGAAAAGTTAAAAACACAAAAGCAGTAAAAATAAGTTTTTCTGTAAAAAAAAAATCAGTGGATGGATTCATTAAATACAAAGATGTAAACTATGACACTATATACCTAAAATGTAAAGGAGAAAGTAAAGAATGGGTTCAACTTAAACCACAAACTTAATATAGACTACTTTATGCAGAAGATGTTATACACAAACCTCATGGTACCACAAATCAAAAACCAGTAATAGATGTGCAAAGAGAAAGGAATTCAAGTATATCACTAAATGAAGCCAACAAACCATAGAAGACAGCAAGAAAGGATCAGAGAAAATCTACAGGAACAACTACAAAACAAGTAACAAAATGGCAAAATATATCTATCAATAATTACTTTGAATGTAAAAGGAGTAAACATCCTAATAAAAAAACATAGAGTGACAGAGTAGATAAAAAAACAAGACCCGGGCGTCTGGGTGGCTCAGTTGGTTGGGCGACTGCCTTCGGCTCAGGTCATGATCCTGGAGTCCCGGGATCGAGTCCCACATCGGGCTCCCTGCTCAGCAGGGAGTCTGCTTCTCCCTCTGACCCTCCTCCCTCTCGTGCTCTCTCTCATTCTCTCTCTCGCAAAAACAAACAAACAAACAAAAAAACAAGACCCATCTATATGCTGCCTACAAGAGACTCATTTCAGACTGAAAGACACCTGCAAACTGAAAGTGGGGGGATGGAGAATTATTTATCATGCAAATGGAGGTCAAAAGAAGGCCAGTTTAGCAATACTTCTATCACTTTAGACTTTAAAACAAATACTATTACAAGAGACAAAGAAGAACACTGTATAATCATCAAGGAGACAATCCCAACAAGAAGATATAACAATTGGGGCGCCGGGGTGGCTCAGTCAGTTAAGCGTCTGCCTTCAGCTCAGGTCATGATCCCAAAGTCCTGGAATCAAGCCCCGCATTGGGCTCCCTGCTCAGCAGGGAGCCTGCTTCTCCCTCTCTTCCCCACTTGTGCTGTATCTCTATGTCAAATAAATAAATAAAATCTTAAAAAAAAAAAAAGAAGATTTAACAATTGTAAATATTTATGCATCCAACATGGGAGCACCCAAATACATAAAATAACAAACATAAAGGAAATAATTGATAGCAATACAATAACAGTAGTGGACTTTAACATCCCACTTACACTGATGGCTACATAATCGAAACAGAAAATCAACAAGGAAAGAGTGGCTTTGAATAACACAATAGATTTAATGGATTTAACACATACATTCAGAACATTCTATCCTGAAACAGAATACATATTCTTTTCAAGTGCACATGGCACAGTCTCCAGAAGAGATCACATATTAGGCCACAAAACAAGTCTCAACAAATTCAAAAACTCTGAAGTCATACCAAGTCATCTTTTCTGAGTACAACACTATGAAACCAGAAATCAACCACAAGAAAAAATCTGGAAAGAGCACAAATAATGGAGATTAAATGACATGTTACTAAACAATGAATGGGTCAACCAAGAAATCAAAGAAGAAATAAAAAAATATTACATGGAAACAAATGAAAATGAAAATACAATGGTCCAAAATCTTTGGGATTCAGCAAAAACGGTTCCAAGTGTGAAGTTTATGGCAATATAGGCCTACCTCAAGAAGCAAGAAATATCTCAAATAAACAACCTATTCTTACCCCTAATGGAGCTAGACAAAGAGCCACATACAAAAACCAAACCCAGCAGGAGGAAGGAAATAAAAAAGAGCAGAAAGTATGATAAAGAAATGTAAAAAAAACAATAGAACAGATCAATGAAATCAGGAACTGATTCTTTGAAAAAAAAAATCAACAAAATTAATAAATCTCTAGCTAGACTTATCAAAAGAGTCAGAGAGAAAGGACTCAAACAAAATCACAAATGAGACAGGAGAAATAATCAACACTACAGAAATACAGTTGTAAGAGAATATTATAAAAACTTATATGCCAACAAACTGGACAACCTAGAAAAAATGGATAAACTCCTACAAACATATAACCTACCAAAACTAAAGCAGGAAGAAATAGAAAATTTGAACAGACAGATTACTACCAAGGAAACTGAATAGGTAATCAAAAAATTCTCAACAAACAAAGTCCAGGACCAGATGGCTTCACAGGTGAATTCCACCAAACATTTAAAGAAGAGTTAATACTTATTCTTCTCAAATTATTCCAAAATATACAAGAGGAAGGAAAATCCAAATTCATTCTATGAGGCCAGCAACTCATCAGTTGCTGAACTACATCTGAAACTAATGATGTACTATATGTTGCCTAATTGAATTTAAATAAATTTTAAAAAGAAAAAAGAAAACAAAAATTGATACAACTCAACACCAAAAATAATTCAGTTGAAAAATGGACAGAAGACATGAACAGACATTTCTCCAAAAAGATATGGCCAATAGACACATGAAAAATACTCAACACCACTGACCATCAGGGAAATACAAATCAAAACTACAATGAAATATCATCTCACACCTATCAGAATGACTAAAATCAATAAGAAACATCAGGTGTTGGTGAGGATGTGGAGAAAAAGGAACACTCATGCACTGTTGATGGGAATGCAAACTGGTGTGGCCACTGTGAAAGACAACATGGAGTTTCCTCAAAAAATTAAAAATAGAACTACCCTACAATCCAGTAATCGCACCACTGGGTATTCACCCATAAATGCAAAAACACTAATTCAACGGGATACATGCTCCCTATGTTTATAGCAGCATTATTTACAATAGTCAAATTATGAAAGCAGCCCAAGTATCCATCAATAGATGAACGGATAAAGAAGAGGTGGTATAAATATACACAATAGAATATTACTCAGCCATAAATAATGAAATCTTCCCATTTGCAATAACATGGATGGAGCCAGAGTAAAGTAAGTCAGTCAGAGAAAGACAAATGACATATGATTTCACTCATATGTGGAATTTAAGAAACAAGCAATGGAAAAAATAAAAGAGAGACAAATCAAGAAACAGACTCAACTAGAGAGAACAAACCAGAGGGGAGGTGGGTGGGGGATGGGTGAAATAGGTGATGGGGATTAAAGAGTACACTTATGATGAAAAAATTTAAAAAATAAATGTGCTAAGAAAACTGAACAGCTACCTGCAAAAAACTGAAACCAGACAAGTTTCATATACCATACATAAAAGAATCAAAATGGGTTAAAGACCTAAATGTGAGAACTGAAACCATAAAACTCCTAGAAGAGAACATAGGCAGTAACTTCTCTGACATCAGTCATAGCAACATTTTTCTAGATATGTCTGGTAAGGCAAGGGAAACAAAAACTATTGGGAGCACATCAAAATAAAAAGATTTACACAGTGAAGGAAACCAAAACAAAAAGGCAACCTACTGAATGGGAGAAGATATTTGCAAATGATACATCTGATACAGGGTTAATACCCAAAATATATAAAGAACTTATACAATCCAAACTGTAAATACAAATAATCCAATTAAAAATGGGCAGAGGACCTGAAGAGACATTTTTCCAAAGAAGATATACAAATGGCCAATAGACACGTGAAAAAATGCTCAATATTACTAATCATCAGAGAAATGCAAAACAAAACCAAAATGAAATATCACCTTACACCTGTCAGAATGGCTAAAATAAAAAAGACAAGAAATAACAATTGTTGGCAAGGATTTGAAGAACAAGGAGTATTTGTGCACTGTTGGTGGGAATGTAAATTGGTACAGCCACTTTGTAAAACAGTATGGAGACTCCTCAAAAAATTAAAAACCTTACAATCCTCTAATTCCACTACTGAGTATTTATCCAATGAAAACAAAATACTAATTCAAAAGATATATGTACCCAGGTGTCCATCAATACATGAATGGATTAACAAGATGTATATATACACTCACACATACAATATTCCTCAGCCATAAAAAGGATGAAATCATGCCATTTGCAACAATACGGATGGAACAAGGTGACATTATTCTAAGTGAAATAAGACAGACAAGGGAACAACAAAGAGCATATGTTTTCACTAGTATATGGAATCTAAAAACAAAGCAAATAATTTTACTTATGTTCGGAATCTAAAAAACAAACAAAAAGCAGGATCAGACCTATGAATACAGAGAACTGATGGTTGTCAGAGAGGAGGGAGGGGGATGGGCAAAATAGCTGAAGGGGAGTAGAAGATACAGGCTTCCAGTTGTGGGATGAATCAGTCACAGAAATAAAAGGTACAGCATAGGGAATATAGTCAATGGTATTGTAATAACATTGTGTGGTGACAGATGGTAGCTACACTCATGGTGAGCATAGTATAACATAGAGTTGTTGAATCACTATATTGTACACCTTTTTTTTTTTTAAGATTTTATTTATCTATTTGATAGAGAGAGACACAGCAAGAGAGGGAACACAAGCAGGGTGAGTGGGAGAGGGAGAAGCAGGCTTCCTGTGGAGCAGGGAGCCCAATGTGGGGCTCGATCCCAGGACCCTGAGATCATGACATGAGCCGAAGGCAGATGCTTAACGACTGAGCCACCCAGGCGCCCCTATATTGTACACCTTAAACTAACATTACATGTCAACTATACTTAAGTTTTTTAAATGTAAATACAAAAAATGGCAAAATATTTCAATAGATATTTTATCAAAGAATATATACAGGTGTCAAATAAGCACAAAAAGATGCTCAACATCATAACATCATCAGTTATTAGGAAAGTGTAAATTAAAACCACATGAGATACACTATGTACCTACTATAATGTGTACAATTAAAAAAGACTGACCATACCATGTGTTGGCAAGGACGTGGAGGAACTGGTTCTCTCATGCACTACTTTTAGGAATATAAAATGGTACAACCACCTTGGAAAACAGTTTAGAAAACTTTTTAAAATATTTTTAAAGTTAAACACATAACTACCATGACTGAAGCATTCCACTCCTAAATATTTACCAATGAAGGCAGATGTCCATACCAAGACTTGTAGAAATGTGCAAAACAGCTATATTTATAATAGCCAGATCCTCAGGAAAAAAAAATTACATCAATAGGTAAATGGATAAATTGTAGTATCCACACAGTGGAATTCTATTCATCAATAAAAAGGAATGGATTATTGCCACATGAATGGATCTCAAAATAATCATGCTGAGTAAAAGAAGCCAGATAAAAGGAGAGTATATATTATAGAAAACTTTAGGAAATGCAAACTAATCTATAGGGAGAGAATGGGGATTTGGGAAGAGGTACAAGGGAACAGGAGGGTAGGATTACAAAGGAGCATGAAGAAACTTTCGGGGACGATGAATATGTTAGCAATCTTTAAAAAATATATATTTATTTGAAAGAGAGTGTGCATGAGAAAGAACGGGGAGGGGCAGAGGGAGAATGAGAGAGAGACAATCTCAAGCAGACTCCCCACTGAGTGTGGAGCCTGACATGGGGCTTGATCTCATGACCCTGAGATCATGACGTGAGCTGAAACCAAGAGTCGGATGTTTAACTGAATGAGGCACCCATGTGCCCCATGTTAGCAATCTTGATTGTGGTGATGGTTTCACATGTGAATACATATGTCAAAATGTATCAACTTGTACAACTTTAAATATGTGTAGTTTAATATTTGTTAATTATACTACAATAAAGATGTTTCAGAACTATAAAAAATGTAATTCTCACTGAATGACTCTTTGGTTATATATCCTACATTTTCCATAAAGAAATTGAGAATTATAAAAATAGCATCTGGGGTGCCTGGGTGGCTCAGTCGTTAGGCGTCTGCCTTCGGCTCAGGTCATGATCCCAGGGTCCTGGGATCAAGCCCCGCATCGGGCTCCCTGCTCAGCTGGAAGCCTGCTTCTCCCTCTCCCACTCCCCCTGCTTGTGTTCCCTCTCTCTCTGTGTCTCTCTCAGTCAAATAAAAAAAATAAATCTTTAAAAATAGCATCTGTAACAACTTTTTCAGTTTCTCCTAGTATTCTATATCAGGTGTGTGCATTTTATTCTCAAAAATATACAATTAGGTTAGAGCTACTGCCTTCCTTTTACAAATAAAGAATCAAAGATAGGGGTGCCTGGGTGGCTCAGTCGTTAAACATCTGCCTTCGGCCCAGGTCAGGATCCCAGGGTCCTGGGATCAAGCCCCGCATCGGGCTTCCTGCTCAGCAGGGAGCCTGCTTCTCCTCCCTCTCCCACTCCCCCTGCTTGTGTTCCCTCTCTCGCTGTGTCTCTCTCTGTCAAATAAATAAATAAAATCTTAAAAAATATATATATATATCAATGGGGGTTAAGTACATACCTCAGCTAGCAAGATACAGAGCTATGATTCTAAGAATAGTCTGGTTAAGCATAATATATTGACCACATGTCTTCCTCCTAAAACCACATAACAGGAATTCATTCACATGGATAAGGACAACAAGTAAGGAGAAAACAATGGGCAAAGATTTCAAATATAGTCAGTTCTGTGATAATCCTTGCTTTTAAATGTGAGCATGTATTAACATGATTATACATTAGGAAATAACTTGAGCATAATATGGATTTTGATTTGCTTAAGTGTAATTTCATTTGAGGAACACTAAGTGAATGCAAAAAGTAACTCAGCTGAACCAAGCTATATGGGAAAACACTAACCACATATAGACACACACCTCATAAGAACAATGCATCACACCGATCCATGTGTCACAACTTTTTGTCCAATTTCAGATAACCATCTTCCCATAACTTCACAATAACTCACAACATGGTCCTCCTGGCCTTGCAGCCTCATATCTCCCTTTCATTTCCCCTTCTTCCCTCTCAATCTATTTCCCTCTGTGTCCTTTGCTGTATTTGTCTTTTCTCTTACTGTTATTCTCTCTCTTTTTCATTTACTTCTTGCACATTCGGTGGCAGGAGTGAGAGCTGGACTGGCTGGCCACTGGGAACAGATGCCCACACCCATAAGAAAACTTCAGGTCTTTTTCAAGGTAAATTACCGTATTTATCATAATATGCAGTGTACTTAGCCATTAAAAAAACTGTGCTACCCTTTTTTATTAAGTTCCTATATTTTTTGAGTCACTGGTGAAATTTTTGGACATTGTGCCTCTATTCTTGTTTATAAGCCATGTGGTTTTTATTGGGCCATTTGGCTTAGCATGATGATTTTTAGGACTGCACTATGTTGCATATAGTGACATATAGTTTTTAAAAGAAGATAAAAGTATGGAATACTAATGACTGACTCAGCAGTGCAGATAATTCTGCAATTTAGTACATGCAGAAAGACCTGGGATAGAAGACTGCCCTTCCCCAAGCTCAATTTCACCCCTTCACTTCTGGGACCCCTAAGTGATAATAAACCTTGTGACTCTTGTGACATTCCTTTATATGGGAGTACTGAAACTATACCTTCAATCAAAATGATCCCATGGATCCTGCATTGCTCTCCCTGCTCAGTGGGGAGTCTGCTTCTCCCTCTCCTTCTGCCTCTCCCCTTCCCCCTGCTCCTGCTCGCTCTCACTCTCTCTTTCAAATAAATAAAATCATTAAAAAAAAGAAAATAGTATTAGAAAACTGTTCATTACATGAGAAAAAATAAAAGTGGGTTACTACATTGTGCCATATACAAATTATGATTCCATGTGGAATAAAACCCTAATTGTGAAAGATAAAACTAATGGGAGAAAATCTTGTAGAATATTTTTGTGATCTACATTGGGGAGACCTTAAACAGACCCAAGAAAGCAAAAACTGTAAGTAGAAAAAGGAATTAATGGCTTTTACTACACCAAAATTAATGTTTATTAAGCAAAGGACCCCAAAATTACCAGAAAAAAATGAAAGGCTAAGAGAAGATGTTTGTAACATCTAACACTACCGTAACTACCAACTAGACTATGAAGTAGAATACACAACTAAGTCATGCAAACCAAAAAGAAAAAGATAAATACCCCAGTTAAAAAAAAAAAAAAAGGTATGAAAAGTCAATTTACAGAATGGGAAAACCAAACATTTAAGAAGTCAAATAAACAATATTCAAACCTTTCAGTAGTCAGATAAATAAAATTTAAACAAGTTACCAACTATACTTGCCTGATGGTGAAAAGTTAGAAAGCTGGATAATGCCAAATCTTGGTAGTAGTGTGGGAAAGAGGAACCCATATACACCACTGGCAGGATTATACAGTCCTTCTGGAGAGTGGCCTGGCAGTTCTTAGTCAAATTAAGTACAAGTGAACCCTATGATAGAGTAATCCCATTCCCAGGAAAATAACCCAGAGAAATTTTTACATTTCCATAAGAGAGATCTATTTTAATCAGAGTCTTGTTTGTTGTGTTATTGAAGGGGTGGTGTTTGATGGTGGGTTGAGAGGCAATCTAGTATCCATCACTCAGGTAATGGGCAAATAAAGGTGGAATATTATGGAGCAGTTAAAATAAAGGAACTAGACATGGTTTTCCGGGGTGAAAGAAGTTCAACACCAAAAAGAATCTGATTAAAAAATGGACAAGAGACTTAGACATTTAAAAAAAACAAAAAAAAGACAAACACATGAAAACATGCTCAACATCACTAATTATCAGGAAAATGCAAATCAAAACCACAATTAGATATCACCTCACACCAGTCAGAATGGCTAAAATCAAAAAGACAAGAAACAGGGGTGCCTGGGTGGTTCAGGTGGTTAAGCATCAGACTCTTGATTTCAGCCCAGGACATGATCTCAGGGTCACGAGATCAAACCCCATGATGGGGTCCAAGCTCAGTGGGGAATCTGACTGAGATTCTTCCTTTCCCTCTGGCCCTCCCCCTGCTCATACTCACTCTCTCTCTCTAAAATAAATAAATAAATCTTGGGCACCTGGGTGGCTCAGTTGGTTAAGCAACTGCCTTCAGCTCAGGTCATGATCCCAGGGTCCTGGGATCGAGTCCCACATCAGGCTCCCCCTGCTCTGCGGGGAGCCTGCTTCTCCCTCTGCCTCTGCCTGCCACTCCCCTGCTTGCGCTCTCTCTCTCTCTCTGTCAAATAAATAAATAAAATCTTTAAAGAAAAAAAAAAGTAAAATAAATAAATAAACCTTTAAAAAATTTTATCAAAAAGACAAGAAATAACAAGTATTGGTGAAAATGTGGAGAAAAAGGAGCTCTTGTACACTGTTGGTGGGAATGTAAATTAGTGTAACCACTATGGAAAACAGTGTGGAGGTTCTTGAAAAAATTTAAAAGAGAAATACCACATGACCTAATAATTCCATTCTGGATATTTATCTGAAGAAAACAAAAACACTAATTCAAAAAGATATATGAACCCCTACGTTGGTTGCAGCATTATTTACAATAGCCAGGATATGGACGCAACCTAAGTGTCCATCAATAGATGATAAAGAAGATGTGGTATAAAAAGAATGCAAAAATACTAATTCAAAGGGATACATGCACACTGATGTTACAGCAGCATTATTTACAATAGCCAAATTATGGAAAAGGCCCAAGTGTCCACTGACTGATGAATGGATGAAGATGTGGTATAGGGGAAAGAGGTAAGATGACGGAGAAGTAGGGTGACCTAAGCTTGCCTTCTCACTGGAACACAGCTACATAAATATCAAGTCATTCTGAACACCCAAGAAATCAATCGGAAGTCTTAGAGAACAAAACTGCACATCCACAAAATGGAAAAACGACTGTGGAAGGTAGGAACTGCAGAGAGTTGATTCATGGGATAAAAGAGCCATGAGTGCTTCCCAGGGTAGGGAGCCCTGACTGGGGAGGGAGTAGTGAGAGAGAAAGAAGAAAGTGTGGAAAGGAAAAAAAAGAGTGAAAACAAATGCAGGGGACTGCACAAGAAAAATATTCCCCAAAACCATTGATGGGAAAAAAGGAGAGCATTACAATACTGCCAGTTTTTTTTAAACAGTGGAGTGCAGAGTCTGAAGTTTTGGATGTCTGTGACATGGCCAGGGTCAGGCCTAGGGAGCTCAGTGGTGCTCCAGTGGGGAAGCAGAGTACATTTAAGAGAAGTGATATGGCCTCTCCATCTCCCTGCGGGCCTTCCACTCATATGTGGAATTTAAGAAAGAAAACATGAACATATGGGAAGGTGGGGGGAAAGGACAGAGGGAAACAAACCATAAGAGACTATTAAGAATAGAGAACAAACTGAGGGTTGATGGAGTGGGTGAGAGGTGGGCTGGATGAGTGATGGGTATTAAAGAGGGTACTTGAGATGTGGTCCAAGATGGCGGAGGAGTAGGAGACCTAAATTACAGGAATTCCAGGAATTCAGCTAGATAGCTATCAAACCATTCTGATACCTACAAACTCAACAAAAGATTGAAGAAAATAGCAGCAACTCTATGAACAGAAAAGCGACCACTTTCTGCAAGGTCTCTTCTGATTTGTTTAGTGTATATTTCTCTGGGGTCACTGTTATCCTTTTAGCATTTTGTTCTCTCATTCATCTATTCTTCTCTGGACAAAATGACAAAACGGAAAAACTCACTTCAAAAAAAAGAACAAGAGGGGCACCTGGGTGGCTCAGTCATTAAGCGTCTGCCTTCGGCTCAGGTCATGATCCTAGAGTCCCGGGATTGAGCCCTGCATCGGGCCCCTTGCTCGGCGGAAAGCCTGCTTCTCCCTCTCCCACTCCCCCTGCTTGTGTTCCCTCTCTCGCTGTGTCTCTCTCTGTCAAATAAATAAATAAAGTCTTAAAAAAAAAAAAAAAAGAACAAGAGGCAGTACGGACTGCCAGGGACCTAATCAATATGGACATTAGTAAGATGTCGGAACTAGAGTTCAGAATAACGATTATAAAGATACTAGCTGGGCTTGAAAAAAGCATAGAAGACACTAGAGAATCCCTTTCTGAAGAAATAAAATCTAACCAAGTCGAAATAAAAAAGGCTATTAATGAGGTGCAATAAAAAATGGAGGCTCTAACTGCTAGGATAATTGAGGCAGAAGAAAGAATTAGTGATATAGAAGACCAAATGATGGAGAGAGAATAAAGAAGCTGAGAAAAAGAGAGATAAACAACTACTGGATCACCAGGGGAGAATTCAAGAGATAAGTGACACCATAAAGCGAAACAATATTAGAATTATTGGGATCCCAGAAGAAGAAGAAAGAGAGAGAGGGGCAGAAGGTATATTGGAGCAAATTATAGCGGAGAACTTCCCTAATTTGGGGAAGGAAAAAGGCATCAAAATCCAGGAGTCACAGAGAACCCCCCTCAAAATCAATAAAAATAGGTCAACACTCTGACATCTAAGAGTAAAGAGCTCTTACTACCACAATTAGATATCACCTCACACCAGTCAGAATGGCTAATACCAAAAAGATATTTTTGACAAAGAGAAAATCCTGAAAGCAGCTCAGGACAAGAGGTCTGTAACCTACAATGGTAGAAACATTAGATTGGCAGCAGACCTACCCACAGAGACCTGGCAGGCCAGAAAGCACTGGCACTATGTATCAGGGTACTAAACGAGAAAAATATGCAGCCAAGAATACTTTATCCAGATAGGCTGTCATTGAAAATAGGAGTGATAAAAAGCTTCCAGGACAAAAAGAAACTAAAAGAATTTACGATCACCAAACCAGCCCTACAAGAAATATTGAAAGGGGTCCTCTAAGCAAAAAGAGAGCCCAAAAGTAACATAGACCAGAAAGGAACACAGACAATATACAGTAACAGTCACCTTACAGGCAATACAATGGCACTAAATTCATATCTTTCAATAGTTACCCTGAATGTAAATGGGCTAAATGCCCCAGTCAAAAGACACAGGGTATCAGATTGGATAAAAAAGCAAGATCCACTGATATGCTGTCTGCAAGAGACTCATTTTAGACCCAAAGACACCTCCAGATTTAAAGTGAGGGGGTGGAAAACCATTTATCATGCTAATGGACTTCAAAAGAAAGCTGGGGTGGCAATCCTTATATCAGACAAATTAGATTTTAAACCAAAGACTATAGTAAGAGATGAGGAAGGACACTATATCATATTCAAAGGGTCCATCCAACAAGAAGACCTAATAATTATAAATATTTATGCCCCTAACATGGGAGCAGCCAATTATATAAGCCAATTAATAACAAAATCAAAGAAACACATCGACAATAATACAATAATAGAGGACTTTAACACCGCCCTCACTGAAATGGAAAGATCATCTAAGCAAAAGATCAACAAGGAAATAAGGGCTTTAAATGACACACTGGACCAGATGGACTTCACAGATATATTCAGATCATTCCATCCCAAAGCAACAGAATACACATTCTTCTCTAGTGCCCATGGAACAGTCTCCAGAATAGATCACATCCTGGGTCACAAACAGGTCTCAACCGGTACCAAAAGATACTTGGGATCATTCCCTGCCTATTTTTGGACCACAATGATTTGAAACTTGAACTCAATCACAAGAGGAAAGTCGCAAAGAACTCAAATACATGGAGGCTAAAGAGCATCCTACTAAAGAATGAATGGATCAACCAGGAAATTAAAGAAGAATTTTAAAAATTCATAGAAACAAATGAAAATGAAAACACAACTGTTCAAAATCTTTGGAATACAGCAAAGGCAGTACTAAGAGGGAAATATATAGCAATACAAGCCTTTCTCAAGAAACAAGAAAGGTCTCAACTACACAACCTAACCCTAAACCTAAAGGAGCTGGAGAGAGAACAGCAAATAAAGCCTAACCCCAGCAGGAGAAGAGAAATAATAAAGATCAGAGCAGAAATCAATGGAACAGAAACCAAAAGAACAGTAGAACAGATCAATGAAACTAGGAGCTGGTCCTTTGAAAGAATTAACAAGATTGATAAACCCCTGGCCAGACTTATCAAAAAGAAAAGAGAAAGGACCCAAATAAATAAAAGCATGAATGAAAGAGAGACCACAACCAACACCAAAGAAATACAAACAACTGTAAGAACATTCTGTGAGCAACTATATGCCAACAAATCAGACAATCTCGAAGAAATGGATGCATGCCTAGAGATGTATAAACTACCAAAACTGAACCAGGAAGAAATAGAAAACCTGAACAGACCCATAACCAGCAAGGAAATTGAAGCAGTAATCAAAAATCTCCCAACAAACAAGAGCCCAAGGCCAGAAGACTTCCCAGGGGAATTCTACCAAACATTTAAAGAAGAATTGATACCTATTCTTCTGAAACTGTTCCAAAAAATAGAAATGGAAGGAAAACTTCCAAACTCATTTTATGAGGCCAGCATTACCTTGATCCCCAAACCAGACAAAGACCCCATCAAAAAGGAGAATTACAGACCAATATCCCTGATGAACATGGATGCAAAAATTCTCACCAAAATACTAACCAATAGGATCCAACAGTACATTAAAAGGATTATTCACCACGACAAAGTGGGATTTATTCCTGGGCTCCAAGGTTGGTTCAACATCCACAAGTCAATCAATGTGATACATTACATTAATGAAAGAAAGGACAAGAACCATATGATCTTCTCTGTAGATGCAGAAAAAGCATTTGACAAAGTACAGCATCCTTTCTTGATTAAAACTCTTCGGAGTGTAGGGATAGAGGGTACATACCTCAATATCATAAAAGCCATCTATGAAAAACCCACAGTGAATATCATTCTCAATGGGGAAAAACTGAGAGCTTTTCCCCTAAAGTCAGGGACACAGCAGGGATGTCCACTATCACCACTGCTGTTCAACATAGTACTAGACATCCTAGCCACAGCAATCAGACAACAAAAAGAAATAAAAGGCATGTGAATCAGCAAAGAAGTCAAACTCTCACTCTTTACAGATGATATGAAACCCAAAAGACTCCACCCCAAAACTGCTAGAACTCATACAGGAATTCAGTAAAGTGGTAGGATATAAAATCAATGCACAGAAATCAGTTGCATTTCTATATACCAACAACAAGACAGAAGAAAGAGAAATTAAGGAATCGATCCCATTTACAATTGCACCCAAAACCATAAGATACCTAGGAATAAATCCAACCAAAGAGGCAAAGAATCTGTACTCAGAAAACTATAGAGGGGCGCTTGGGTGGCTCAGTCGTTAAGCATCGGCCTTTGGCTCAGGTCATGATCCCAGGGTCCTGGGATCAAGCCCCGCGTCGGGCTCCCTGCTCGGCGGGAAGCCTGCTTCTCCCTCTCCTGCTCCCCCTGCTTGTGTTCCCTCTCTCTCTGTGTCTCTGTCAAATAAATAAAATCTTTAAAAAGAAAAAGAAAAAGAAAACTATAGAATGCTCATGAAAGAAACTGAGGAAGATACAAAGAAATGGAAAAACTTTCCATGCTTATGGATTGGAAGAACAAATATTGTGAAGATGTCAATGCTACCTAGAGCAATCTACACATTTAATGCAATCCCTATCAAAAATACCATCAACTTTTTTCACAGAAATGGAACAAATAATCCTAAAAAAATTTTTTTTTTAAGATTTTATTTATTTATTTGACAGAGACATAGCGAGAGAGAGAACACCAAGCAGGGGGAGTAGGAGAGGGAGAAGCAGGCTTCCCCGCGGAACAGGGAGCCCGATGTGGGGCTCAATCCCAGGACCCTGGGATCATGACCTGAGCTGAAGGCAGACGCTTAACGACTGAACCACCTAGGCGCCCCAATAATCCTAAAATTTGTATGGAACCAGAAAAGACCCCAAATAGCCAGAGGAATGTTGAAAAAGAAAACCAAAGCTGGTGGCATCACAATTCCGGACTTCAAGCTCTATTACAAAGCTGTCATCATCAAGACAGTATGGTACTGGCACAAAAACAGACACATAGGTCAATGGAACAGAATAGAGAACTCAGAAATGGACTCTCAACTCTATGGTCAACTAATCTTCGACAAAGCAGAAAACAATAGCCAATGGAAAAATGAGAGTCTCTTCAACAAAGAGTGTTGGGAAAACTGGACAGCCACATGCAGAAGAATGAAAATGGACCATTTCCTTACACCACACACAAAAATAGACTCAACATGGCTGAAAGACCTAAATGTGAGTCAGGAATCCATCAAAATCCTTGAGAACACAGGCAGCAACCCCTTCAACCTCAACCGCAGCAACTTCTTCCTAGACACATCGCCAAAGGCAACGGAAACAAGGGCAAAAATGAACTACTGGGATTTCATCAAGATAAAAAGTTTTTGCACAGCAAAGGAAACAGTCAACAAAACCAAAAGACAACCAACAGAATGGGAGAAGATATTTGCAAATGACATATCAGATAAAGGGCTAGTATCCAAAATCTATAAAGAACTTATCACACTCAGCACCCAAGGAACAAATAATCCAATCAAGAAATGGGCAGAAGAATGAACAGACATTTCTGCAAAGAAGACATCCAAATGGCCAACAGACACATGAAAAGTGCTCAACATCACTCAGTATCAGGGAAATCCAAATCAAAACCTCAATGAGATACCACCTCACACCAGTCAGAACAGCTAAAATTAACAAGTCAGGAAATGACAGATGTTGGCAAGGATGTGGAGAAAGAGGAACCCTCCTACACCGTTGGTGGGAATGCAAGCTGGTGCAGCCACTCTGAAAAACTGTATGGAGGTTCCTGAAAAAGTTGAAAACAGAGCTACCCTATGACCCAGCAATGGCACTACTGGGTATTTATCCAAAGGATACAAATATAGTGATTCGAAGGGGCACTTGCACCCCAATGTTTATAGCAGCCATGTCCACAACAGCCAAAATATGGAAAGAGCCCAGATGTCCATTGACAGATGAATGGATAAAGAAGATGTGGTATAGATATACAATGGAATATTACTCAGCCATCAAAAAGAATGAAATCTTGCCATTTGCAATGACATGGATGGAACTAGAGCATATTACACTAAGCCAAATAAGTCAGTCAGAGAAAGACAAATACCATATGTTTTCATTCATATGTGGAATTTAAGAAACAAAACAGATGATTATAGGAGAAGGGAAGGAAAAATAAAGTAAGACAAAAACCAAGAAGGAGGCAAATCATAAGAGACTCTTAACTATAGGGAACAAACAGAGGGTTGCTGGAGAGGAGGAGGGTGGGGGATGGAGTAATTGGGTTATGGGCATTAAGGTGGACAAACGATGTAATGAGCACTGGGTGTTGCATGCAACTGATGAATCACTGAATTCTATCCCTGAAACTAATAATACAGTATATGTTAATTAAATTGAATTTAAATTAAAAAAAATTTTTAAAGAAAAAAATTAATTAAGAGCGTACTTGTGAGGAGCACTGGGTGTTATACATAAGTGATGAATCACTAAACTCTACTCCTGAAACTAATATTACACTATATGTTAACTAACTAGAATTTAAATAAAAACTTTTTAAAAAGATGTGATTGATGTGTGTATACACACACACACACACATACAGAGTGGAATATTACTCAGCTATTAAAAAAGAATGAAATCTTGCCATTTGCAATGACAGGGATGGAGCTAGAGAGTATTATGCTAAGTGAAATATGTTAGTCAGAGAAAGACAAATACCATATGATTTCATTCATATGTGGAATTTAAAAAATAAAACACATGAGCAAAGGAAAAAAAAAAAGAGCTAGGCAAACCAAGAAATGGACTCTTAACTATAGAGAACTGAGGGTCACCAGAAGGGAGGGGGTTGGGGGATAGGTTAAATAGGTGATGGGGACTAAGGAGGGCACTTGTCGTGAGCACCAGGTGTTGCACTAAGTGTTGAATCACTAAATTGTACATCTGAAACTAATATTACACTGTATGTTAACAAACTGGAATATAAATAAAAACCTTTTTTAAAAAGATGTAGTATATATACACAATGGAATATTACTCAGCCATAAAAAAGAACAAAATCTTTCCATTTGCAACAACATGGGTGAACCTTGACAACATCATGTTAAGTGAAATAAGGCAGACAGAGAAAGATAAATACCATATAATTTCACTGATATGTGGGATCTAAAAACAAAACAAACAAAAAAATAGAAGCAGACTCATAAATAAATACAGAGAACAAACTGGTGGTTGCCAGAGGGGAAAGAGGGGGTGGATAGGCAAAATAGGTAAAGGAGATTAAGAGGTACAAACTTCCAGTTATAAAATAAATAAGTCATGGAAATGAAAAGTACAGCATAGAGAATATAGTCAGGAATATTATAATAACTTTGTGTGGTGACAGATGGTAACCACTTATTGTGATATTTCATAATGTATATTATTGTCAAATCACTATGTTGTACATCTGAAACTAATATATATCAACTACACTTCAATTAAAAAAAATTTAAAAGCACATAGTGCTGGGGCGCCTGGGTGGCTCAGATGGTTAAGCGTCTGCCTTCGTCTCAGGTCATGGTCCCAGGGTCCTGGGATCGAGCCCCACATCGGGATCCCTGCTTGGTGGGAAGCCTGCTTCTCACTCTCCCGCTCCCCCTGCTTGTGTTCCCTCTCTCGCTGTGTCTCTCTCTGTCAAATAAATAAAATCTTAAAAAAAAAAAAAGCACATAGTGCTAAATTCAAAGGGGAAACTAATATGATTCACATTGTCAAGAAGAGAAGCAATGGGAATTTAATAAGAAATTTTTTTAAAAATTAAAAATTAAAAAAATAAGGAATTTTCATGAAATAAAATTTTAAGGCTGTTTCCTGTAACAGTTATAAACTTTTTCATTTGTCTTTCACATAACACAAATACACACACAGTAAAACAAACTAAACAAGCACTTACTTCATATCTATTGTGATTCACCTATTCAAAGACACATTTTTTTTTCACATTTAAAGATATCTGAAAAAAATAAGATAAAGATACCTGAAATTAGGATTCATTTACAGCCAATGGTGTGTCATGGTTTAAGTAGCAGTGATTTTTCTTCATGATTTTTCTTTCTCAAAGGTACAAAAATAAATGGTGCATCATATTGTCGATGGCATCTTAGGTTCAATAAAATATTATATTAGTAATCAGTAGTAATATTACTATGTGCAAGACTTTATGCTGGCAAGGAGCTAATAATCTAAATAGGGAGACAGGATGTATGTAAAAAAACTTAGATGAATAAAAATAAAAAATTTTAAAAGTTTAAAATGTCTATTGAGGGGTGCCTGGGTGGCTCAGTCATTAAGCGTCTGCCTTCGGCTCAGGTCATGATCCCAGGGTCCTGGGATCAAGCCCCACATCGGGCTCCCTGCTTGGCAGGAAGCCTGCTTCTCCCACTCCTGCTCCCCCTGCTTGTGTTCTCTCTCTCACTGTGTCTCTCTGTCAAATAAATAAAATCTTTAAAAAATAAATAAATAAATAAAATGTCTACTGAGCAGTATTCTTATGTAAAGTGAAAGCAACAAAAACCAAGACCATTTGTGTTTTATTTTTTACAAGGAGACACTTAAACTTAAGGACACAGTGAGTTTGAAGGGAATAGAGTTGGGGATAAAAGGGAATTCTGTGTACCTGAGTTTTAATAAAAATTACATCTCTGTAATTGTTTTTAAGATTTTATTTATTTGAGAGAGAGCACGTGGGTATGTGTGCATATGCCCATGAGCTGGAGGAGAAGTGGGGGGTAGGGGTGGGTAATCTCAGGCTGACTTCGCTCTGAGCCCAGTGTGGGCTTGATCCTGCAACCCTGAAACCATGACCTAAGCCGAAACCAAGAGTCAAACACTTAACCGACTGAGCCACCCAGGTGCCCCATGTCTCTGTATTTTTAAATATGTCACAAACAGGATGTATAATCTCAAAGAAATTATTTTAAAGGGCAAAAGTTACTATGATAAATATTTTTAATGCAGTAGAAGACTTTGAGAGGGGGAAAAAAAGTACCTGACCCAGCTCTGGGGAAGGCATGAAGCCTTCTCCGAGTAAATACAGACAGACTAAATAAACCCCATGTGAATTTGGACTAGAGTAACAGACATTTTAATTTTAAATAAAAAGAAACTCATGTACAATGTCATAGAAGTGACAGAATGAATGGGATTGTGCAGACCAAGAAAATCACATGGAGTCTGGAGAGATAAGCTTAGGTAATCAGCAGCCAGATGATGAAGCAGTTGGTATATCACACAGAGAAGTTCAGGCATCATCCAGTAAGCAATGGGAAATGGTAACAGATTACACAGGACAGTGACTGTTAAGGACAGATTTTGGTACTGTGAAGTGGGAGTGCTTCTATAACAAATACCTAAAGCTGGGCAGTGGGCAGAGGCTGGAAGAGTTTTAAGGTGCATGTTAGAAAAAGCCTAGACTGCATTAGAGACTATTGGTAGAAAGCTACACATTTAAGAGTGATTCTAGTGAGCTCTCAGATGGAAATTATGAACATGCTCTAAGAAACTGGAAGAAAGGTGATCCTTGTTAGGAAGTGACAAAGCCTGTGTTCTAGTGCTCTGTGGAAGGTAGAACTTGTGACTGACAACCTTGGATATTTAGCTAAGGACATT
Organism: Neomonachus schauinslandi; assembly: GCF_002201575.2. NCBI lineage: Eukaryota > Metazoa > Chordata > Mammalia > Carnivora > Phocidae > Neomonachus > Neomonachus schauinslandi. The sequence continues at coordinate 14,705,877 of NC_058418.1, read as the reverse complement.
TCTAAGCAAAGTATTGAAGGTGCAGCCTGGTTTCCTACTGCTATTGTAAAATGCAAGAGGAGAGGGAGATAAATTGAAATTGTTAAGCAAAAAAGAACTGAACCTGAAGATCTGGAAAATTCTCAGCCTATCCATATTGTAAAAAAAGGGAGAAGGTGTGTTCTGGAGAGAAGAGCAAGAGTGTGGCTCAACAATCACTCCATAGGAGATTACTAATGGCTTTAATCAGGCATCTCAGTTGAAGACAGGAATAAAGAATGGGATTATACCAGCAGACACACTGCCAGTTGGGTCTAAATGCGACAGAGAAAATGGGATGGGATGAAGGAAATCTGTTGGACTTCTGAGATTCTATAGGACAAGACAATAGAGCTATCTGGCTTTGAACATGTATTACCCTTAAAGAAAAAAGAATGAGGTTCTAGTTCTGAATGGTAACCTTACATTTACAACTACAGTTGGAACAATTCCCTTTGAAAGAAACTCAAAATATAGCTAAGCAACTCCCACACATTGAGTGAAAAAGAAAGAACCCACACTGGACTGGGTAGGAGAGCCTGAGACACAATCTTACCATAAACCTCACCCCCAGCACAGCAACCAAAATAAGGAGGGAAACCCACAACTCCAAGCTTCTTCCTGAGGAGCAAAGGATTTTAACCCCTCATCTGGAACCCCAACTTTTAAGACCTGCACCTAAGAGACAAGACCCCAAAAGTTTTGAAAGCCAACCGGGCTTTCGTCCATGAGACTCATGAGGCTATAACAAACAGAAACAGTTCTTTGAGGGCTTGGCCAGACTTACTGTTTACCCTCACAGAGCCCAGCACAAAGGCAGATGACTGAAATGCATCCATTCTTTCTGTGAGAGAAAACTGTTTGCTTTTCTTAAAGCTTTAGCCTGTGGGGCAGGTGTTTAAGACACAATTAAGGGCCTACATTACTCTCCAAATGTCAGTGAGCCCTTTTGCTCAACTAGACCTCAACAGTTATTTCTTATCGCACTTTCTTGAGGCATTGACAATGACTGGAATATTCCCACCACCAGGCCAGAGAAACCCTGACAGATATTGGAATGCCTAGAAGACCACACCTCACACGTCCCCTTATCTGCCCATGATCAAAATCTGCTCTCTTGCACATACCCTCCCAACCTCTCCTTATAAAAATCTAGGTGTCAATCTTACAGGCGGAGAGGTTGGCTGCTAAGGCCTGAGCCTGCCACCTCCACCAGCTAGCTGCTGGCACCCAAGATAAATTTCTCCCTTTCTCTTTTCCAAACCCTCATCTCTTGAGTTATTGGCTTCTCTTGCAATAGCTTTATCCAAGTTTGTTCGGCAACAGTGTCGGCAAACCCAGCCAGGAGCTATGCTTTCGACTTGTCCGTCCCCTTTGGGATTCCCCAGGATGGAGCGGAGCAGTTGGCCGTGGCAGTGCACCAAGACTTACCGTTCATTTCCTGAATTAGTGGCTGTGATAGATCGGACTGTGGAGGCCAGCAGGTACCATCTTCATGCTGTTCCCTCTGCCTTGATCCGGGTCTCTGCGATCTCCTGGAAAGGAGCTTGGGCACATCTTTAAAGTCCCAGTTTTTGTGGGTGCCACCAGGGACCACCAGGGCTCTGCTGGCCAGTAAGGCTTACATCCAGGGGTCCCACAGAACTGTAACAAATAGAGAAAGAGATCTTAAGGAGCTATCCCCCACCCAGGGCACATCCAGCTAGGCGACAGACTACACCTCCCTGTCTTTCTGTGAAAGAGGCCTAACAGTTTATCTTCATAGCTGTGGCCTAAAGGCCAGACTCCTGATTAAATACACATCTAGAGGCCAATCCTCTCCAGAGGTCAAGAAGGCTGGTGGGTGCCAGTTCCATGCTCTCTCTCTGCTCCACCCCAGGTCAGCAGTGTCTACAAGAAAGAAGCCTGTGGACATATCTGGCACCCTGGCTTTTGTGGCTGCTGTCCTGGAGCATCTGGCTCTGGTGGCCTGTAGGGCTTGTGCTCAAGGGTTCAACAGTACACCAGCAAACAAAGAAATGGCGCTTAACCAACCATCCCCCAGGGCTCAGTGCAGAAGGAACAGATGGAAATACCCATCTCCCAGTCTTCCCCTGAAAGAGGAATATTTGCATACTTTAAAAGCTGCTGCCTGAAGGTCTGGCTTCCAATCAGCCTGCATTGCTGACCGAAATCATCTACTTTGGATCACTGACAAGAGTCGCCACAGCCTCAACTACTAGGAGTGAAACTGGTAACCAAAGAGTTAACAGGGCAGATGAGCAGAGTTATGTCTCTTTTACCCGAATCTGCTTGTTCTCAGCATGCTGTCTGCCACCATGTTTCTATAAGAGAATATTCTTGCCTGAAACCATGATAAATAAGTGTTGATTTAGTTGTTTTGCAGAGACTCAATTAATCATCAAGAAGCCACCCAGAAATGGTGAGAACCACTGACCTCTCTTTGAGCACAACAAAATGAAATTAACCTTCCTCTACTTAGTACCTTCCTTTACCTGATTTTGAGTCACATAACTCCTCTACCATTTACCCAGACCCTTTTCCACTGCCTTTAAAAATCCTTAACGCTCCTGGGACACCTGGGTGGCTCAGTCAGTTAAGCATCTAACTCTTGATTTTGGCTCAGGTCATGATCTCAGGATTGTGAGATCGAGCCCTTTGTCAGGCTCTGTGCTCAGTGCGGAGTCTGCTTGGGATTCTCTCTCTCCCTCTGCCTCTCCTGCCACTCGCTTGCTCTCTCTTAAATAATAAATACATAAAGTCTTTTTAAAAAATCCTTGACTCTCCCCCTTCCAAGAGTCAGATTTAAGGCTTGCTTTTCTGTTTCTTCATTTAACTTCCTATTTTATAAACCCTTTCCTTGCTGCATACTCCATGTCTAAGTGATTGCCTTTTGCTGTGCACTGGGCAGACGAACTTGGGTTCGGTTACAGGAGCCACTAAGAACAAAGTAGGCTACTTGGATAATCACAAAAATTAGACAACCAAGAGCTAGGGTATGCTTGAACAACAAGTTTCATCTGTCACAAGAAACTTCAGATGTAAGGACACACACAGACAGAAAGTGAAGGGATAGAAAAAGATATTCCATGCAAATGGAAACCAAGAGAAAGCTGAGGTAGCTATACTTAGACAAAATAGACTTTAAGACAAAGAAAGTAATAAGAGACAAAGAAGGTCATCATATAATAATAAAGGGGTCAATTCAACAAGAGAATATAACATTTGTAAATATTTATACACCCAAAATAGAACACATAAATATATATACAGCAAATGTTAGCAGACCTTGGGCGCCTGGGTGGCTCAGTTGGTTGGGCAACTGCCTTCGGCTCAGGTCATGATCCTGGAGTCCCGGGATCGAGTCCCGCATCGGGCTCCCTGCTCGGCGGGGAGCCTGCTTCTCCCTCTCCCACTCCCCGTTTGTGTTCCCTCTCTCGCTGTGTCTTTCTCTGTCAAATAAATAAATAAAATCTTTAAAAAAAAAAAAAATGTTAGCAGACCTAAAGGGAGAAATAGACATCAATCAGTAACAGTAGGGGACTTTCATACCCCTACTATTTCATTAATGGATAGATCATCCAGACAGAAAATCAATAAGGAAACATGGGCCTTAAGTGAAATGTTAGACCAGAACTTGTGAAACAACAGAGATGAAGCAGATGGCATGGTGCGATATCCCATTATAGATGCTACATAAATGTGAATTCCTCCGACCTTTCCCCCACAAAAATCACCAATTAAAAAATAATACCCATGTGCAGATATTTTACAATAGATTTAAAATTTTTTTTATCATAAATACTATTTAAATACAATTTAATTTCTGGAGTATTCTGGTTTGTTACTGTGAACACTATCTAATATTTTTCCTAAAGACATTTTTTTTATTATGTTATATTAATCACCATACATTACATCATTAGTTTTTGATGTAGTGTTTCATGATTCATTATTTGCATATAACACCCAGTGCTCCATGCAGAACGTGCCCTCTTTAATACCCATCACCAGACTAACCCATCCTCCCAGCCACCTCCCCTCTAGAACCCTCGGTTTGTTTTTCAGAGTCCATCGTCTCTCATGGTTCATCTCCCCCCTCCGATTTCCCCCCCTTCATTCTTCCCCTCCTACTATCTTCTTCTTCTTCTTCAACATATAATGTATTATTTGTTTCAGAGGTACCTAATGACATTTTTTAAATTTTTCTGTAACTTATTTCAAAAAATAGGAAAAAAATTTTTAAATATTTACCTATGTCAAGAGAATGAGAAAACAAGCTACAGAATATGAGAAAATATTTGCAAAAGATATATCTGATAAAGAAGTTATCCAAAATATACAAAGGCCTCCTAAAACTCAACAATAAGAAAACAAACAACCTGATTTAAAAATGGGCAAAAGATCTGAACAGACACCTCATCAAAAAAGACATATAGATGATATATAAGCATATGAAAAGATGCTCCAAACCATGTCATCGGAAAAATGAAATTAAAACAAGGTACCACCACACACCTATCAAAATGGCCAAAATCCAGAACACTAACAAATGCTGATGAGGATGTAGAACAGGAACTCTTATATATTAGTGGTGGGAATGCAAAATGGTACAGCCATCTGGAAGTTTGGCAGTTTTTTTTCAAAACCAAACATACTCTGAACGATTCAATCCAGCAATCACACTCCTTGGTATTTACCCAAATGAGCTGAAAACTTATGTCCACACAAAAATAAATCTGTACGCAGATGTTTATAGCAGCTTTATTCACAATTGCCAAAACTTGGAAATAACCAAGATGTCCTTCAGTAGGTAAATGAATAAACTGCGGTACATCCAGGCAACAGAATATCATTCAACACTAAAAAGAAATGTACTGTTAAGCCATGAAAAGACATTCAGGAAACATAAATGCATATCACTAAGTGAAAGAAGCCAATCTTAAAGGCTACATGCAGTATTATCTCAACCACATGACACTGTGGAAAAAAGAAAACTATGGAGACAGGTTGCCAGGGGTTGGAGGTGGGGCAGGAGGGATGAATAGGTAGAGCACAGAGGATTTTTAGGGCAGTGAAAATACTCTGTATGATACTATAGTAATGGATACATGTCACTATACACTTGTCCAAACCCATTGACTGTACAACAGAAAGAGTGAACTCTAATGTAAACTATGGATTTCGGGTGATATGATGTGGCAATGCAGGTTCATCAGCTATGTACCACTCTAGCGGGTGATGTTGATAATAGGTGAAGCTGTGCATGTGTGGGGGGCAGGGTTTATATAGGAAATCTCTGTAACTTCCTCTTAATTTTGCTATGTACCTAAAACTGTTCTAAAATATAAACTTTTTTTAATGTACCTATGATTTTTTAAAATGTTTTATTGTGACAGTTTTAGAATATACAAAGGAAAGCAATTATGAACAAGCACATAATCATCACCTACATTTAATGATTGCTCATATTTAATGAGTACCATATTTGATTTATGTATATTGCGGAACTACTTTAAATTAGATATGATGACATTTCAGCTCTAAATAGTTCGGGTTACATCTCTGAAGAGTGGCACCTAACAAAATGGCACCACACCTAACAAAATTAGCAGTAAGTTCTTAACATCATCTAATATCTAGTCTATATTCAGCTGTAATTGTGAACAATTAAATATGATTTGTGGCTGTACCAAGTTCTATGGTATGTACAAACCCTAAATTACGGGCAAGATTATTGCAAACACCCTTGCCGGTTCTTACAGCAGAGGTTATGGGTTCTTAACACTTTGGGGGTTGTTACGGACTGAATGTTTGTGTCTTCCCAAAATTCACGTGTTGAAATTTAATACCCAATATGATAGTATTTGGAGGTGGCACCTTTGGGAGGCAATTAGGCCACAAGGGTAAAGTCCTCATGAATGTGACTGGTACTTTTATAAGACAACAAAGAGGGCGCCTGGGTGGCTCAGTCGTTAGGTGTCTGCCTCTGGCTCGGGTCATGATCCCAGGGTCCTGGGATCAAGCCCTGCATCAGGCTCCCCACTCAGCGGAGAGCCTGCTTCTCCCTCTCCCACTCCCCCTGCTTGTGTTCCCTCTCTCACTGTCTCTCTCTTTCTGTCAACTAAATAAATAAAAAAAAAAAAAAGACAACAAATGTACCAGAGCACTCTCTTTGGGCCATGTGAAGATATAAGAAGTTGCCAGTCTGCAACCTGGAAGAGAGTCCTTACCAGAACCCAACCCTACTACCACCCTGAATCTGGCTTCCAGACTCCAAAACAGTGTGAAATAAATGTTTGTTGCATAAGTCATTCAGTTTATGGTATTTTGTTATAGCAGCCTGAGCTAAAACAGGAGTTATGTATCTCTTTAGGAATCTAAGCCAAATTTTGGACCTGTTCCCTAGAAAAATACAGCAAGGCCCCAATATGCAACACTGTACATACAACTCACTCTGCACTCACTGAGAGTTCATGGACCCCTAGAAACTTGTCCAGGGAGTCCCCAAACTTCAGGTTAAGGAGATCAGCTCCTTACTTGCGACGTTTAACTGTCCACTGGGCCACACCACACCCTGATGAACAGAGAGCTGGGAAGGCTGACCCAAAGTTGCACATAGATCTTCATTATACAAACTGTTCAACTTTAAACCAGACCCTCAACAATGAACCTTGTGCTTCATCTCCCATCAATTTCCCATCTGAACTCCTACCCTGTTGACCCACATCTCTGCTAAAGATAAAGATATGCGAGGGCTGCAGAAACAGCAATGAAAGGTGTCTGTCTTGGAGGAGGTAAAACTCCCAGCTAGAAAAGCAACACTTGAGGAGACACACTATGCTAAAGGCCTCAATCACAAACCTTTTAAATTCCTCCTAAAGCAGGTGCCCCCTATCAGGTATCAGGACCATCTCCCCTCTGGCCTTAAAAACTGCTATGTATGATGTAGGCAATGTTATTGTATTTCATCAAGTTGAATATACCATTGGTTGAAAAAAAGGCATCTCAATTTCAGAAATGTTAAAATGCGTAGAGATGTGTCAGTCTTAGAGCCTTACGGATTGATAAAATGATTGGTAAACAGCTCCTACACCAACCACCCTCCAAACTGAACTATTCAAATCCCTTTCCCCATTTCCCTCAATCTTGAAACCAAGGGTTAATATCAGATCTATCAAGTGGCTACCAAGGCCTTGCTCCATCCCTGACCTGTCTTTCTGGCTGGCCAGTGCCTGTGCCTTATAGGCTGGTAAATATTCCAGATGACACCACAGGTTGCAAAGCTTTCTAATTCCCTCCCCAAGACATGTATTTCTGCACCATCAGAGCTGTGCAGAGCACTGAGTTCCCTGGATGTGTGGAATAATTTCCTGAGTAAATACATGAAGAGAGAGCGGGGAGTGAAGAGATCATGAGTGGGAAGTGGGCTATTTGAGAACATTTCTTTAGCCCTCCCGCCCACTATTCAGTTCTCACAATAGGAAGAACCGAAGACCAACTGCCAAGAGAGCCTGTTAGGATAGCAAACTTTGGACAAAATAAGTCATGAAAAACAAGATGGCGTTTGAGGAAAGAAGGAAGATAGCAATTCATCTGGGCCATGACTTTAAGGCTTAAGTGGTGCAAACTTCTTCCCTCAGGCTCCTCTGGTGAGTAGTACAGAGTTCTACAGGTCTGGAGGAAGAAAAAGAAGACAAAAGACTTGCAGCTTCCAAACACATATGATTTGAAACTCACTCTTGCTTCCTTCTCTGGCCCATGATACACAAGATTCTTCAGCCCCCCCAAAAACCCCAAAAGGCTTGGGGATGCGTCCCTCAGACACCCAAGAGAGCCCACATCCCTGGTGAAAACGGCTGCATTTTTCCACAGAACTTGCCTTAGGCTCTAGGAGACTGAGTTCACAACTTTCTCTCCAGAACGGGGTGAGAGGGCACCGTGCCGCACTACATAGGGTGCCGCACTACGTAGGGCGCCGCGGGAGAGAAGCAGGGCCGACTACGCTCCCACGCATCCGACAGAAACAAGAATCAGCCGCCCACCCCTCCCACTCTAAGAAAGGCCAGGCACTGACGCTGTCACGTGCGTCACAAGACCCAATCGGGCCCCGGTGGTCTCTGGGAAGCGTAGTTGCGGGGGAAGAATGGAACAGATCCCGCGCGAAGGACTCTGGGGCTCCTAGTTCGGGAGCGAGAAGCAGGTGCTCCGAGTGATCTAACCCGCGCAGGTGGCGGGCAGAGTAAGCCCCAGGGCCAAATCCCCTCCGCTTCCGGTTCCAGCCTGCCGAGATAGGGCTGGGGCCTCAAGCGGTGTTTTTGCACAGCAAAGGGGTAGTGGGGGAGGGAGTGGTTGAAGGGCACCGAAATCAGAAGTGGAAAGGAACAAACTCCAAAGGGTGTAAGAGGAACAGTTCTATGGACCCCTCCCCCACCAGCGCAGCCCGGAGGTGCTGTTGTCTGGAAGCCCTTGGCGGGAGGCGGGGCTACTCCTGAGAGAGAAGCGCTCTAGTGATGCTTGTCCAAAGGTACCAGTGAGCCAAGAAGCCTGCAGTTCACGTTAATTTTGGCAGCCCTTTGCCTTATAACCTAGCTCAGAGGCATGGAGATAACCTTTGGGAGGCTCGGTTTTCCTGGCATCACTGTTCATCTCAGACCAGGCAGAACAGGATAAAGATATGCGAGGGCTGCAGAAACAGCAATGAAAGGTGTCTGTCTTGGAGGAGGTAAAACTCCCAGCTAGAAAAGCAACACTTGAGGAGACACACTATGCCAGGGCAACCCATAATGCAGGCACGGTTTTTCATGGGTGCTGGGTTCCTGGAGGGTTGTGGGTGGGGGCATCCTGCGGACTTCCAGCACTGAGGCTCACTAAGCTTTACCCCAGGTGCCACCCAAAGCAAGGCAGTGGCTTCCTATGGCCAACACCCACTATATGCCCAATTTTTCTGCAAGAATTGGGGGTATCCAATCTATATCCCTACCTGGATGGGTAGGAGGGAAAGGATTTCCCCCTTGATGAAACTGAGGAGGAGGTGCTAGCAAAAGGGACAAAGAAGAAGTGGTCCAAGTCATGGTGATTTCCAACCTTCATCATGGCACAAACAGAAAATGGTAATATTTGTATGGCACACTGGGGTTGTATAAGGTAGGGTATAGATTAAACTGATATAATAAAGACCCCAAAACACAGTGATCTAAATATCATATATTTATTTCTCCCTCATATGAGAGTCTAGGTAGGATCCTAGCAGTCAAAGACTAGTGGGATAGCTCTGCTTTCCTGAACAAGTAACTTCCATCTTTGGGACAAAAGGGGATGTTAAAATTCTCATTATCTCCCAGCCAATAGGTCAGAGAAAGCAGGCACAGAAATGACAATCATCCCTATTGCTTACACATCATTGGTCAAGTAAATTAGACTTAATAAAAATTAATAACTTCTGTGCATTAAAGGACATTATCAAGAATATGAAAAGATAACCTACAGAATGGGAGAAAAATCTTTGCAAATTTTATATACAATACGGTCTGGTATCCAGTATATATAAAGAACTCTTTAAGACTCAACAACAAAAAGATAAACAGCCCAGTTAAAATTTGGGCAAGGACTTGAATAGACATTTCTCCAGAAAAGATATACAAATGGCCAACAAATATAGGAAAAGATATTTAACATCATTAGTCATTAGGGAAATGCAAATCAAAACACATGAGGTACCACTTCACATCCATTAGGATGGCTTAATTTAAAAAAGGAAAGTAAGCATTAGTGAGGGTGTGGAGAAGCTGGAAACATTGAACAGTGCTGCTGGGAATCTAAAATGCTTCAGCCACTTTAGAAAACAGTTGGCAGTTCCTCAGAAAGTTAAGTACAAAATAACCATATGACTCAATAATTCTCCTAGGCATATGCCCCAAAGAACTGAAAAGAAGTACATGTACATGCACAGCAGCACTATTCACAATGGCCTAAAGGTATAACTATCCCAAATCTCCACCGACATATTAACAGATAAACAAAATGTGGTATTTACGTACAGTGGAATATTATTCAACCATAAAAAGGAATGAAGTACAGATAATGATGCTTACATGAATGAACCTGCAAACCATTATGCTAAAGAAACCAGATACAAGGGCGCCTGAGTGGCTCAGTTGGTTAAGTGACTGCCTTCAGCTCAGGTCATGATCTTGGAGTCCCGGGATCGAGTCCCGCATCGGGCTCCCTGCTCAGCAGGGAGTCTGCTTCTCCCTCTGGCCCTCCCCCCTCTCATGCTCTCTCTGTCTCTATCTCATTCTCTCTCTCAAATAAATAAATAAAATCTTAACAAAAAAAAAAAGAAACCAGATACAAAAGATCATATATTGTATGGTTCCATCTATATGGAATATCCAAAATAGATAAATCAATAGAGATAGAATGCAATTTAGTGGTTGACAGGTTATGAGGGGAGAGGAGAATGGGGAGAAATTGCTGAATAGGTAAGGAATTTACTTTGGAATGATGGAAATGTTTTGGACCTAGAGAGAAATGGTGGTTGCACAACATTGTGAATGTATTAAATGCTGCCAAGTGTTCACTTAAAAATGGCTAATTTCATATTATGTTAATTTCACCTCAATAAATTATTCTTAAAATGTGAATGGTCTAAACACCCCAATCAAACAGCAGAGATTTTCAGACTGAATTTTTTTTTTTAATTTTAAAAACAAATTATATGCTGCCTATGAGAAACCCAGTTTAAACAGAAAGACACAGGGGTGCCTGACTGGCTCAGTTGGAAGAGCATGACTCTTAGTCTTGGATTGTAAATTCAAGCTCCATTTTGGGTGTAGAGCTTACTCGAAAAAAGAAAGAGAAAGACACAAATAGGTTAAAAGTAAAAAGATGGGGAAAGATATGCTATGCTAATACTAATTAAAAGAAAGCTAAAGTGGGTATATTAATATCAGACAAAATAGATTTGGGAACAAAAATATTACCAGGGACAAAGAAGATTGTTTTATAATGATAAGAGGACCAATTAAAAGTATAATCAACAACAAATGAATAAACAAAGCAGAATCAGACCCATAAATACAGAGAATTGATGGTTACCAGATGGGAGGGGGGAGGGAAAATGGGTGAAGGGGAGTAAGAGATACAGGCTTCCAATATGGAATGAATAAATCACAAGAATAAAAGAAACAGCATAAAGAATATAGTCAATGACATTGTAATGTATGGAGACAGATGGTAGCTACACTTGTGGTGAATATAGCATAATATGTATAAACCTGTTGAATCACTATGTTGTACACCTGAAACTAATGTAACATTGTGTGTCAACTATACCTCCTGCAAAAAACAAAACAAAACAAAACAAAACCAAAAAAACAACCATACACACACAGAAAAAAAAGATTTAAAACAGGAAGTGTATTAGCGGTGCCTGGCTGGCTCAGTCAGTGGAACATTCAACTCTTGATCTTGGGGTCATGAGTTCAAGCCCCATGTTGGGCATGGAGCCTACTTTAAAAAATTAAAAAATAAAAAAAAGTGTATTAGAAAGAGCTGTCAAATTTTATCAAAATTTTGGTTTCTATTTACATAATCCTGTAGGGTTTCTCTTTTACTTTATGTTTACAAGCTCCATATTATTATGAATTATATTGTTAAAGGTTGACAAATTCCCAGATACTGATTGATCTAGGCTTTCATTCTTGTAATAAACCCTATTTGGTCATAACAGATAGATGATGGATGGATAGATAGGTAGATAGATGGATAGATAGATAGATATAGATAGCAATGTAATTAAGAAATAAAAAAAAAGAGTGTAACAATACCAAATGTTTGCCATTTCCTGCAAGAGCTTCAAAACACGTAACACAAAAACTGCTAGAACTGAAAAAGAGAAATAGACAAATTCACAATTATACCCAGCAATATCAAAATAATTAGAGATGGCAGACTTGACAAATTAATGCAACAGAATAGGAATTACATGAATGTACCCAAATACATGTGGTAATTTGGTATATGCTAAAGGTGACATTTCAAATAAGTAGGAAAGACAGATTATTTGTAAATGGTGCTGAGAAACGGAGTATAAAATAGTGGTAAAATTAGATTCTTGCACAAAAAAACTTTAATGTAAAAAACTGAAAACAAAAGTAACAGGAGAAATCATGGGACCATTTAAAATTATCTCAAGATGCAGAGGGCCTTTTAAATATGAATAAAAACTCAGAAAGCTTAAAAGAAAATACTCGTAAATTAGATAACATAAAAATCATTTTCCATGGCAAAAGAGGATCCTAAACAAATTCCAAAAAATAGTAAATTGGAAAAAATATTTGTGAGGGACGCCTGGGTGGCTCAGATGGTTAAGCATCTGCCTTCGGCTCAGGTCATGATCCCAGGGTCCTGGGATCGAGCCCCACATTGGGCTCTGTGCTCAGCAGGGAGCCTGCTTCTCCCTCTCCCTCTGCCTGCATGTCTGCCTACTTGTGATCTCTCTCTCTCTCTGTCAAATAAATAAATAAAATCTTTAAAAAAAATTTGTGAATCATAAGGTGATTTCCTTACAATATTAGTAAAATGTTACTTTGTAATTGAATATTGAGCAAAAGATAGAGACAGTTCACAGAAAAGAAACCCAAACTTATTCACAATAAGAAAAAAGCAAATTGGGCACCTGGCTGGCTCAGTCGTTAAGCGTCTGCCTTCAGCTCAGGTCATGATCCCAGGGTCCTGGGATCGAGTCCCACATCGGGCTCCCTGCTCGGCGGGAAGCCTGCTTCTCCCTCTCCCACTCCCCCTGCTTGTGTTCCTGCTCTCGCTATCTCTCTCTCTGTCAAATAAATAAATAAAATCTTTAAAAAAAAAAAAAAGCAAATTAAAACTACATTGGTTATCATTTTCCACCTCCCAGATTGGTAAAGATCCAATAGATTGATACCTTGACCTAAAAGACTTGAAATTTACACCCAAAAAGCTCAGAAAGGATATACTTTTTGAATATACCTGTAACAGTTATGAAAATTGAGGCTCATTCAATTCCACTGAATCATTCAATTCCAAAGAATCAATATAAATGTCTGACATAATGTAGTAGCATCAGAAACAAATAACAAAGACAGCCAAGACTTCTGAGTTAAAGAAGACCACCTAGGACTTGCCTATGGTTTTGCCATAGCTTGCTTGTCCTGAATTGCAGTTCTCTATTATTCCCAAATAAACCTAATTTTGCTGTTAAAAAAAAAAAAAAAAAAGAACACCTAAAGTAATTTACAAAACGTGGAAATGAATAACAATGAAAACACTAACTGCCAAAATCGTAGGATACAACCTAGGTAGTAGAGGGTAGTAGTGCAGCTTCAAGTACATTTATCAAGAAAAACAAAAAACTGGGGCACCTGGGTGCCTCAGTTGTTAAGCGTCTGCCTTCAGCTCAGGTCATGATCCCGGGGTCCTGGGATTGAGCCCTACATCGGGCTCCCTGCTCTGTAGGAAGCCTGCTTCTCCCTCTCCCACTCCCCCTGCTTGTGCTCTCTCTCTTGCTGTGTCTCTCTGTCAAATAAATAAATAAAATCTTAAAAAAAAAAAAAGAAAAAGAAAAAACTAAATTCTCAACTAAAAAGTGTAGGAACAGAGCACACTCAAACAAGAATTAAATTATAAACATAAAAGGCAGAAATCAATACAGGAGAGATAAAAGGATAGCAAAACCAAAAGATAGGTTTTTTTTTTTTAATCAATGATCAGTAAGTTATATCAACCTTTGTCAAGGCTGATAAAAAGTACAAAGATGCAAATAAGAAAATGAGTAAGAAACCAAATGAAGTTAGAAGAGTAATAAAAGAATCTTATGAATGACTATTTGCAAACAAATTTGACAACCTAGACACATGAACACATTTCTTAAAAAAAAATACCAAAATTGGCATAAGAAACAGAAAAATTTAATAAACCCAATAATTTGAAATGGTATAGAAACATCTCCTCACAAGACAATGCCTAGAGCCCAGATGGATTTACAAGTAAATTTTAACCAAACTTTTATGAATGGATTTGATGGCATATTTGATGGGAGACAAACAAGGTAAGAAAAAAAACACTTGATAGAGTCCAAATGACTGAGAAGTATATGGAGATACGTTCCAGCTCACCAGTAGTCAATAATAACAATGCAAACCAAAAACATCCAAGGAAGATAATATCAAGTGTTTACCAGCACATAGAAAGAGGTGCTGCTGGTGAGAATGTAAACAGATACAGCCACTCTAGAAAGTAACCTCGTTGTACCTACCCAGTAAAATTGTGTGAACAACAGGTGCAATATTCCAGGGTAAGTATTCTAATCTAGTCCAGGTCTGCAAGGGATACATACTAGGATGTTCCTTGTGAAAGCCAGGAGTTCTATCCATCACTTCAGGTGGTAAAGAATAAATAAAACATAGTTAATATATACTATTAGTTACTATGCAAGTGTTAGAAGTGATGAATAGCATTAGATGACTATGCACAGAGGAACATGATAGATCTAAAAACCATGTAGAGTAAATGGATGTCCAAAGAAAGCCAGGATAGCATTACTGATATCAGACAAAATAGACTTTAAAACAAAGACTGTACACAACAAGAGACAAGGACACTATATCATCATAAAGGGGACAATCCAACAAGAAGATATAACAATTATATTGGGAAAAGTTTTCAATTAGCAATAATCACGCCTCGGATAAACCTCATTGGCTACGATACTGCCACTGTGCAAAGCTGAAGATATAACAATTGTAAATATTTATGAACCCAACATGAGAGCACCCAAATACATAAAACAATAACAAACATAAAGGAAATAATTGATAGTAATATAATAAAATAGTAAGGGACTTTAACACCCCACTTACACTGATGAACAGATCATCCAAACAGAAAATCAAGAAGGAAATAGTGACTTTGTTTTGTTTTTGTTTTTTTTAAGATTTTATTTATTTATTTGAGAGAGAGAGAATGAGAGAGAGCACATGAGGGAGGGGAGGGTCAGAGGGAGAAGCAGACTCCCTGCCGAGCAGGAAGCCTGATGCGGGACTCGATCCAGGGACTCCAGGATCATGACCTGAGCCGAAGGCAGTCGCTTAACCAACTGAGCCACCCAGGCGCCCAGAAATAGTGACTTTGAATGAACACTGGACCAGATGGATTTAACAGATATAGTCAGAAGATTCCATCCTAAAACAGCAGAATACACATTCTTTTCAAATGCACATGGAACGTTTTCCAGAATAGATTACATATTAGGCCACAAAACCTCAAAAAATTCAAAAAGATTAAAGTCACACCATGCATCTTTTCTTTCTTTTTTTTATGATTTTATTTATTTATCAGAGAGAGAGCACAAGCAGGGGGAGCAGCAGGCAGAGGGAGAAGCAGGCTCCCTGCTGAGCAAGGAGCCCGATGCGGGACTCGATTCCAGGACCCTGGGATCACGACCTGAGCCGAAGGCAGTGGCTTAACCGACTAAGCCACCCAGGCATCCCTCATGCATCTTTTCTGACCACAATGCTATGAAACTAGAAATCAACCATAACCAAAAAATGTGGAAAGAGCACAAATACATGGAAGCTAAATAACATGCTACTAAACAATAAATGGGTCAACTAAGAAATCAAAGAAGAAATAAAAAATGACATGGAAACAAATGAAAATGAAAATACAATGGTCCAAAATATTTGGGATTCAGTAAAAGTGGTTCTAAGTTGAAGTTGATAGCAATATAGGCCTACCTCAAGAAGCAATAAAAATCTCAAACAACCTAATGTTAAGCCTAAAGGCGCTAGAAAAGAAGAACAAAACCCAAAACTAGAAGGAAGAAAATAAAGATTAAAGCAGAAATAAATGATATAAAACTTAAAAAAACAATAGAACAGATCACTGAAACCAGGAGATGGTTCTTTGAAAAGATCAACAAAATTGATAAACCTTTAGCCAGGCTCATCAAAACAAACAAACAAACAAAAAACACACAAAACAAAATGAGAGGATGAAAATAAACAAAATCATTAATGAAAGAGGAGAAATAACAACAGACACTACAGAAATACAAGCAATTATAAGATTGTGAAAAATTATATGCTAACAAAGTGGGCAACCTAGAAGAAATGGATGAAGTCCTAGAAACATATAACCTACCAAAACTGAAGCAGGAAGAAATTGAAAATTTGAACAGACCAATTACCAGCAAAGAAATTGACTCAGTAATCAAAAAACTCCCAACAAATAGAAGTCTAGGACCAGCCGGCTTCATAGGTGAATTCTACCAAACATTTAAAGAAGAGTTAATACCTAGTTTCAAAATATTCCAAAAAATAGAAGAGAAAGAAAACTTCCAAATTCATTCTATGAGGCCAGCATTATTCTGATACTAAAACCAGATAAAGACACCACAAAAAAAGAGCACTACAGGCCAATATCTCAATGAATATAGATGAAAAAATTTTCAACAAAATACCAGCAATGAATCCAACAATACATTAAAAACAGCATTCACCACAATTAAGTGGGATTTATTCCCAGGATGCAAGGGTGGTTTAATACTTGCAAATCAATCAACATGATACCTCACATCAATAGAGGAAGCATAAAAAACCATATGATCATTTCAATAGACACAGAAAAAGCCTTTGACAAAGTACATCCATTCATGATAAAAACCCTCACAACAAAGTAGGTTTAGATACCTCAACATAATAAAGGCCTTATATGAAAATCCCACCGTGAACATCATACTCAGTGGGGGGGGAAATTGAGAGCTTTTCCCCAAGGTCAAGAACAAGACAAGGATATCCTCTCTCACCACTTTTATTCAACATAGTACTGGAAGTCCTAACTACAGCAAGATACAACAAAAAGGAATAAAAGGCATCCAAGTTGGTAAGGAAGAAGTAAAACTTTCACTATTTGCAAATGACAAGATACTACATATAGAAAACCCTAATGAGTCTACCAAAGAAAACCTACTAGAACTGAGAAATGAATTCAGTAAAGTCGCAGGATACAAAATCAATGTACAGAAATCTGTTACATTTCTGGGGCACCTGGGTGGCTCAGTAGGTTGAACATCTGACTCTTCATTTCAGCTCAGGTCATGATCTCAGGGTCATGAGATCGAGCCCCGCATCGGGCTCTGTGCTCCGCACAGAGTCTGCTTGGTTTCTCTCCTTCTGCCCTTCCCCTCCACTCACACACATTCTCTCTCAAATAAATATTTTTTTTAAAAAAAGAAATCTGTTTCATTTCTATACACTAATAATGAAGCAGCAGAAAGAGAAATTAAGAAAACAATCCCATTAACAATTGCACCAAAAATAATAAAATAGGGCGCCTGGGTGGCTCAGTTGGTTAAGCGACTGCCTTCGGCTCAGGTCATGATCCTGGAGTCCCGGGATCGAGTCCCGCATCGGGCTCCCTGCTCGGCAGGGAGTCTGCTTCTCCCTCTGACCCTCCTCCCTCTCATGCTCTCTGTCTCTCATTCTCTCTCTCAAATAAATAAATAAAATCTTAAAAAAAAAAATAATAAAATATCTAGGAATAAACAAAGAGGTGAAAGACCTCTACTCTGAAAACTATAAAAAACTGATGAAAGAAATTCAATATGACACAAACGGAAAGACATTCTATGCTCATAGATTGGAAGAACAAATATTGTTAAAATGTCTACACTACCCAAAGCAATCTACAGATTTAATGCAATCCCTATCAAAATACCAAAAGCCTTTTTCACAGAGCTAGAACAAACAATCCTAAAATGTGTATGGAACCACAAAAGACCCCAAATAGCCAAAGCAATCCTGAAAAAGAGCAAAGCTGGAGGTACCACAATTCCAGACCCCAAGTTATATTACAAAGCTGTAGTAATCACAACTGTATGGTACTGTCATAAAAACAGACACAAATCAATAGAAAAGAACAGAAAACCCAGAAATAAACCCACAATTTTATGGTCAATCTTTTAAAATCTTTTTATTTTTATTTATTTGACACAGAGAGAGAGACAGAGAGACAGCAAGAGAGGGACAACGAGAGAGGGAACACAAGCAGGGGAGTGGGAGAGAGAAAAGCAGGCTTCCCGCCGATCAGGGAGCCCGATGCGGGGCTCGATCCCAGGACCCTGGGATCATGACCCGAGCCGAAAGCAGACGCTTAACAGACTGAGCCACCCAGGCGCCCCTATATGGTCAATCTTGACCAAAGAAGCAAGAATATGCAATAGGAAAAAGTCTCTTCAACAAATGGTGTTGGGAAAACTGGACAGCTAATGCAAAAGAATGAAACTGGACCACCTTCTTACACCATACACAAAAATAAACTCAAGATGGGTTAAAGACCTAAATGCAAGACTTGAAACTGAAACAATAAAAATCCTGTAAGAGAGCACGGACAGTAATTTCTCTGACATCAGCCATAGCATTTTTCTAGATATGTCTCCTGAGGCAAGGGAAATAAAAGCAAAGATAAACTATTGGGACTACATCAAAATAAAAAGCTTCTGCACAGAATAAATTAATCAACAAAACTTAAAGGCAACCTACTAAGTGGGAAAAGATAAGGGGCACCTAGCTGCCTCAGCTGGTAGATTATGTGACTCTTGATCTCAGGCCATGAGTTCAAGCCCCACACTGGGCATGGTGCCTACTTAAAGTTTAAAAAAAAACAAAACTGGAAGAAGATATTTGCAAATGACTATCCGATAAAGGGTTAGTATCCAAAATATATAAAGAACTAATACAACTCAACACCCAAAAGGCAAATAATCCAATTTAAAAATGGGCAGAAGACATGAACAGATATTTCTCCAAAGATAGATAAGCAGATGAAAAGATACTGAAAACAGACACATGGAAAGATACTCAACACTACTCATCATCAGGGAAATGCACACCAAAACTACAATGAGATATCACCTCACACTGGTCAGAATGACTAAAATAACACAAAAAATAACAAACGTTGGTAAGGATGTGGAGAAAAAGGAACCTTCCTGCACTGTTGGTGGGAATGTAAACTGGTGCAGCCACTGTGGAAAACAATATGGAGGTTCTTCAAAAAATTAAAAATAGAACTACCCTACAATCCAGTAATCACACTACTAGGTATTTACCCCCACAATACAAAAACACTAATGTAAAGGGATACATGCACCCCTATGTTTATTGCAGCACTATTTACAATAACCAAATTTTGGAAGCAGTCCCAGTGTCCAGTGATAGATGAATATACACACACAATGGAATATTATTCAGCCACAAAAAGAAAGAAATATTGCCATTTGCAACAACATGAATAGAGCTGGGGAGTATAATGCTAAGTGAAATAAGTCAATCAGAGAAAGATAAATACTATACGACTTCACTCATATGTGGAAATTAAGAAGCAAAACAAATGAGCAAAAGAAAAAAAGAGAGAAAGAAACCAAGAGACAGACTCTTAACTATAGAGAACAAACTGATGATCACCAAAGGGCAGGTAGGGGGCAGGGAATCGGTGAAATAGGTGATGGGGATTAAAGAGTATACTTATCATGATGAGCACTGAGTCATGTATAGAATTGCTGAATCACTGTATTGGTCACCTGAAACTAATGTAATACTGTATGTTAACTATACTGGAATTAAAATGAAAAACTTTAAAAGAAACATAAAAAAAACAAACAGAAAGTGCTGAATAGAAAAAAATGACACTTTTAGCATAATACCATTAATATAAATTTCGAACATACAACATATGACTGATTTTATAAGGGATATATATATATATATATATACACACACACACTCATTTAAGGATGCATACGTGTGTGCATGCCTATGGGGGAGAATAGGAGTTGGGAATTATTTGGGAAAAAATAAACCAAGAAATGAGTGTTGGACTAAATAATTTTGATAATGTACTATGAATTGAAGTCCAAAAATATAAATGGAGATTTAAAAAACCAAGAGCCATACCTTTCTGGCTTTTTTTTTTTTTTAATATTTTATTTATTTGACAGAGAGACACAGTGAGAGAGGGAACACAAGCAGGGGGAGTGGGAGAGGGAGAAGCAGGCTCTCCGTGGAGCAGGGAGCCCAATGTGGGGCTCGATCCCAGGACCCTGGGATCATGACCTGAGCCGAAGGCAGACGCTTAATGACTGAGCCACCCAGGCGCCCCTCTGGCTTCTATCTTAATAGAAGACAGAGTCCTAACAGTCTCAAATATCCAGACAGCCGCTGAGACTCTGAAGCTGCAAATTCACAGGAGCTGAATTTACAATTCTGTCTTACATGAACAGCTGGCTTTCGGGCATGCAATTCAACTTCTGGCTTGATTTCATGATTAATAAATGTCATGTTAAATGTTACATATATTACATTCTTTCAAGTAATCCTTACCAAAACAAAAGTCTGGAATTTTTCCTTCAGTTTTATAAATAACTAAACTAAGCTTGAAAGAAATATAATCACTTTTCAGTTTCTCCTAAAAGAGTTGACATCCATATGAAGGTCTAACTCCAACACCCCTACTTGTGCCAATAATCAAAATAGCAGATAGCTTCCCTACGTTTTCTGGAAGAATATGTGATGAATTACCATGCAAATGCCTTTAAAAAAGCTGACCAGGAAGGTGAGTCATTTCTCTGTCACTAAAGTATCCTCACCTCATGGCTTCAAAGAATCTGCTTTTCTCCACCACATAACCCATTGTCTGTCTTGAGTTTTGTGGACAAAGTAGAAAATCTTAGTAGGGTACAGCAAATTAATATGCTAAGTAGGAACTCGAAATCAATGTGAAATCATATTCAAAAAAGGAAACATTTTTTCCAGCTGTCTCTAAAAGGAGCCCAATCATAATGGCAGCAATTTTGCCCAAAATTCATGCAAAGTCCTAGCATCTAAATATAGTAACTACTAAAAGGGCACAGGACTCTGTGGGAAATTTACTTATATTTCACACAAAGCTCTGTTTTGTGTTTGCTCAGGAAGAGAGATCTGAAAAACTTTTAAAAAGAAAGAAAACCTTCTATAGGCAGAAGAGAACAAGTGGAATCATATCGCATCTAAGAAGCTTACTGGCATTTCCTTTTGACTTATTTATATTCAGTTGAGGCAACTTTAAATAATCAACTTTCAAATGGCCATTTTGAACTTATTAAAACAGTGTTTCGGGGCAACCCTCTTGGTCCCCTCCCTCTTCGGTGGCTTTGTACTATCACCTTCCATGGCTCAATAAACCTTGCTTTGCTGCCCACCAAAAAACAAAACAAACAAACAAAAAAACCCACAGTGTTTCAAAAATCCTGAAACAACTTCAAGTTTTATAAACGATAATTAATATGTAATTCTTATTAGTGTGAGCTTAATATATACTTATCAAAGTAAGCTCTACCATGGAGTTGAGCTATCTTTTTCCTCTTGAGCAACAGGAATGATAGAAAACAAAAAATACAGTGTATATGGAAAATCCAATCTTAGACTCTTTCTTAGACTGCAAGTCTGGCTAGCAAGACCTTTAACTGAGAAAAATTATTTCCTTTCTTAAGAGGGAAACTTCTATTTCTGATTTCATATCCCCTTTCGAATACATACGTTTGTTTTTTCCCTTCCTATATTCCTTGCAAGGTAGCTAACTTCATGATTTGGGCAAAGAAACACTGAGGATGGGTCTGGAACATCCTATTATTGCCGGAAAGTAAGAATGCTTGCAAAGATGTCAGAGCAGTGCTGAAGGGAGCAAAGAGTCAGTCTAAATTGGCCCCCAGGGGCTCATTCTGACAATTTGAGCTTCACAATATATACATTATAATTAATTGAAATGTGTTAAGCTGTAAAAGGCCATGAATTCCTGAGACTAAAAAGAAAAATGTTAAAATGCAATACACAAATACAGAATCAATGATACATATGAGAATGAATTTAGTAAGTACAAAGTGTAATATTTACATGTATGGATTACATATATGTGTATATATAAATATATATGTAATATACATATACAGACACATAATTCATATATATATGGATTACCTTTCCAAGAGGCATATAAAGCACATAAATGTGTATATGTGTGTGTGTATACACAGTATAGACAGATCTCTTACCTTTCCCAGGTTTTTCATCTCTTTAATCAAAAGTCAAATTCAAAAGAGGCTTCCTCCCCTGGCCATACAATCTAAAATATCAACATTGTCCCCTACCTCTTCCTTCATCTTCTCCTTAGAATTTATTCTCTTACATAATATATTTCTATACGTATTTTTTATTGTTGGTCTTTCTCACTAGAAATTAGCTCTATTGAAAAAAAAGCAGTGATTTCTGTCTGTGTAGTTCACTATTATATTTCCAATGCCTACATTAGAACAAAGCCTGGCACACAGTAGGTACTCTACACAAAATGTTTCAATAAAACACACACACACACACCTCCTGCTTAATCAAGAGTATATAAAAGAAACATTTTAAATATGACAAGCAAAAATTGTACAAACTGACAAGGCAGAAAGATATGTTCAGCAGCATAAATAACCAGATTAAAAAAGGAATCCAACAGGGCGCCCGGGTGGCTCAGTTGGTTAAGCGACTGCCTTCAGCTCAGGTCATGATCCTGGAGTCCCGGGATCGAGTCCCGCATTGGGCTCCCTGCTCGGCAGGGAGTCTGCTTCTCCCTCTGACCCTCCCCCCTCTCATGTGCTTTCTCTCATTCCCTCTCTCTCAAATAAATAAATAAAATCTTTAAAAAAAAAAGAAAGGAATCCAACAGTTCCACCAGCACTGGTCATACTCAATAACCGAGTGGAAAGGGTTTTGCCAGTGTGTTCTAAACGAATTAGTCCATGTCCTGAAAAGAATTAACTGAACAAACTCAAACCCTCATCTCCTAGGACAAGAAATCTCTAGAGGACCCTAATAACTGTAAGATAATAATAAGCATAAGTTTTTAATAATGCTAAGAGATCAAGTCACTGTATCGCAATAAGACAAAGGGTTGTATAGCTGCAGATAAATGAAATTTAATACCTCATTGTAAGGAGAAACACCCGATTGTAAAGCACAAACACCTGTGCTAATGGCATGGGTGTAACAGATTTTACCAACGTTACAAGTTTGTTGTTTTTTTTTTTTTTAAAGATTTTATTTATTTGACAGAGAGAGACACAGCGAGAGAGGGAACACAAGCAGGGGGAGTGGGAGAGGGAGAAGCAGGCTTCCCATGGAGCAGGGAGCCCAATGCGGGGCTCGATCCCAGGACCCTGGAATCATGACCTGAGCAGAAGGCAGACGCTTAACGACTGAGCCACCCAGGCACCCCTGAAATAATTTTTTTATTTTTAAAAAGATCTCATTTATTCCTTTGTCAGGGGGAGAGAGAGAGAGAGCACAAGCAGGGGGAGCGGCAGGCAGAGGGAGATGCCTCAGCAGGGAGCCCGATGTGGGGCTTGATCCCAGAACCCTGGGATCATGACCTGAGCCGAAGGCAGACGCCTAACGACTGAGCCACCCAGGCGCCCACAAGTCAAGTTTAACTGAAAAAAACAGAGAATTGATCGGTGGCTTGGGTTTATGTCACCTCAGAGGAAGAAATCAGGTGCCGTACTTAGATCAGAATCAATTAATGAATAACTCAAACTCTTCACTGGTCTGAGTCATTACTCTTTTTCCTTTAGGCCTGGCAAGTTTACTATAATCTTGGGGAGCTTTCCAAAATAAGTTATTCTTCAACTCTTACTATTAAAATAACTATTTCTAGACATCTAGAAAATATAAGAAAGAATAAAGAAATGGCATGGATTTTCAGCATATCAAGTGACATTTTAGTTAGATGTAATACGTTTTGCAGTGTTTTATAATCACTATTATTTTTTTCTGTTCAAGGTTTGAAGTATTAAGTCATACTTAATCTGCAGTTTCAGTTTCAAGGCACTCTGTCTTAATATTTAGGAAATTTTCAGATTTGTATTAATATAGGTATAAATTGACTAATAAAGAAATTATAAGAGTAGTAGTCATTGTTTCACTCCACACACATATATAAATCCTTTATTCTTTCCTAGTTCATTTGTTCTGTTGTTTTTACAGATGCTTTCCAGACAATATCCAAGATTCTAACAATTCTAACTATTCAAGGTGGCACCATTACCATATCATCAGTTTACCTCTCTACATCCACTCAGATAAAATAGGAATATACTGCCCTTTACCCTCATATTCCTCATTACTCATAACTTATGCCCTAAAAATTTTAGGCTCCAACTGTTTTACTTTTACCATGAGTTGAAAATGTCCCATCCTATCTGCTGGTAATATCTTTGTCTGAATCTCTAGTTCCAAAGAAGTTATCCATAAACTTCTTTTTTTCTTTAAAGATTTTATTTATTTATTTGACAGAGAGAGAGACAGCGAGAGCAGGAACACAAGCAGGGGGGAGTGGGAGAGGGAGAAGCAGGCTTCCCACCGAGCAGGGAGCCCAACGCGGGGCTCCATCCCAGGACCCTGGGATCATGACCTGAGCCAAAGGCAGACGCTTAACGACTGAGCCACCCAGGCGCCCTATCCATAAACTTCTTAAGCCAAGCTTTCAATCTCCCCACAAAAGAAGACCTCATTTACAATTCTATTATATTCTATTACACAGTATGTTTAAACCCATACTGAAAACAGAAAATCAAATAATTCCTTTAAGATGAGGAGCCATTCATTAATGTGACGGATCCATTATTCTCTTAGCTTGCCGCTCTTTCTTTAAAGGCCTATAGTGAGTCACCACCACAAATGATTTTAATTCCTTATGGGAAAACCTGTTAAGGAGTTTTACTAGGTGAATTTTTAAAAATCTATCCTTATCATGAGTCTAATAAATACCAAATTAATTTTCATCAACAAATAAAATGTAATAATTCTCTCAACTTTATGAAGGCTGTGTATTCAACTTCCATATACTTGTTTTAGCAAAAGGTTTCTCAGGATAATTATGCCATAAAAGATTAAGGCTTTCTCACATGTATAGCAAACACAGGGTGTATGAATCAGAACTGTAATTCCAAGAGGCAAAAATCCAATTCAAATTAAGCAAAAAGAGAAAATTTATTGGATCACAAAAATTAAAAAGTAAAAGATGGTATAGACTTCAGGCATGATTGAATTCAGAAGGTCAAACAATGTCATCAGATTTGTCTCTTATCTCCATTTTCCTCTGTCTTGGACTGATCTTGGGAAGGCTTTCCTCATGCGGTGACAAAAAAGCTACTGGTGAGTTTTGAACCTTGAAAAATCCTTTAAATCCGTGAAACTTGCAATTCCAGGAAAAAAAATGATCTTTTCTTACTATCCATAACAATACCCCCCTAGGGTTCTAGTGGTCCAAACAGGGCCATCTGCCACTCCCTTATTAACCAAATTGTGGCCAGCCTATGACCAATCCACTGCTCTCCCTAATAGTTTCATCAGAATGATATGCACTGAGGGTGAGGTAAGTTTCAAATGGGGCATAGAACAGATCCAAAAGTAATAGATGTCTACTATTCAGGCTATTTCAAATAAGGGATGCTCATAAACTGAAGGCTTTTCCATATTTACTACATTCATAGAATCATTAACCAAAGAATTCACTGGTATTTATTTAATAAGGACTGAGTGGTGACTAAATGTTCTTTCATATACTTGTTATAATCAGAGAGTTTCTCTATTATGAATTTTCTGATGTCGTCTAAGGGCTGAGGCACAGCTAAAATTATTCCCACACTCATTACAGTTATAGGGTTTGTCTCCAGCATGAATTCTCTGGTGTAGCCTAAGGGACAAGATCTGATGGAAAGCCTTCCCACATTCATTACATTCATAGGGCTTCTCTCCAGTATGAATTCTCTGATGCTGATTAAGGTATGAGCCACAACTGAAGGCCTTCCCACATTTGTTACATTCATAGGGTTTCTCTCCTGCATGACTTCTCTTATGATGAATTAGAACTAAAGCATCACTGAAGGCTTTCCCACATTTACTGCATTCAAAAGGTCTCTCTCCACTATGTATTCTATGATGTCGATTAAGTTGTGAGTCAGTCCTAAAAAACTTCCCACATTTGATGCATTCATAAGGCTTTTCACCTGTATGAATTCTCTGATGTTGATTAAGGTGTGAGCGATAGCCAAAAGTCTTCCCACATTCATTACATTTAAAGGGTTTCTCTCCTGTATGAATCCTTTGATGCAGAGTAAGGGCAATGCGTCTGCTGAAGGCTTTTCCACACTGATTACATTCATAGGGTTTCTCTCCAGTGTGAATTCTCTGATGCTGATTGAGGTGTGCACTCTGTCTGAAGGCTTTGTTACATTCCTTACATTCATATGGTTTCTCTCCTGTGTGAATTCTCTGATGTTCAACAAGGAAGGCATAACGGCTAAAGGCCTTCCCACATTCATTGCATGCAAAAGGTTTCTCTCCAGTGTGGATTCTCTGATGTTGAGCAAGGTGTGCACTCTGTCTGAAAGCTTTGTTACATTCCTTACATTCATATGGTTTCTCTCCAATATGAGTTCTTTGATGTTCACTGAGAAAGAAATCATGGCTAAAGGCTTTTCCACAGTCATTGCATACAAATTGTTTCTCTCCACTGTGAATTCTCTGAGGTTGAGTAAAGAATGAATAACACCTAAAGGCATCATCACAGTCATTGAATCCATGCGGTAATTTTCCAAAATGAGTTGCTTGATGTTGAGTAAGTAATGAGTGGAAACTTAAGAGATTTGAAAAATCATTACTTTCATAAGGTTTCTCCCCAGGAGGAATTCCTGTATCTTTACTAAGGTATGTATTCTGGTTGAAATCTTCACATTCATTATCTATCAAAGATTCGTTCTCAGCAGGTAATCTTTTATGTTCAATTAGGATGGAATTTGGGGGAAACATTTTATCATAAATATCAAATTTATGTACTTGCTCTACTGTGGGAACTCTCTCTTGTGTTGAAAGTACTGATTTCAAGAGAACACTTCTCTCATTATTATTATATTTATTGTCTCTTTTCACAGCAGAGATTTCCTTAAGAGCTGTCACTTGCCTGAAATGCCTCTCCTGCTTTCGTTGATGCCGCTCAAATTCACCCTCATATCTCCAGGCTTCTCTGAAACTGGAATATTCCAGGTCATAACTTGTAAGTCTTTCCATTACCATCCCCTGGGATATATCCTCTTCATCAATGTACCATTTTGGAGATAATTCCTTGATTTCATACCAAGACTCCCAGTCTGAAAAATAATCAAGAAAGCAAATGTGTCCTTTTTGCCTCTGCAAGGAGAAAACTGTTATAGAAGAAACTGAAGAATTTAATTGGAGGAATGAGGGGAAAGTACATGGTTTTGACACCTTTCAAATATGGCCAAGCAAATATGAAAAAAATACAAAGAAAGAACAAAGAATGAAGAGAGCTGATAAAGGAAGATATATGTGTTGGCAATGGGGAGGAGGTTATAGGGGAAATGTAGGGCATCAAACACATTAATATACAGGTAAAATGCAGAGTATCAGCCATGGATTTTCTTTTACTTCAGGCTCTATCTTAACCAAGGCCCAAGAGGGATTTGTTCACTTATCCTCTATTAGGTCTACACTATTGTGCTTTTTTTTTTTTGGTAGAAATTCATTGTTCCCTCACCAACTTTCCTAGAACCTTCTTTCCTATGTTCATCACCCAGGGCCACTACATTCCCTCTTACCAAGAATAAATCTTTTCTCTACTCCAGGCAAATGGCAGCTTTATACAATACCTACTGTAATGCTGAGTAAAAGAAGACTGATGGGAGAAGACTAGATATTTTCCAAATTCAGGTATTCTGAGATGCCTGGAGCTCCAAAAACTCTTTGAAAAAAAGATACTCTGTACGTAGGCATATGAATACTATAGGGGAAGGAATTCCATATAGGGGACTCCAGGGGACAGTATAGAGTATAGCCTGGGAAAGTACAGAGCAGGAAGTAAGTATTGTATATGTGGAAGACATATTCACAATGATTGGAGTACAGAAATACCTAGAAGTCAATGGTATTAAGGTATTATGGTGGCATTCAGCAAAAAGGAGAAGACAGACAATTCACCCATATCAGTGATTGAGAGGAAAAGGGAAGTTATGGATTCAGGCAAAGTGGAAGAGAGTCAAATGGACATCCATGTGGCACAGTGGAAACAACACAGGGTTTGGGGTCATAGGTGAGTTTAAATCCTACTTCTTGACCTAGCTATCTAGTTATTCTAACTTTAACAAATTAACAAATTGATTAACCCAACTCTTGAGCGTCAGTTTCTTAGTAGGCAAAATGAGGTGACCTTACAAGTATGGTATAAGAATAAAGAATACATTTAGGGGCGCCTGGGTGGCTCAGTCGTTAAGCGTCTGCCTTCGGCTCGGGTCATGATCTCAGGGTCCTGGGATGGAGCCCCACATCGGGCTCCCTGCTTGGCGGGAAGCCTGCTTCTCCCTCTGCCACTCCCCCTGCTTGCGTTCCCTCTCTCGCTGTGTCTCTCTCTGTCAAATAAATAAATAAAATTTAAAAAAAAAAAAAGAATACATTTAGAAAATATCTAGGAGTGTCTATTTCATTATATGTATTCAGTGACACTTAACATTTTGAAATGAAACAAATTAATATGTATTAAGTTATTCTTTTTTTTGAATCTCAGATCTGTACCTCTGAAACAAATAATGCAATATATGTTAAGAAAAAAAAAAAAGAAGAAGAAGGTAGCGGGAGGGGAAGAATGAAGCGGGGGAAATCGGAGGGGTAGACGAACCATGAGAGACGATGGACTCTGAAAAACAAACAGGGTTCTAGAGGGGAGGGGGGTGGGAGGATGGGTTAGCCTGGTGGTGGGTATTGAGGAGGGCACATTCTGCATGGAGCACTGGGTGTTATGCACAAACAATGAATCATGGAACACTTCATCTAAAACTAATGATGTAATGTATGGGGATTAACATAAGAATAAAAAAATAAATTTTAAAAAAAGTTATTCTTTTTTTTAAGATTTTATTTATTTGAGAGAGAGAATGAGATAGAGAGAGAGAGCATGAGAGGGGGGAGGGTCAGAGAGAGAAGCAGACTCCCTGCTGAGCAGGGAGCCCGATGCAGGACTCGATCCCGGGACTCCAGGATCATGACCTGAGCCGAAGGCAGTCGCTTAACCAACTGAGCCACCCAGGCACCCCTTCATTAAGTTTTTCTTATACTTACACCATTAGTACTCTTAGAAATTACATTTATGTCCAAAAAGGGATTATGAAATAGACTGATGGTCAAATGGCAAGACAAAGAATGGGAGAAGTAAACCCTTTGGGGTTAAAATATATCCAGGCAATTAGAGATGTGTAATTTCCAACTGATTATAATCTATAAATGGATGGAAATTAAAAATCAAAGTATGATGAACTTTGGAATCCAATCAGAACTGCACAGAAAGTAGTAAGCATAGTTATTATAAGCTGGAAGAGGAAAAGGTCTTACTAGACTGTAGAGTCTCCCACATGCTGAACTGATGAACGGTACACAAACTGGAGGATTTCCTGAAGTAAATAATCTCCTGGCATGAAACCCAGAAGATTCTAGTAGGAAGTCTGGGAAAAAAGGACAGTACCTAAGGAGAAACCTTAAGAAGAAGAAAGTTTACTGCCAAAGCCCAGAATTCATGTTCCCATGAATAGCCTAAACAATGACCCACAGACTTATAGACTGGATCTCCATCTTTAAAAAACTGTATAGAGCTATGCTGTCCAATATGGTAGCCACTAACCACATATGGCAATTTAAATTCATTAAAATAAAAAAAAATTTAATTCAGTTTCTCAATAATACCTAGCCATATTCCAAGTGCTCAATAGCCAAATGTGGCTAGTGACTACAATACTGGAAAGCACAGATATAGAATATATCCATCATCACAGAATGTTCTACTAGATGTCACTGGACAGAGATCCAAAGTAACATGACAAAGATGTTATGGTGGAATGAGGAAAAAACAGAAAAATAGGGGCATCAGTCAGTTAAAGGGAGAGAGAAAAAGAATAGAGCTTTGAACAGAGAAAATGAATAGTGGTCAGAAATATCTTATAAATCTCAGGAAGCTGATGAATAGAAAAATAAAGAAAGGCACCTGGATTTAGCCAAATTCGAGAGAGCAGAGCCAGACTGCAAGTGGTAAGGCAATGTAAGAGAATTTGAAGTAAAGGCAATGAGTGGAGATTATAATTGGTATACAAGTAATTCGAAGAGAGAAGGTAGTATGGTGTACAGAAACACTGAAAAGGTCCTATGAAATGGTATGAAATTATTTCAAAGGAGTTTTTTTTTCAAAGAAGATTTAAGTGAACAAAAATATAAGACATAACTGTACAAAAAGGAAAACATACATACACATGCTTGCTCACCCCAACTTAATTTGTATCAGGTAAATTTCAATCAGAACTCCACAAGGATTTTATCTCTGAACTTATTTTAAAGAATGGATGGCAAAAGATGAGCAATAATATAAAAGAAAATTCTAAAGAAAAAAATTCTAGGACCAGTAATATGACCTAAGTATTGCATTTTATACCTTCCTTTCATTAAAATCCCTATGAAAGGTCTCAACCAAGGTGATTTGTAAAATTCTCTTTAATTATGGGCAAATGTCAAAGAGAAACACACCTGAAGCATACAAATTTATGGGATGCAGAGGAGAACAAAGAGCTCTGTAGTTCATCCCTTACCCCCCCTTCCCTCTCACAACCATCAATTTATTCTCCATATTTACAGGTCTGATTCTGCATTTTGTTTATTCATTTGTTTTGTTTATTTAGATTCCACATGAGTAAAGTCATATGGTATTTGTCTTTCTCAGTCTTATTTCACTTAGCAGGTACCCTCTAGAAGTCCATCAGTGTTGTCACAAATGGCAAAATCTCATCTTTTTATAGCTGGGTAATATTCCATTGTGTATATATACACATCTTACTTCTCCATTTGTCTATCGATGCATACTTAGGCTGCTTCCAGATCTTAGCTATTATAAATAATGCTGCATAAACATATGGGTGCATACATCTTTTTGAATTAGTGTTTTTGTTTTCTTCAGGTATATACTCACTGGTGGAATTATTGGATCATATGGTATTTCTATTTTTAACTCTTTGAGGAATCTCTACACTGTTTTCCACAGTAGCTGTACCAGTTTACATTCCCACTGGCAATAGACTACAGTTCCTTTTTCCTCCATATCCTAACCAATACAATGGTCTAAGTTTAAAAATTTTTTTAAAAAGCAAGTTGTAAATAGATGCATATAAAAATTGCATGTGTGTATTTGTGCAAGGGAAATTCTAGAAAGATATCCAAC
Source organism: Neomonachus schauinslandi (assembly GCF_002201575.2). Lineage (NCBI taxonomy): Eukaryota > Metazoa > Chordata > Mammalia > Carnivora > Phocidae > Neomonachus > Neomonachus schauinslandi. Next base: position 14,674,476 of record NC_058418.1, on the reverse strand, counting down.
CATGCACAATACAGATCTTTAAATGATATCTTGAGAGAAGAGTATACTTCCTACTTTATACATTTTTTAATTGCTTGAATATTTTCTAACAATATTATTTCTATTTCAAAGGAAAAAGGAAAGGGGTGCCTGGCTGGCTCAGTCAGTAGAGCATGAGACTCTTGATCGCAGGGTCATGAGTTCAAGCCCCACACTGGGTGTAGAGATTACTTTAAAAAAAGAAAAAAGGAAAAATGTTATAGAGCAGCCCTAATGCTGCTGGTCCTTAACTGCACATTTCCATATCAATCTAGATGCAGATTCCATGTGTTTTTTCCATGAGATTCCCTTCAACTAGGTGTGTTCAGGATGATGGAGTTTACTCAAATAAAAAACAACTCAGGGGCATCTAGGTGGCTCAGTCAGTTGAGCATAGGCCTTTGGCTTGGGTCATGATCTCGGGGTCTGGGGATCAAGCCCCTCGTCAGGCCTGAAATTCCACCTCATTTTTAGGGACTCTGGGACCTCAGAGAGTCAGAAATAGCCCAGTGAGCACTCTCACCACTTCTCTCCCTTTACTTCATATGATCTCTCTACAAATCATTTACTATCTTTTTTACTCAGTGCTGTGCTGAAATATGTGATGGAAAAGAACTATCCTCTTTAGATGGATCATGATTTGTTATGCTGGAGATCAGTGCAAATGAAATAAAGGACAGAGGTGTGATTACTGAGTGCCCTATTAAATAGGGAGGAGGTCCAGGATGGCCTCTCTGAGGAAGTGACATTTAAGCTAAGAAAAGCCTCAGTGAAAGTAGGGGGGAGGTTTTGTGGAGATCTGGAAAAGAGCTTTAGAAGGAGAAGGAATGGACGCCTAGAAGGCACAGTCGTTTAAGCGTCTGCCTTCGGCTGAGGTCATGATCCCAGGGTCCTGGGATTGAGTGCCACATGGGGCTCCCTGCTCAGCAGGGAGTTTGCTTCTCCCTCTCCATCTCCCTCTGCCTTTCCCCCTGCTTGCGCTCCCTCTGTCAAATAGGTAAATAAATAAAATCTTTAAAAAAAAGGGAGGAGGAAGAGCAAATATGAGGTTGCTGTGGTGGGAAGATGTCTGACGTATTCTGGGAATATCACTGAGCCAGGATCCTTAGAGGGAAATGAGCACTATGAGATCAGAGCAG